>NC_135663.1:75892815-76231220 GCF_964188315.1 Podarcis muralis | reverse complement strand
AGGGTTTTCAGGACTTGCCCCCCCCCCCCAATCCTAAACATTTTACATTTGTAGGAGGAAAAATAATTGACAATGGCCTCATTTTGGTCCTGAGCCACCTCTAGCTGAATATGACTAGTCGTGCAACAACAGCAGATACTACAATGGTGCATTATTTTAGCTACTTTTATTTGCAAAAGCATTCCCTCTAATAACAAATTTGGGTGGTTGAGTGCCTGCCAGTCAATCAATCAGAAACACCCAAAGATAAGCTCGAGGTCCCTCCTTGGAGAACAAAGGTCTCAGGGATGGAAGGTGTTACGCAAAATGATCCATTTGAAGGGACCCATTCCTTGTTACATGAACAGTGGTCCTCTCATGCAGAGGGTGGGAGGTGTCCTGGTATTGGGTGATCCGAGGACAAGGGACATAGGTAGCTGGGTGAGTGATGGCTGTGCAGGCTATATACCGTATTGGCCTGAATATAAGCCTCACTTCCCCCTCCAAATTCTGACCATGAAAAGTTAAAGTGCGGCTGAAATTCGCGACCTTACAAAAATTGGCTTTTACGATATCGCTGCTGAAACAGACATACGGTAAAACGGAACAGGTGTGAGTGCCTGCGGAATTTTAAGAGAGTGGCTTATATTTGGGTATTCTCTCCCCCCCCCCCGAATTTTAAAGGTGTGGCTTATATTTGGGTGCGGCTTATATTCGGGCCAATACGGTAGTAGTTGTGCCTGCCTGGCACGAAAGTTGTAGATGTCACATGCCATTTACGTAGCTTGATAGAGGGACGTGTCAGTGGTTGTGGTGCATGACGCCAATTACACTGGGAACGTGTAGGATGGAGGAAGAGAAACAGCTATAAAAAGGAAGAGAGAGCTATTTGATTATCCAGGCAGGCCATTTCCTGGCTCACGCTTGAAAAGATATTGTTGCACCCCAATCTCTGCAGCTCAAGATTCCAGGCGGTTCCAATTGCTCATCCAGGGTTTTAGTACCCTTGGAATGAGAGACAGTGGAGAAGGTGGTGCCTTTATAATGTATGGTTAAAAAAGTAAAGGACTTGCCAATCAGAAGGTCGGTGGTTCGAATCCCCGCGACGGGGTGAGCTCCCGTTGCTCGGTCCCTGCTCCTGCCAACCTAGCAGTTCAAAAGCACGTCAAAGTCCAAGTAGATAAATAGGTACCACTCCGGCGGGAAGGTAAACGGCGTTTCCGTGCGCTGCTCTGGTTCGCCAGAAGCGGCTTAGTCATGCTGGCCACATGACCGGAAGCTGTACGCCGGCTCCCTCAGCTAATAAAGCGAGATGAGCGCGGCAACCCCAGAGTCGGCCACGACTGGACCTAATGGTCAGGTGTCCCTTTACCTTTAAGCTACTGAAGGTAATGGGGCCCTTTATATGTCCAGCTGTCCTTTGTCAGCAACAAATTGTCACTGTTTTTTGTGTTGAATATATGCTATATGGTAATTTATGGACCTAATAGGAGCCTACACAACACAAAACACTGTTACTATACGTAGGTTTTGTTTTATTTGTTTTTTATCTTATGTTTTGGAAATGTACATCCAGTTTTTTTTTCCCTTTAAATTTTTTTGGGGCCCCCAAGAGAGTGGGGCCCTAAGCTATAGCTTGTTTAGCTTATATATAAATCTGGCACTGACAACAGTCTACTTATTTTTTCTGCAAACATCTTTCACAGCCCAATCTGGCACTCAGTTACATGAAGAGGCCGGTATACGTGGAGAAACTTGTCTGCAAACTGGGTGCACTTTTAACCTGACAGATAAAATAGATTTTGGATATGTTGCAAGACCTGAGAGCAGGGCCCCCTCCCTGTCCTGCTCTCATTTTCCAAACCCCCCCGTTAGCCAAAGGCTCAAGTGCAGTCCATTATTATTTTTCTTTTGCAGTGACTTGTATAGCAAAGTCCAGCTGATGTGTTTGCCTTCTGACTTTATATCCACATGGTGAGTTCAATTGGAACCCCACAGACTGATTACATTTATCAAAATTGGAGAAAGATAACTTGCGCGATCAAAGGCTGGTCTAAATCAAAAAACTAGTGAGGTGGCACCAGCCCTCCAAACTTCCTATACATGTAAACTTTGCACCTTCTCATCACAACACTTTTCAACCAGTGCTGCTTAAGTGCAACTAAAGCTGGCCTTGGAGTGAGATCAAAACGTTTGCTGGCAGGAACTGAGTTTCAGCTTTATAAACTGCAGTGTGCTGATTTTTCCACTGGAAGGCGAGAGGCGGCTGGAAACAGGATGGAATTGCAGTTGACATACAGTTTAGGGTTTGAACCTCTGGGTTCTTCGTGCATCCCATTTCGTTTGCACTAAAATACATTTTTGTTCAAGCACTATTAAGCAAATATTTCAATATTTGTTTTTTTAAAAAGTAGGCAGCGGGTATTTTAGCTCAATGTTATCGGAATAAAATTGAGTTGCTATTTCATGAGATACAGCTCATTAATTCAATGCAACAATCAAGATAAAGGTAAAGGGACCCCTGACCATTAGGTCCAGTCGCGGCTGACTCTGGGGTTGCGGCGCTCATCTCGCTTTATTGGCCGAGGGAGCTGGCATACACCTTCTGGGTCATGTGGACAGCATGACTAAGCCGCTTCTGGCAAACCAGAGCAGCACACGGAAACCCCGTTTACCTTCCCGCTGGAGCGGTACCTATTTATCTACTTGCACTTTGACGTGCTTTCGAACTGCTAGGTTGGCAGGAGCTGGGACCGGGCAACGGGAGCTCACCCTGTTGCGGGGATTCAAACCGCCGACCTTCTGATCGGCAAGCCCTAGGCTCTGTGGTTTAACCCACAACACCACCTGCGTCCCATTAGCATGAGATACAGCTCATTAATTCAATGCAACAATCAATATAAAATAGTACAATTACTGCCTGAATCTGATTTGGATCTGAGCTGAGGGAGAAGCAAGACATGAGGCAGCTAATGTTGCTGCTACTGTTGATACCAATTCATAGAGTCACAGAGCGGCAGAGTTTGAAGGGACACCAAGGGTCATCTAGTCTAACCCCTTGAAATGCAAGAATCTGAACTAAAGGCGGTCAAGGTCCTGTGTGAGTGTCTGGAGGCGGTTGGAGGATGGATGGCAGCTAACAGATTGAGGTTGAATCCTGACAAGACACAAGTACTATTTTTGGGGGACAGGAGGCGGGTGGGTGTGGGGGACTCCCTGGTCCTGAATGGGGTAACTGTGCCCCTGAAGGACCAGGTGCGCAGCCTGGGAGTCATTTTGGACTCACAGCTGCCCATGGAGGTACAGGTCAATTCTGTGTCCAGGGCAGCTGTCTACCAGCTCCATCTGGTACGCAGGCTGAGACCCTACCTGCCCACAGACTGTCCCACAGACTGGTGCATGCTCTAGTTATCTCTCGCTTAGACTACTGCAATGCGCTCTACATGGGGCTACCTTTGAAGGTGACCCGGAAACTGCAATTAATCCAGAATGCGGCAGCTAGACTGGTGAGTGGGAGCAGCCGCCGAGACAATATAACACCGGTCTTGAAAGACCTACACTGGCTCCCAGTACGTTTCCGAGCACAATTCCGAGCACAATTCCGAGCACAAGTGTTGGTGCTGACCTTTAAAGCCCTAAATGGCCTTGGTCCAGTATATCTGAAGGAGCATCTCCACCCCTATCGTTCTGCCCGGACACTGAGGTCCAGTGCCGAGGGCCTTCTGGCGGTTCTCTCGCTGTGAGAAGCCAAGTTACAGGGAACAAGGCAGAGGGCCTGCTCAGTAGTGGCGCCCACCCTGTGGAACGCCCTCCCACCAGATGTCAAAGAGAAAAACAACTACCAGACTGTTAGAAGACATCTGAAGGCAGCCCTGTTTAGGGAAGCTTTTAATGTTTAATATACTATTGTATTTTACTATTCTGTTGGAAGCCACCCAGAGCGGCTGGGGAAACCCAGCCAGATGGGCAGGGTATAAATTATTATTATTATTATTATTATTATTATTATTATTATTATTATTAAGCATCCATGGCAGATGACCATCCAACCTCTGCTTAAAAACCTCCAAGGAAGGAGAGTCTACCACCTTCAAAGGGAGTCTCTTCTACTACTGCTACATATTTATAATTTATTTATAATTACTTCATATTTATTTATAATAATATTTGCATATCACCTCTTGGCCCTTACAAGGACCCTCACAGATTTATTAGGTTTCTTATCCACTCCTTACCATAAGATCCCGGGGCAAGTTACAATAATGTAAAAATGCAATATTCAAATCCATTATAACAACTTGCAATTGGAAGAATAGGGTGGTGCCAGGGCTTTTCCCCCAGCCAGAATTCACCAAAGCTGAGCTCCAGTACCTCTCAGGTGGGCGCCATTGCCACTCTAAGAGAATAAGGTGGCGGTTCATTGTGTCACCTCTTTCTCTAGAAAAATAGCACTGACTATATAGTTTCAATTTTTTATTATTATTTTCCTCAGAAGCTTATGAGGAATTCCTTTTTCAACATTTTATGTTTCATTTTCTCATTTTACGGATATTTTAACAAAAAAAATTTACATAGTCAGATTAAAACATCAAATGTTGACCTCCCTCCCCCCTTTCTGCGGTTAATTGTATTATATCTTTTATCACTGCATATCCAATTCAAACCTGTTTGCTAGTTTTCCTTTAATATTCCCTTTAATTTATTCTCACTGCATGATTTAATGTCAATCATGCAATTGCTTCAAGTTGTTTTCAAAAGTCCATGTGCCCTCTTTAATTTAGACACAGATTTTAGGCGATGGGGGTTTCTTTTACCAGTCAACCTGCCTGAGTCTCTATCTGTCTGGTCACAGGAGATGTAATTCTTTTCAGCTGCTGATGAAGCTCTGTGGCATCCAAATAGGACTGAGATGAGTGTGAGCTCTCATTCGCTTGTGCAGGAGAAGCTGGGCATTCTTCAAGCTGTGGGTCAACTGTTTTAGAGCCTCTCAGAGCAATTGAGCAACCTTACCTAAATAAGGGATGCGGGTGGCGCTGTGGGTTAAACCACAGAGCCGAGGACTTGCCGATCAGAAGGTCAGTGGCTCGAATCCCCGTGATGGGGTGAGCTCCTGTTGCTCTGTCCCTGCTCCTGCCCACCTAGCAGTTCAAAAGCACATCAAAGTGCAAGTAGATAAATAGGTACTGCTCCGGCGGGAAGGTAAACGGCATTTCCGTGCGCTGCTCTGGTTCACCAGAAGCGCCTTAGTCATGCTGGCCACATGACCTGGAAGCTGTACGCCGGCTCCCTTGGCCATTAAAGCGAGATGAGCGCCGCAACCCCAGAGTCGTTCACGACTGGACCTAATGGTCAGGGGTCCCTTTACCTTTTTAACTAAATAAAAAGCAAGCCAAAGTCCGAATTCATGACCCTGTAGCCACAGATATTGTGCCTGAGCTGCTGATGGGGTATTATCTGAAAACCTGAAAGGAATGCAGGTGTGCAGTCCTCAAAAGGGGAGGGGGCAAGTGGTATTTCGACTCCCTGTTCTTTTGCCTGTAGGAAGTCTACTGTTGGTAGAAACCCCTTGTTTTCCCCACTCTCTGTAGCTTACAGTTGACAGAACGACCCTGAGAACAGCCTTCTGGATAAAACCTGACTGACTGAGTAGCTCTCACAATGGGATGAGGTCCGTGTTGGTGATACATCTCCCTGCACCATCCCTCCGAGATGAGTGGAAGGAAGCGCAGCAAGCCGAAACTCGCAGTGTTTCCTGTCAGTTTTCCAGCACGGATTCTGATTTGCGCCCTTTCTGTAACTAAATCAAAGGAGTGCCGTGCTTGGAGACAACCTAGAGGAAGTAAATAACTCCAAAAACACCGAGGAGCCAACGGAAGGAGCAGGACAAGAAACAAGCAAGGAGTTGCCCGGCCTCAGGCCCCATCAGGAGAGGGGTTTAACAAAGCAGAGGGCGTGGAGCTTGTTATCTGAGCACATAAAGCGTACGTACAAACTGAGGGGAATGCATAATATGCACACAGTGACTGATTGCCGAGCCGCCGCAGTGGTTGGCCATGAGCAGGTGAGTCCATATCAGGAGGTTGTCAGTCATTGGCCCTAACTGGGAAGGGGAGTGTATCTGAAGAAAGCACCATTGACTCATTCATTGTATCCCCAGCAGGCTGTTAGGCAATGAGATTATGAAATAGGTGTGTCGCTTGTACCAGTGCCAAGGAAGGGAACAAGCGAGGTAGGCCATGAAAGGAGTGGAAACAGATTTATTAAAAAAACCACACACACACACACACACAAAACATTTCCACCAGAAAGTGTGAACAGGAAAAGAAAAATGGGTGACTAAGTTTGCAGTATGCAAAAGGTCAGAGGCCCACGGCTCCCAACCTTTCTTGCCATGGTTACTGGAATGTCAGATGAAGTACAATTTTGGGAGCCATTGGGATGGAGTAGAAAGCCGCCGTGTTCCTCAGTCCCCATGTCTGTAGTCTAACGATCTTTCATTACCTAACAGGATGTTTGCAAGGAAACCCAAGTCAATTTTTGTTAAACATTTGTAAGAGTTCAAAAACTCAGTGTAAATGCTAAATGGAGATCTGGATGGCTGATTCATTGGTAATATGTAAGTTCCTAATTTCTAATGTATAGTTTGTAGGGGTGCACCCAGAGAGTGGGTTTTTACTCTTGATAACGAAGCAGCTAGTGATGTATGGATGTGAGAGCTGGACCATAAAGAAGGCTGATCGCCGAAGAATTGATGCTTTTGAATTATGGTGCTGGAGGAGACTCTTGAGAGTCCCATGGACTGCAAGAAGATCAAACGTATCCATTCTTAAGGAAATCAGCCCTGAGTGCTCACTGGAAGGACAGATCCTGAAGCTGAGGCTCCAGTACTTTGGCCACCTCATGAGAAGAGAAGACTCCCTGGAAAAGACCCTGATGTTGGGAAAGATGGAGGGCACAAGGAGAAGGGGACGACAGGGGGCGAGATGGTTGGATAGTGTTCTCGAAGCTACCAGCATGAGTTTGACCAAACTGCGGGAGGTAGTGGAAGACAGGAGTGCCTGGCGTGCTCTGGTCTATGGGGTCACAAAGAGTCGGGCACGACTAAACGACTAAACAACAACAACAAATGAAGCAGCAATAAGCAAGTGCAAATCTAGAATTGATTAAACCACACTGATGCCTTCTAATACCTCATGATGGTGGTAGAAGCAACAGACCTTCCAAACCTCTATATCCTACTCTTTCTGGTTTCTGCAGATTCTTTTCATCACCTAAAATTAATCTCTGGCATTGCTGATATGAGAAGTGCCCTTTCCCCCTCTTCCGCTCTCTGCTTTACAAGGTACCTGTGTGTTCCATGTGGCTTCAGGAATAGATCTGAATAACTGCTAGCTTTTATATATTCAAAGAAGGAGTGGCAATTTCTTGTCTCTCCCAATATGCTTTGTCAGCACCTGAGAATCTTTACACTTGGCACAAAGTAGCCTGCAATAAGCTTCCTCAACGGTCATCTATCACAGTGTTTCTCAACCGGGGGGGGGGGCATATGGGGATCTAAGTGGACTATCCATTTCCTTCCATTGATGGGCACCACCACCTCCTACATTAACACATTAGGCAGGGGAAGCTGGGGAAGTAATATTCACAATAGTGTCTCACGTCTTTTGTTTTTAAAATGAAGAACACTTCCCGCCTCTATTTAAAAACTGGACTGCATTTCAGCAGTCCATTTTCCTTTGAGATGCGTGTTGTCATCTGTCTGTCTCAAGAGACAATGGAGTGCATCTCTGGGGGTAAAGTCAAACAGCTGGGGAATCACAGCGCCTGCTGTGGCTGCAGAGACCAGTAACTGCTCCCCCCCTGTATTGTTTTTGCTGTGTTAGCGGCACTGAAGTGACTTCTCCAGGGTGCAAGCCAGGGCAGTGTGTATGGAGGTCCTGGGCTACCCAGAGGACAAGACCTCCATCCTGGCCTCACTGTTGTGGCCCAAAGGAAAGCAGAGCAATACATTTGGCACCAGCTTGTCTACAGGAGTTGCTGGAAGGAAGCATACAAGGCGTCTTAGGGACTCCACTCCATATTTGTGTATGGCTTACTCCTTAGCCTTTTCTTCACACAAAACAGCAGAGGTTTAGGATCAGACTTTTCCTTCTCCTAGATGAGCTATGTTCTGAAATGGATGAAGTCCACCTGCCCTTATTTTCTCTGTGCATCACATGCAGAAACCACCTTCTTGACCATTGGGCCCACTATTGGTTTCGTCTGCTGGAACCTGTCTTCTCATGCAGGGGAGGTCCCAAACTCACTGAATGTTTGACACCCATCGGCCACCCTTACCTGATTTAGCCAGCCAGTCAAAATCATTCCCAGCCACTGTTGCCTGCTGAGAGCTTCAAGGAGCCATAGATGGGAGCTGAGTGCAGGTTGGACACCAAAGGTGGACAAACTACCCCAGATGGAGCACAACATGTTCCCCACTAGAGATACTGTGCCTCTCCTTAACACCCCATATACACCATACACTTCAGACATGTAAGTCATAAAGATTTATGCTAGAGGGGGAGGAAAATACTTATATGGGGGTAACTTCTGTTGAACACAGTGGAACATTTTACTGTCTAAACATGCATAGGATAAATCCTGAGTATCAGAATTCAGTGGCGCCTATAGTCTGGGAGGGACACGGGTGGCGCTGTGGTCTAATCCACTGAGCCTCTTGGGCTTGCTGATCAGAAGTTTGGTGGTTCGAATCACCGTGATGGGGTGACCTCCTGTTGTTCGGTCCCAGCTCCTGCCAACCTAGCAGTTCGAAAGCACACAAAAAGTGCAAGTAGATAAATAGGTACCACTCTGGCAAGAAGGTAAATGGCGTTTCCGTGCGCTGCTCTGGTTTTGGTGTTCCGTTGTGCCAGAAGCGGCTTAGTCAAGCTAGCCACAAGACCCGGAAAGCTGTCTGTGGACAAATGCCATCTCCCTCGGCCTGTAAAGCGAGATGAGCGCCGCAACCCCAGAGTCGTATGTGACTGGACTTAACTGTCATGGGTGCTTTATCTTTATAGTCTGGGAATATGTAACTTGTGGCTCTCCAGATATTGTTGGACTACAAATCCCATCAATCCTGGTCACTGGCAATGTTGGCAGAGACTGGTGAGAACTGGAGTCTAGGGAAGGGGAGAAATTTGATTCAGTTCACATGTAAATGTGAAGCTACCTGTTTTGCTCGTTCTGAAACACCACGTGACCTGAAATGCAGCCATCCTTTGAAATTTGCACCTCTAAATTTTGCAGTGCAGTTCTATGGCCAACTAGTGTGTACAAAAATACCTATGCTAAGGGTCAAATATGCAAAGAAATGCAAATATTAATGAAAGACCAACAAAATGCATTATATTGGGAACATTGCTTTGCAAAAATGTGCACATTAGGCAAAATTGCATACAAAGGTGTGTACATTTGGAGAGATTCACACAAAAATCCTGGTGAATTTTCATGACTTAAAGAAAAACACAACTCACACGACGATGTGAAAATGTAAAGAGCTGACCTGAGACTGGAAAAATGAGAAACTGAGAGAAACTGAGACTGAGAGTTTCGCCCATCCCTAGGAGTCACTGATTATCCATCCCTGCTAAAGCCATTTGTTAGTTTGCCACAAGCAGCAGAACAGGTGGAAGAACAGCATTACTGTATCTTTTGTTCCGGGCCAAACTGGAAGGGACATGAACAATCAAGCTTCTTTAGTCTGCTCCACTTGTGTAATAAGCAGGGCCAAGGATGAGTCTTTTTTTGGCATGGAAAGGGATGTGCAAGGGAGAGGAACTGAACTCTCTCCTCTTCCCGCCCCACATTCTGTTGCCCCACATTTGTCCCAGCTGAGATCACTCCTGGGAGGAAAGTACATGGGGTTGCAGACTTTCAGATGCCTAGACTTCCTATCCCTTTTGATATTCAAATTAGACATCTCCCCCGGCCACTGCATTATATGTGAACAGGGCTGGCACATTACTTAACATACAGGGACATCCATGTATATCACATCAAGTTTAATGCTTTGTGTGCTTCATCACAAGCTGAGATGTGACAAGCATTATAAGTGATCTGTCATGATGAACCAGAGGGGTGGTTTCTTCTGCCTTACTCCTGTGTAGGTGGTACTCCCAAGGGAAGAAAGCTCAGACCTTGGGGTTGGTGGTGGGATGACAATGAGTGGTCAGAGAGAGAAGAGGAAGGTGACTGGGAGGAGGGAAACTGAAGAGGTAACAGGAATTAGTGAACAGGATGAGACTGGGGCAGAGAGCAGTCCAGAATCAGGGGCTGGAGAGAAGAGGGGGCTAGACGCAGAGATCTGGCAGGCTGCGGAAGAAGCCAGGGAGTCTCCCCCTCCTGCTGTGACCGACTCCCCTCCTCCCTGGTCTCCCAGAACACGTAGAGGAATGTAATAGTGGAGAAAAGAGAGACAAGATGAAGGAGCCTCAGGTTGCTGGCGAAGGACCAGGAGGAGTCATTGACAGTTGTGAGAAGGCGGGGACCGTAAGTTCTCGCAACAGCTTAATTGGGGCAAGATCTACTGGGAAGCGTGGCTGTGATCACCAGACCTGAGGTGGTTTGTTTGAATAAAGTGTCAACTTCGCTGACACCGGGTGTTTTATTGCTAATTTGCTGCTGACTCCAACTCCTTGACAGCTATTTTGGTGCCATTATCATGGACAGACTAGTTTGAGACTTTCACTGACACCTGACCTCTGCAGGACAGGGGAGAGGATCTACTTACTCTTGATGGATTCCAATAGATTTTCCTACTGACCTATCTGGTGGACATATCCTGATGCTCTGGTTGTTCTCTGGAATATAGAAATGGCTGCGTAGTAGTATACAGAATCACTCTCAAATGCCTTCTCCTGAATTGGAGAGCTCACCACCACTCTGGTTTTCTGAGAAGCTGGGGCAATAGCACAGGAGGAATGGTGCTTGAATGGTATGCAATTTGTGACAAATCCAATGGGAAACATGCTAGAACGGATGTTAGAGTCTAGCCTGCAGGGATGAAAGTCTGTTTCTCCACCACTGCTTTGCTTAGTGTCAGTCACATTGTGAGTGGCGGAAGTCGTATTGCAGCTTGGTGTGTGAGGAGAGTTGGGAGAACCCATGACAGGCTACTCTGGCCAATTTGCAAAATAAAACCACTCATATCAATTCTGACTTAGACTCCACATTTCTGACTGAGTCAAGGAACTTATAGTAAAGTGTATATAGGTGCATATGCGCATATGTCTGATTATTTGGGGACTTGTGTCGTAGCATAGTCATCTTGTTCTTAGGAATGTGCCAGAAGTATTCTAAGATAGCAGTCTGAGACCGTGTTCATGCAACAGTTGATTCCGTTTTCACAAGATTTCCCTAACTGTTAATTTCCACATTATATATGAGTTTTCACACGATGTAGAAGCCACTTATAGATATCTAGTGGGTGTTGTGTGCTTATATCTGTGTTAATTGCTTCCAGCAATTTTTTTATGCTTGCAACGCCATTAACCCAGAAAATTGTGGGAGTAAAGTGTTGACATTTGGGGTGGTATCCTGGCATACAGCTCTTCCCTGCTATTTTCATGACATCTTTCCGCAGGGCCTGCAAGAGAGTTGTTCCACCAGGCCTTTGGCCAGGGCACAGCCTGACTCCCTCCTTCAGCAATCTTCGTGGAGCTCTGGCCCAATGGTTGCCATTGGTTTGATTTGAATTAATTTTAAAATGAATGATTTTAGAGTGTTGTGTTCTGTTGTGTTGTACTGTTGTACTGTTTTATTGTTGTTAGCCGCCCTGAGCCTGGCTTCGGCTGGGGAGGGCGGGATATAAATTATTATTATTATTATTATTATTATTATTATTATTATTATTATTATTATTCATGGGTGGCTCATGGGAGAGCAAGTGCATGTATGTGCGGAAAGTGTGGCATACAGTGACGATCATTGTTGTGTCATTCCAGGCCCACTGGTGTGGATGAAATTGAGTGTGACATGCTGAGATATTGGTCAAAAAGCCAATAGCAGGTAACGTAGCAGTGTGAAAGGAACATTAGAAAATGAGGCAGACTCCCTCAGGGTCAAATTACGGTATATCTCCGATCCATCATGAGTGGAATAACTGTTGTTTTTTTAACAAATGATTACACGGACTTACGTACTCAACATGCATGCAAAAGGCACACATCCCTGTTTGTCCTGCGTTGATTGATTTTAAGTCTATTGAAAATTCAACAAATGTTCTTAGCATACATATTTGTCTTGCAAGCTTGACAGTATCCAATAATTTGCCTTTGGACGTTGCTGAATTGTCCCCCTTCAAAAACCATTTTTTTATTTATTAAAAAACATTAAGATCCTGTATAGTACCATTAGTCTGGGGGTTGTAGATTAGAATTTCATACTACAATGGTACCTCGGGTTAAGTACTTAATTCGTTCCAGAGTTCTGTTCTTAACCTGAAACTGTTCTTAACCTGAAGCACCACTTTAGCTAATGGGGCCTCCCGCTGCTGCTGCGCCGCTGGAACACGATTTCTGTTCTCATCCTGAAGCAAATTTCTTAACCTGAAGCACTATTTCCGGGTTAGCAGAGTCTGTAACCTGAAGTGTATGTAACCTGAAGCGTATGTAACCTGAGCTACCCCTGTGTGTGTGTGTGTGTGTGTGTGTGTGTGTGTGTGTGTGTGTATACACACATACATACATACTTTGGGAATATGGAACATTCATGGACTTCTCTTGACTGAAGAAGAGAAAAACATCTTGAAATTTCCCCTATGTCAGCCACTTAAATATATGAAAATGTAAATTAAAAATAATTTAGAAATAAGTTTGCCCCTACTCCAACAAGGTTCCCAAGGTATCCCATTTATTTTGGGATCTACGACAGGTGAGCCCATCTATATAGTTCCATCTGCGATTCCAGGTCACAGTGTGATTAACTTACGAGTAAACACATTGATGTTCACTGCAAGTAATGCATGAACACAACAGAGAGAAATGTGGCTGTTAAAACCATAAAGGTAAAGGTACCCCTGCCCGTACGGGCCAGTCTTGACAGACTCTAGGGTTGTGCGCCCATCTCACTTAAGAGGCCGGGGGCCAGCGCTGTCCGGAGACACTTCCGGGTCACGTGGCCAGCGTGGCAAACCTGCATCTGGCGAGCCAGAGCCGCACACGGAAACGCCGTGTACCTTCCCGCTAGTAAGCGGTCCCTATTTATCTACTTGCACCCGGGGCTGCTTTCGAACTGCTAGGTTGGCAGGCGCTGGGACCGAGCAACGGGAGTGCACCCCACCGCGGGGATTCGAACCGCCGACCTTTCGATCGGCAAGCCCTAGGCGCTGAGGCTTTTACTCACAGCGCCATCCGTGTCCCTATCGTTAAAACCATAGATATCCACAATTTTCTCATACAGAAAGAAATGTTTAACACATAGAGAACAAACCTGAGTAGATATTTAACTTTATTAATTTTCTGCAATTCTGAAAGCAAAAGTACAAAAAGTGCATAGCACTGAAATAATCACTTTGGCTAGAAATACTCAAAGGAAGGAGAAGATATTCAACAAATCATAATATGTACATTTTTACAGAGGGCTTGTAACATCCAGTGGTAACATTTATATAGCATGCTATCTAAATCAATTTCTCTCTTTAGAAAAATAAAATATATAGCATCTTTGATGACCTGAGAAAAACAGTATCTTCTGGGGGAGGGGGAGACCTTTAAATGTTCACTTTGAAGATGTCACCCTTATATGATGGGAAAATCAGCACGATTTCGGCCTCAGTCCAATCTCCCTCCATGAGTTGCATCATGTGACCTCTTCCCCACAGTGGCGGTAAGGAGGGTGCAAGTGGGATCAGTAGTTGTGGCCATGGGGTTTGGCAGCAGCCCCTTTTGGAGATGAAAAAGGAATCACCTTTGAGTGTCTCCAGGAAAACTGGTTCCTGGGCAAATGTATTAGAGGGCTATATTCTGAATGGTTCATCCTTCTACAATGTGATTTACATGTGCGCCTGTAGTAACTCAAGGAGTGTTGCCAACCTTGCTGTATTCCTATTTGCACTTTTTATCTTGTATCATTGAAATGACGAAAAGGCAAAGAGACCGCCATAACTCTGAGCAGTGTTCTTCAGCCACCTTTTTCTGATCAATATAATCGACATCTTCAACACAATTGCTGGATGCTTCGTCTGGCTGGGTTCCAGATGTATCAGGTTCCAGAGGGGTCTCCTGTCCATGGTGAACTGGCTTGTCTTCTCTGGAACTAGTTGGCGTCACCATTCTAAGGTGAGCAGCTGGTGGCCCTTTCCTACAGATTTTAGATTTTAAGATACTCTTTGGGTCTTCACAGATGTTCTTCTGCCTCTTTAGAGACCGAGTAATTTGCTTCCAGAACACCTTCTTGTTTTCTGCATACTGGGGACAGCTGGAAGGGTTTCCTGAAAATTCACAGGAGAAGGTGCTCTCCGATCTTTTGCAATCAATTTTCAAGGTAGCAATCTCTGCTTCATTCAGCGCCCAGGTACACTCAGACTTCTCTTTGGTGACGAACTTGCCTTTAAGTGAACCCTTCTGTCCTCGGGTTTTCTGACCTCTTCCATTCTGGTCATCAGAGCCAGGCTGTGGCCTCTCACCTTTTCCATTGTTAGTCCTCCCTCTTCTCCTCTCTTTCTGTATTTCACAGTCAGCTTGTAGCACCTGGGAGAACACAATAAGGGCACACAGAACAGCGAAATGTCTGATCTTCATCTTCTCTTGAAACCTGTTTTGGGAGAGCAAAATGAATTTATGACAATCCATATTTTCATCTTTAGCCATGTTGGCATCAACATTATCGATAATCTGACACCAGCTAAGAACATAAAGCAGTACGATGATCAGTGTCTCACATCATGGTATCTTCCTAGCATGGATTTATCTCTGTAAAAAAAGAAAGTGCTAACCTCTGTTGCAAGGCCTTAGCCTCTGGTAATTCAAGGTATTGATTGCGCAAAATGCAAGCAGACGCCTTATCCATGATCTAGCCCCTCCATTTCTGAAGGGTACTAATTGTCTCTAAGCCTCCTGCTTACAAGATCTTGAACAGGTGGAGGTCAGAGCCAGAGCCAGTAGGCCTGAGCCTTACCCTTCCTCTTTCTAATTTTGTCAGGTGGTGCATGAACACCTGTACAAAGTATCTGCTTTTCAGAGTGAGGGACGTAACTGGGCTTTATCCAGGACTGTATGAGCAGAACTCTTCCCTCCTCCAGGAACACCCCCAAATCCTTCTACAGAGGGTATAGCAGACCTCCTGAATATTATGGGCTCTTATTTACAGGGATGAGGGATAAGGGGATCACCCAAAATTGGATTTGGGGTAGTTCTGAAAGGGCTGTAGGGTGGAGGAGGAGGGAATAAAAATCCAGTTGCATGAACAGCCTTCTGCTTGCGCAATGTCAGGTACAACCCATGGCCATATAGTCAAATGGGGGGGGGGCAAGTCAATAAACTAGGGGCACCTTAACCAAAAGTACTATACTTTTGTCAGGAATTGGCAAATAGGATTTTAAAAGACTTAAATAGCAGAATTGGGTGCCTCATTTAAAATAAATATTACATCAATCGGTCTTGATTTGGCCAGGACCAAACAGGATATTATTTTAAAATGACCAGCTCAGATGTTTCTTGACCAGGAAGTCATATTATGATTGTGATTACCTGACTGTTGCCACAATCAGTCTTTATAAGGTTAAATCTCAAAACTGCCCCAAAGGTAAAATTGGCTTGGGCACTGTGTTTTAAGAGCACCCAGATAACTTTTGCGCAAAACGTGAAATTGTTTCCTTTCTCCCACATTCGCTTGAGGATTATATCAATTTCTAATCTCATCCTAGATCTGTCTGACTGCCTACCCACCTCTGAAGACAATATAGGTTAGGAAATGATACTTTCACTCAGCCAGAAAGCAAACAGGGGTGTGTTTGAGAGCTTAGATGAACTGATTCTTCAGTCCACAGTTTCCCTTTAGGCGGAACATCACTTGCAGCTAAGATCACTTGAAATTTATTCAGATATGCAGCTGTTTCACATCCGGCTCCCACTGCCCTTTCTTACTATCCCTTTTCTTTCATTTTAGCCAAATCCAAGTTAAAGAAGGATCAGGGAAAGAGCCACAAACAGGATGAAAAGTCTGCCAGAGGCAACAGAAGTTAGGGCAGAAAGCTGATGCTAACGTGTAGGAGTGCCCATGGAAAAGTGGTACCCACCGTTTTCCAGGATGCTAGAATGTTGGGTGTGTATGTTTAAGTCCCTGCTTCGCACAGATAGGTTTGTTGTGAGGTTTAAACAACATTCTGAGCTCCTTGGGGGCAGGGTTAGTGCAATCTGTACAGCAGATTTCTATGCTCATGGGAAGAGCCTATTAGTAAAAAATCCAAACCCTTTATCTTCAAATGGGAAAGCCCCTCCAGAAAATTTCTTTAATGTGGATGAAGCACAGGGCCATTCCTTATTCAAAGCTCAATAGCTCTTAGCCTCAATCCAGCGAGAGACTGCCACACACACTTAAGGCTGCACATGCCAATTTGGGTGGCTTGGTTTATATTTAGTCCAGCAGCTCTGTGCTTATTGCTTATTGAATAATCAAACCGTGTTTCAGATTCCCCTCTGATCATCATAATATAATAGAATTGTAGAACTGGAGGGGACCGCAAAGGTTCAGGAATGCAGGAACCAAAACTCTACTGGAGTAAAAGTTCATGTAAAAGTACCTCTCCAACTTAGACTTCTGAAAAATAATGAAAAAGGCTGCAATCCTCTGTGTGCTTACGACTAACCCAATGGAGATACATACAAGTCAGCTGCATATTAAATATTAAATATGATGCTATGCTAAGGGGGGGGGGGGAACAGGGGACGTCTTTCCTTTACAATGCAGATACATGTCAAAAATGATAGGAGGGAAATGTACATTTGGAATTTGTTCTGCTGCCGTAACTCGTTTGGCAAACCTGAGCCCTGTTGCTGGTGAACCACCCTGAGTGGATAAGCATCATTTATTACATGTAAGAACTGACAGTTATTGCATGATCTGTAACCACAGTTAGTGTGAAATTATTAAAGCGGGCCACATCTTCAGTGCTTGCTACCACACCTCCTCCAACAGACAATTTCCAAGGCATTCACATTAGCAAAACGCAAGTTTTACTCATGCGCAAGACTCCCTACTTAATCAGAATACTGCTCACCCAAAGGCAAAAGTGGGTACCCAATGGTTTTTCTCCTATCCAACTCTTTGCTGCCTAGTTGGGGACAGAAATCTAACACTGCAGTTCTTGGCCCACAGACTTCAGGGGAACTATTCCAGAGCAAGAGACTGGATGAGCACACACAGATCTTAAATGGGCATACTTGGGATAAAGCCCCATTGAAGTCAGTAGGATTACTTCTGAGGAAATAGGCAAAGAACTGGGCTCTACATCCCATAGGCATCAATAAGATTTAAGCAACCTAACGTGAACATAGGAAGCAGCCTTTCTGTTGAATTCGGAACCTTAGTCCATTTAACCCAATAGTGTGAACCTTGGCTGGCACTGACCACACAGTTGCATCTTTCATTCCTAATTGTTGTTGCTGTTGAAAAGGAGCCTCTGAAATCTCAAGCAGGAACAGAAGAGCAGTAAGGATGCTAGGAACGTAGGAAACTGCCTTATACGGAATCCACTGGTCATTGGGCCATATAGGTCAGTATTGCCCATACAGGCTTGCAGTGGTTCTCCAGAGTTTCAGACAGACTTCTTTCACATCCCTATCTGGAGTTGCCAGGGTTGGAACTTGGGACTTCCTTGGTACAAGGCAGATGCTCTACTACTGGTGTGGAGTGACTGCTTAGCTCTTTTGCCTCTTGCTATTTGCCCACTCGCAATCACCCTCCCCAAGCCACTTTCCGCACTATCTTGGGGAAAGCTGCCTGTAAAATGTAGTTCATAGTGGAAGACGGAGGGGAAAGGGTAAGCAGCCATTCCAGTTCCCCCTCGCCCCCTCTGCCCTCCTGCTGTCTGTTAACAAGGTTCTGCTTTTTAGTTTAAAAATGTGAATGAAAAAGAAAAAGACTCCTGTAGGTAATGTGTAGTTTGCCTTTGAGCAGGCAACCAAGAAATTTAGCCGCTCCGTTCTGAGAGATTAGCATTCTACTGCAGACAAATTGCAAGATAGCTATTACACATACCTCCTGCTGTCTTTTCCGCTTGTCCAAGTGTAAAACTCAAGGTGATCCCCGTCTCCTTCAAAGTACTGACGCTTCTTGCCTATTTATACAGTCAGAGACACACCTACACGCCTTCGGAAGGGTATTACTCCACAATAGCACATTTTAGAACCTTATAAGTTTACTGCCCAGACACACCTTCTGGAAACATGCCAGGTCTTATTTGCAACAGTTAAAACACACACACACACAAAAACCACCGGTTACAGTGCAGTGGCAGATATATGTTTGAAAGAAGGAAAACATGCTAACTCCTTTCCCTTTCTTGCCTCACAAAGGGAGTCGAAACACTCTCTTGATATATGCAGTTATCAGAACAGGGAAGAAGGAGTAGCAAATGATTGCTACGGACATGAATGACATTCAGAAGGGGGGGGGGTAGAGAGCGCTCTCTGGTTGACGTGAGTCACCACACTTATTTCCTTTGATTGTTAAAAGTTCTGTTCCCTACAACTTTTGATAAAGGGCGTCTCCAGTCAGTCAGCATTTTGCCAAAGTGACATATCGGGAATTGCAGGTCATGCAATTAAAACACTCTGTCACCCTAAGACAAGGTTTGCCATGTGGCACCCATGGGTCCTGATGTACCGCCACCACCTTTTACGTTGCCTACGAAAGGGACACGGGTGGCGCTGTGGTCTAAACCACTGAGCCTTGGGATTGCTGATCAGAAGGTTGGCGGTTTGAATCCCCGCGACGGGGTGAGCTCCCGTTGCTCGGTCCCTGCTCCTGCCAACCTAGCAGTTCGAAAGCACTTCAGAGTGCAAGTAGATAAATAGGTACCGCTCTGGCGGGAAGGTAAACGGTGTTTCCATGCACTGCTCTGGTTCGCCAGAAGCGGCTTAGTCATGCTGGCCACATGACCCGGAAAAACTGTCTATGGACAAATGTCAGCTCCCTTGGGCAGTAAAGCGAGATGAGCGCCACAACCCCAGAGTCATTTGCGACTGGACTTAAGTGTCAGGGGTCCTTTACCTTTACCTTATGAAAGGTAGATATCCCCTCAAAAACCCCATAATAGTTAATAATAGGCTGTTTGTTCATCCTGCTCAGAACCTGTTTGGACTAATTTAACCCATCCTGCATTAAACATCTCCCGAAAACATGTTCATATTTCATGGGATGCCAGGACCGGAGACCCACCCTCGCATTTGTTCTGAGCAGAAAAGGGAGTGGTACAAAGAGTGAGTCTTTAGTCTTTCCCCCTATTGATGGGGCAGCTGGTGGGGGGGCATTGTTACGCCATTTTGTGTTCCTGTCTCTTTTTCTGGTCTTTTACATATGGCAGTCATTTGATACAACCCCTTGGCAGCCACTGTGTGACCCATGGCACATGCTCAAAATTCAAAAGGTGCCCCATTGGCCGCCAAAAGTTGGTGGTCCTTATCCTAGTGCAGTAAGTTCCCTTTAAAAAAAGAAATTGACTTTTTGTGGGTAGGAGAGCGATGGGGGAGTGCATTGAAAAGTGTGGAATGAATGGTTAACAGGAAGATGTACAAATACCTCACATCAGGATGACTGCTGATCTTTTTCTATCAAGTATTAATCGAGAGTTCGTTCTGATTTGTTTGCAGGAAGGTTATAATTTTACCTCTGTGTAAGGTTTGTGCAAGCAAATCAGGAAGAATGCTTAATAAATCTGTCCTCTGGAGGTGTCCCCGAAGAGCTCTTCTACAATTAAAACCACAGGGACTGAAAAAAACAACCCCCAAACAGATTTAGGACACTGATGTTATTGCACATGAACAACTAGCAGTTTCGTACCTGGCATTGTTTGGGAATTCTAAAAAAAGAGAAGATCAATGTACTTTTGAAATGGATGGTTAAAATCAGTGTTAGTTTTGAAAGGTTCAGTCTGCTGTCTTGATTCAAAATGCATTTGTATCAAAAGATGGATGAAAGTCTGCAACGTTTTGTTCTCTCTTAAGAGGTGTCCAAGTGTATAGTGAACAGACAACTTTTCAAAATATATAATATAGATAATACAGAAATAACAGCTTGCAGTTTGTTGCTTTGAATTAATGGGAACTCTTCTATCTGTTCCCTCCCATGTCCTTATTTCAATAATGCTAGAAGGAGGAAGAGGAGAAGTTTGGATTTGATATCCCGCTTTATCACTACCCGAAGGAGTCTCAAAGCGGCTAACATTCTCCTTTCCCTTCCTTTCCCACCACAAACACTCTGTGAGGTCAGTGAGGCTGAGAGACTTCAGAGAAGTGTGACTAGCCCAAGGTCACCCAGCAGCTGCATGTGGAGGAGCGGAGACGCGAACCCAGTTCCACAGATTACGAGTCCACTGCTCTTAACCACTACACCACACTGGCTCCCATTGCTGCAAGGAGCGGGTGAGCAGCTATTTGGAAAACCCCTACATGGTTTTGTAGAAATGCATGCAGTGTATTTCTTACTTATGTAAATGACTTTTGGGGAATCTGGCCTGTCACATGACTAAAGCTGTCTTCATGGAAATCCTTGCAAAATCTGCAAGGTGAAAGTGCCAAGAAATACATTATACATTCAGCAGAATTCCCAACCATCCCACCGCCCAGCTCCACACGGAAGTGTAGGATGGAAATCCCCACTCGGCAGACTGCTTTCATTTACTTGCAAAGTAGCAGTATTGGCTAAATTTTCAATCCTGGTTGCTGGGATTGGTCATCAAAGCCATTGGCAAAGCCCAGTTCTTACTTGCCAACTATTCATCTTGTCACTTAACACTTAGCACTTCAGGGCTTGGGCTGTTACATGCAACCCCCATACTGAAGCCTTTTGCCAGTTTAGGATTTTGCTTGTTCATATATGAATGAATTCCTGCCAACCTAGCAGTTTGAAAGCACGTCAAAGTGCAAGTAGATAAATAGGTACCGCTCTGGCAGGAAGGTAAACGGTTTTTCCATGCGCTGCTCTGGTTCGCCAGAAGCAGCTTAAGTCATGCTGGCCACATGACCCGGAAGCTGTATGCCGGCTCCCTCAGCCAATAAAGCGAGATGAGCGCCACAACCCCAGAGTCGGCCACGACTGGACCTAATGGTCAGGGGCCCCTTTACCTTTACCTATATGAATGAATGACCACTATCTACTTTTATTGTCTCATTTCACCCTATAATTTGCACACACGCAACAGTTGGTTGCAATCAATTGCTTGATATCTGGTTTTCCCCCTACCACTCACAATGTAGGTTATATATACAGTGGTACCTCAGGTTACAGATGCTCCAGGTTACAGACACTTCAGGTTACAGACTCTGCTAACCCAGAAATAGTACCTCAGGTTAAGACCTTTGCTTCAGAATGAGAACAGAAATCGCACGGCGCCAGCAGGATGCCCCATTAGCTAAAGTGGTGCTTCAGGTTAAGAACAGTTTCAGGTTAAGAACAGACCTCCAGAACGAATTAAGTTCTTAACCTGAGGTATCACTGTATCTTATGTGAGAAAAGTCCTCATATAGCTCCTACCTGGTTTTTCAACATCAAATTGGGGTCAAGGCTGCCCAAGATGTTCTGTTCCTCAGACACAAGGACAAATGACACTGTGGCATTAGTACAGAGCCCCCGGTCGTCTCACGGACTATTGACCCGTACACCAGTAATCCGCTGCCGCCAACCAGGTCCTCCCTGGTAAAATCACTTCAGTCTCAGTCAGCTTTTCAATTCATAAAGAAGAGTGTATTTTATTTCAGACTTAAAACAAAACTATTACAGCATTCCAAACAGTGTTCCTCTTTACTCTCTTAGTCTTATGTTCCTCTCTCTATCTCTGCTACCACCCCACACTCACGGACCAACTGCCCTGTCTCTCTATTACTAACTGCCTTTCCCAACCAGCCAACCCACTCAAACCAACCAACTACCCACCCACAACTCCCAATGAACTAACTCCAACTCCTCTCAGAACTCTTTTATAGACCCACTGACTCCACCCCCCTGGGTCCTGTCTGTGCAGCCTATTTAACTATTTCCCCTCCAGCACTCTCTCATATATGGTAACGTCACAGACACCTTACATTCCACATACAGAAACTGGCTGGGCTAGAAGTTGAATCTGGAGACGAGACAGCATCCATCACCACACCCAAAAGCAGCAGCCAGCTTAGCTCCTTGACCCTCAACAGTGACCACCAGAAGCAGCCGCCTCACTCTGCCTGGGACAGGGGCACCATCTCGTCCTTCATCTCAGGCAACAAAATGTCTTGACCTGGTGGTGGCTGGTGCCGATGAAGATTGGCAGAAGGGAAGGAAGGGAAGACAACAGTAGACGAAGGCCAGAGGCGATGGCAGGCACAACCAACTCATTCTAATTTTGTCGCCATCCTCCTCCTGGCAGAATTCTACAAAGGACATTGAGACTGAGAAGGAGGAAGATGGTAACCAGTGCCGCCCCCTGGACTAGGTGTAAACACAAAGGTGGGCAGGTGAGGACTGTTTGAGGTTGTTGGGGCAATACCCCATTTGCCCAAGTGGACCACCCTCCACTGGGAGACCTTCACTCTGATCACCACTTGTTTCCTCAGCCACCTCTGCCCATTTTCCTATGCCCTCACATCTTTCCCCATCTCTTGTCTCTCCATTATGTTCACCAGTATTTTTTTCCTCTAGGGGACGCAGGGGGACGCATACCCCTAAACATTTATGAATCTTTGTACTTTTGTCCGTTTACTGTATTTATTTTCCCCGATTTGACCTATAAAATGGTGATTTTCTTGAGTCAAAATGAGAGTACCCCTAAACATATTTTTTTAAGAAAAAAAGCACTGATGTTGACTACCACCACTTAGAAGCCTATTTTGGCATTAAGCAGTGTGTGTGTGTGTGTGTGTGTGTGTGTGTGTGTGTGTGTGCACATATATCCCAAATGGTTCTGTTTGAATTCCTGCATAACCAGTGAATTGAGAACATAGGAGTTGGCTTCTGGGACATGCCTGAAGATCGTTACACTTCACTGAAAATCTCCATCTTCATCTCATTGTGACGAGCCTGTACCAACTGGCTTGTGAAAGTTATAGTTTTGCTAGAAGTTCTTGTTAAATGAATACAAAACACACATTGTTTAGTAAAAGATTTTTCTCTCTCTGAGATCTTTGAATGACTTGGATCATCAACATCTATAAATCTAATATGTGGGCATGATTAAAAAGCAAACCTTCATAATTACATAATTACATAAGAGAACAACCTGCTTGTTTTTAACTACCAGCAATACCTCTGCCAATTTAATTATTCAAGATGAAAGAAGTGCAATGTGGAAGGGTACTAGGACTGCCTAACCGTGTGCTGGGTTGCAGATTTTGGCTCCACTTACAGGCCACGAATGTTATTCCTGCTGCAATTCCCATTATGGAATTACCTGGAATTCTGGCTTAACTTGCATGCCAGCTGGTAAACAAGTTAAGGCAGAATGATCGTTCAAATTTCTACCACAGAAACGTATTTTAAAATGGCGAAAGAGGGAGGCTTGAAGGCAACAGGGAATGGAAATTTTTCACCTTGACAAAAAAACCAGTTGCCGTTTGAGTGGCAAGGTGGCAGCAAAACGATATTATCGTTATTCTTCCTGGCCGTCGGGCTGAACCACATTCTGGAGTGTGTATAAATGAGGCAGCTCTTCCTAATTCAGTTCTTAAAATAGGTGACAGACAACTGGAAGTGAGGATGACTAATCTAGCCCCTAGTATATAGCGCCAGGCCAAGATGTTTTGATGCCTGAACCATCAAATGACATCCCCACCTCAGGAATAGGACCAATAGTTGTAGAAGATTTACAGATTTAGGCAGCAGTTCCAGGCTAGGGTTGCCACCTTTGGTCGGGCAAAATACGGGACAGGTCAGGGGGAATTGGGGAGCTAAAAATTACCGTACTTTTCCGTGTATAAGACTATGTTTTTTTCTTTAAAAATGGGGGTCGTCTTATACATGGGTAATGCATAGGGTGGACGTTTGATTGGTTGCTGCCATGGCTGCTAGCGGCTATTGTACATTTTATTGGTTGCTGCGTCAATGGGTGGTGTTCATTGGCTGATGCTGTGGCAATAGGGCGGGCGATTGGTGGTACGGTTTTTTACCTGAGTGCTTCACCTTCCGACCTTGCTCTTTGGCCTTGCTGCTCATGCATTGCAAACTCTTCCATTCTCCACCGGAGCAATCCCATTTGCAACTCCCCCCATCACTTTTTGAGTCTGACCAACCTGCCCCCTCTGGGAGCACAAAAGGCCTCTCTCTTTCCTTCTCCCACTGGACCCACCCCCTGCCCATACAGTTTTGAGGAGGAAAGGGGCTCGAATATGTGAAAAATGGTATCCTGTTTGAAGTCCAAACAGGACAGGGGACACTTCTCTCTCAAAACCGTCTGCTTTACTTTTTGGCCCAAGAAGAGTCCTGCTGCCTCTGTAACTCCTCATCTCAGTGACTCCCAAATACACTTTTAGCCACTTTTCACCCAATGTGAAATACTGGCAAAAGCTCTTTTATCTGAGATGCGGAAGGAGAAACTCTGCTGAAACCTCTGTTGTTCTTCAATTTTGGGGTGAGGGGGTTTAGTTGGCTCTTTGCCTGTGTCTTGGTTCATGTGAGCAGCCTTCTTGGCCAAGGTTCTTGGGTCAGATCCAGGCTCTCTTGGATGAGACTGGTTTTTTAAGATTCATTTCAGTCCGGATTTAGGTCTGGTTGGGGCCCTGCCTTGGCAACTCTGTTTGATCACCTATGTCAGGACAAAGGGGTTGGTAGGAAGGGACGGAGGTAATGATTTTGTTTGTTTAGCCATAACAAAACAGAAGCAAAAAATCCGCATACAGAGTTGAGCCACAAATCCAGCTCTTAATTTCCTGGCCAGCAGTGCAAATAAAGGAATATGCGTAGAAACATAAAATATCAGACAGCAACAAGCAAGCAAACTCTCCACAAAATATTTTGCATGGGGATAAATTGGGCACTGGGTAATAAAATGGACAAAATCTTTGACAGTTTTACAAAATATACAAGACGCTGCTCCAGGGGCAATTTCTTATAACAACCACCCCAAAAAGTTGAGGGCATGAGATTAAATCTTAATTCTGTAAATTTTAACAAGCAAACTTGTATTTTTTTCAAAAAAATATTTTTATTAAAGATTTTCTGGAATTGCAAAAGAACATGCAATGTCTCTTTTCATTTTCAGATCATAGTCTCTTTTAGTTACTGTTATGTACTGAGTTGAATAGGATCCAAACTGCAGCAGTCTGATTGGTCCTAGAACAATAGGATCCAAAAGGCAGCAGTCTGATTGGTCCTAGAACAATAGGATTCAGAATGCAGCAGTCTGATTGGTCCTAGAACAATGCAGCAGTATGATTGGTTGGCAGGAACTACCCAATCATGCTCCAGATAGAAGTGAATCCACAACCTGATTGGCTTACAGTAGAATTCCGGAATTAGCCAATCATGTGCAGCCCATTGTGTAAATAATGTATATAAAGCAGATACTTTGAGGGGACATTCATTCATTCCTCCTCACCACTATGAGGTGAATAAAGACCATGAAATCACTTTGCGACTCCGAGTATATTTCAGTTACGTTCAATGTAAGACAATGTTAGGCACATGCCTAAGCAGCTGGAATAGCAGCAGATAAAGCCAGTATTTTCTTCACAAATGCATTTTGAACCTTCTCCAACTCCTGAATTAGTGGTTGGCTGAAACACCAGAGTTCTCCACCGGATGACCTGGAGGGAAAGCGCCTAGCCAGAAATACTTTGATGGCTGCGGCAAACAGGGCTATGCGTCTCTGAAAACTCTTCTTGATCTCTCAGCCACTTTCAGTATCATCCATAGGGTTGCCAGACCTCTAGGTCTGAGCTGTTGTCTCCTTTTGCCTGTCCCCCTCCAGGTGCCGGGCTTGAATATCCAAGTAGGCAAGAGCGCCTTTAATATTTCCTTTTAAAAAGAGGATTGTGCATGCAGCTTGCAAGCTGCAGCCTGGCAGGAGCTGGCTGAAAATTATGGCATAGACACAAAGTGTGTGTGTGTGGGGGGGTCTACCCTACTCTGCTCTCCTCTCTCAATTAACATCTGTCTCCTGGGGCTGCCAGGTGACATCACCAGGACCTCCCTTCTTAACATCACCAGAGACCACCTCTAGGTCTCAGGTTTGGGATCTAAAAATCTCAGCATCTGAGATGCTCCTCATCCTGGTATCCCTGCTTCTGGAATGCCATTAACCATGGCATTCTTCTGGAGCTACTTTCTAAGTGGGGGTTGTGGGGCAGTGCTTTATGGTAGTTCCAACCCTACTTGGATGGCTTTCTCCTGATGGTGATGCTTGTGGAGTGTTGTTTGGTCACATGGTGTCAGGCTTCCTCCCCCCTTTGGCAGTAGATAAGCAGAACAAGAGAGCTGGACCATCAAGAAGGCTGATCGCCGAAGAATTGATGCTTTTGAATTATGGTGCTGGAGGAGACTCTTGAGAGTCCCATGGACTGCAAGAAGATCAAACGTATCCATTCTTAAGGAAATCAGCCCTGAGTGCTCACTGGAAGGACAGATCGTGAAGTTGAGGCTCCAATACTTTGGCCACCTTATGAGAAGAGAAGACTCCCTGGAAAAGACCCTGATGTTGGGAAAGATGGAGGGCACAAGGAGAAGGGGACGACAGAGGATGAGATGGTTGGACAGTGTTCTCGAAGCTACAAACATGAGCCTGACCAAACTGCGGGAGGCAGTGGAAGACAGGAGTGCCTGGCATGAGCTGGGCCAGGGGGTCACGAAGAGTCGGACATGACTAAACGACTAAACAACAACAAGCAGAACAAAGGAAAAGGAGTCTTCTTACCAGCTAGAAACTTTAATTCTCACAGCGAGAGAACAAAGAATTCATTTCCTAGGAATGATGGTGCTCCCAATTAAGGGTTCCACCCACATCATCCCTAGTCACCCATGTCACTACCGCATCTGGTAACCTGAGCTCATAACTACTGTGCTTTCTGTGCTGCCACCTTACCAGCTATTCTTGACCTTTGGATGAGCAGATGAATGCTTTCCAGATACAATGAATCTGTTAATTCTCTCTCTCTCCCAGTGCTCCTCCTAGCTGTTCCCCATCCCGTACTTCCCAGCTTCTGCCTTCTGAACTATGTCCCTCTGCAAACCACGGTTCCAAATCTATCCTGTTCACCTGCTCCTGGGAAGAGTCAGGATCCTGGTCAGGAGCAGAGGGAGGGGGAGGCTCCCACCATTCGTCCTCAGTGCAGCCCTCCTCAACATGGTCCATGACACATGGACCTTCAAGAATATGGCACTGCAGGGTTCAAACCTGCCCCCCATACTGTCTACTGGATAGCCAGTGTGGTATAGTGGTTAAGAGTGGTGGACTCGTAATCTGGGGAACCAGGTTTGCGTCTCCGCTCCTCCACATGCAGCTGCTGGGTGACTTTCTTTGAAGTCACACTTCTCTGAAGTCTCTCAGCCCCACTCACCTCACAGAGTGTTTGTTGTGGGGGAGGAAGGGAAAGGAGAATGTTAGCCGCTTTGAGACTCTTTAAGGGGAGTGAAAGGTGGGATATCAAATCCAAACTCCTCCCCCTCCTCCTCCTCCTCCTCCTCCTCCTCCTCCTCCTCCTCTTCTTCTTCTAACATCCACATGAGACCACTAAGTCAGATCACCCTGAACTCTAGAGCGCATTGCCAGTAGTATGATGATGATAAACTGGTCTGCTTCTCCTTTACATTTGCAAGTCTAGTATAAGGTTACCAGATTGTTTTCCAATGAATCCGGGGACGCTTTTCAACTTCAGTAGGAATGATAGGATTTTGTCAGGGGACTGATTTGTAAATCTGGGGACTGTCCCCAGGAAACGGGGACATCTGGTAACCTTAGTCTAGTAATGGATGTGCTAGATTGGTATCCAGCCATAATAATGAACTGGATGAGAGTCAATAAACTGCAGTTCAATCCAGGCTGAGGCACTGTCAGTGGCTGGTTCCCTATACTGGATGGGGTATGTGTGTCTGGCCTACGGATGGGGTTATACTATGGTTACCAGATTTTTATCAATGAATCTGGGGACATTTTTTCCCCTTTGAAGCTGAGTAGCAACAGGGAGTCAGTAGTGAGGATGGTGAGGCAAAAGACCATGGGCCCAAGCACACATGCATATTGTATAAAGGGGCAAAGCCCTTCTTTCGCACCCTGTGAAACATAAATGCACAGAGTTTTTTTAAAAACTGGGCAACGGCCACCTGCCCGCGACTCCTGAGCCTCCCCCCAATCTCCTGCCCCCTCCCCCCTTTGTTTTGACTGATCAGGGGAGGCTTGGGAGTCACGGGCGGGTGGCCGTTGCCCAGGTTTTTAAAAACACTGCGCATTTATGTTTTACAGGGTGCGAAAGAAGGGCTTTGCGCCTTGCCTGGTAGAGAAACCACGTGCCCTGCACCCCTCCTGGGCAATGGCTGCCCACCCATGACTCCCAAGCCTCCCCCGATCAATCAAAACAAAGGGGGAAAGGAGAAGGAGATATGTACCACCGGACGTCCCCGGTTTCCCTTCTGCAGCGGCAGTCAGCAGCCTGGAGCCAGCCTGGTAGTGCAGTTGGCTCTGGCTGGCTTCAGGAGCTGCTCACTGCCGTGGCACAGGAAAAATGGCGGGCGTCACGGCAGCGAGCAGCTCCTGAAGCCAGCCAGAGCCAACTGTGCTACCAGGCTGGCTCCGGGCTGCTGAGACTGCTGCTGCCACATTTCCTGGGGACAGATTTGCAAATCTGGGGACATTCCAGGGACGGAATTTGTCCAGGGACAGATTTGCAAATCCGGGGACTGTCCCCGGGAACCAGGGACGTCTGGCTACCCTAGGTTATACTCCCTCCGAAGGAGCAGGTATGTAGTTTGGGTGTGCTTCTGGATCCATTACTGTCAAAGCCTTCTGTGACTCGGGACCCCAAAGACCACTCTTCCCAAATGAATCAACCTGGACCCTGCATTTGTCTCTTCCGCAAACTGGGAACTTTTAACTTGTCTTTAACATCTGGGAACCTTGATTAGCTCCTCAAGGCGTGTATTCAGGTGTTAAATTAAGTACACAGCACCCTCGTGTGCACATGTTTGGTGTGCCTGCAGCAAACTCTGCAGGAAGTGTAGATCTGCCCAGATCACCCTGAGATAAAAGAGGAGGCCACCCAGATCTTAACATGGGTGGTGATGAGAAAGATAAGAATCTTAAAACTACATTCATGACTTTGCCAATAATACATATTCACTCACCCACCTATTTTAAATATAAAACCAGAACACTCTTGCCAGATATTGTTTACTAAAGCTGCTGAAGTTTGGGTGGCATTCAGCTGAACACACAACCTCGGTTTAGGCTACCCTGGGTGGTGACAGATGTATATTGCAAGTGGGGTGGGATTGGTTCAAAGAAGCATTCATTACCTGGAAACAAATGCCTCTGGCTGGACTATGTCTTTAAATCGCTCCCACATCCCACAATGTGCAATCTTATTCATATTTGCTCAAAGCAAAGCCACTTGTACTCAAAGAGGTTTCTTTACAAATAAATCTGAAGGGCTGATAGCCTTAAAATGTATGTCCTTAAAATGAGCCCCTTCTTGATAGAGGGCAGTCTCACAATTTTACAGAAAGTGGGTAACATGCAGCCTTCCAAGGCAGAATGCGAAGAAGAGACTTGCCCAATTTGCTGCAAGAGTGATGCAGATATAACCCTGCATACGCAAAAAGCAAATTCATGAAACTGGGATTATGGGTTGTTGTTTTTCCAAGTGGAAAAGAAGTATTCTTCTGCAGAGATTTTGTGCAATATGGCATCACTGCCAGCTAGTTTTTTTTCACTATCAATCACACCTAGAGAGGCTGGAGGAGTTTGCTTGGTCCACATCTGTAAGGTGTACTGAACTGATTCATAGGTGGGTTCTGCCAGTCTTTGGTTCTCTCACTCTCTCACCCTTCCAAACCTAAATCCAGTTCTCCACATTTCTGCAGCCATTTGTAAAAAAGAAAGAAAGAAGGTTTTTTTTTTAAATCTTCATGAAAATTCTTGAGCGTTTTAGTGTGAATTTCTCCTAATAAGTAAACTTTTGTCAGCAATTTCTCCTAATATAATGCATTTTAGTATGTTGTTTTCACTAAGCTATTCATTTTTATGCACGTTCCTCTCTGATGTGTACATTCTTGTAAATACTGTTTGGGATTGCATTGCAAAATTCCGATAACTGCGAATTTGGAAGAATGGCTGTGCTTCGGTTCCCATACTCTTTTGCAAAGTGTGGACTTGATAGATTTGGCTTCAAATGCAAACTGGATGGAATTTCTTCTCCCTTCCTAATAAGGGACTATTGAAAAAGGCAGAGGGATGAGCTCTGGCTTCTTTCGGTGCCAGTGTGCCAGTGTGGTTTAGGAGAGCCAGTGTAGTGTAGTGGTTAAGAGTGGTGGACTCGTAATCTGGTGGACCGGGTTCGCTTCCCCGCTCCTCCACATGCAGCTGCTGGGTGACCTTGGGCTAGTCACACTCCTCTGAAGTCTCTCAGCCCCACTCACCTCACAGAGTGTTTGTTGTGGGGGAGGAAGGGAAAGGAGAATGTTAGCCGCTTGGAGACTCCTTAGGGTAGTGATAAAGCGGGATATCAAATCCAAACTCTTCTCCTTTACAGTGTTGATCCAGGGAGTGCATGAGTGCTCTCTATTGGTCCCTCTTCCCTTTGATCAAGTTAATGTTTTGGACAGACTCGTTTTTAGTTCCTAGCTCAGAAATGATACATTACCATGCATAAGCTTAGGCAATTCACTCTGTCTCAGTTTGGACCAGGAAATTGTAATTATCATTCAGAAATTATAGAGTAGGAAATAGAAGGGCTATGATAACCAATTGCAAAACATTTTATGCATTAACTGTGCTCTACAGCATCTTAAAAAGCAGAGACATCACCTTGCCAACAAAGGTCCGTATAGTCAAAGCTATGGTTTTCCCAGTAGGGATGTAAAGAAGTGAGAGCTGGACCATCAAGAAGGCTGATCGCCGAAGAATTGATGCTTTTGAATTATGGTGCTGGAGGAGACTCTTGAGAGTCCCATGGACTGCAAGAAGATCAAACGTATGCATTCTTAAGGAAATCAGTCCTGAGTGGTCACTGGAAGGACAGATCCTGAAGCTGAGGCTCCAGTACTTTGGCCACCTCATGAGAAGAGAAGACTCCCTGGAAAAGACCCTGATGTTGGGAAAGATGGAAGGCACAAGGAGAAGGGGACGAGAGAGGACGAGATGGTTGGACAGTGTTCTTGAAGCTACCAGCGTGAGTTTGACCAACTGTGGGAGGCAGTGGAAGACAGGAGTGCCTGGCGTGCTCTGGTCCATGGGGTCACAAAGAGTCGGACACGACTACATGACTAAACAACAACATAATGAACTTCTTGAGAAAGTAAATGTCCTCCTGTATTAGCATGTAGCTGCCATGTCTTCTCACTCTTTGGCATTAAAGATGCCAATAATCTTGCATGCATTTTGCAAGGGACACCATGCAATGCACACTATGCAATGGGGAGGCTGTTTCCCAACAGCTGCAGTGTCACCTAGTGGACAAACACTTTCACATGTGGCACAGAAAGGATAAGCATAGCATTAGACAAGAGAGTCCTTATTGGCTTTCAAAACAGACATTGTACAGCATCAGGCAAAGAAGCAAGGCTGCTGTTTGAGTTATGGCCGGGGCCCAGCACCATTTGAAGAAATGTGCTATAAAAGCCCTTTGGCTAGTCAATCTACAGGATGTATTTTTCCTGCTGTGGTATGTTTTCTTTAGTTCTACAGTGGTTTTAGTGAAGGGACAACAGAGAGCCTTTCTTTTCTAAAGTAGCTTGCTGGCAAACTGAGCTACCTGAAAAGACCCAGTCTGTGAAAATATCCGAAAGCAATTTCTGCCTAGGCATTCAGTTCTACTGCAGATATGGTCTAATATTCCTTGTTCCAGGCTTATAATGAAATCGAAATTTACCCTTCCCAAATCATAGAATCATAGAGTTGGAATAGACCACAAGGGCCATCGAGTCCAACCCTCTGCCAAGCAGGAAACACCATCAGAGCACTCCTGACATATGGTTGTCAAGCCTCTGCTTAAAGACCTCCAAAGATGGAGACTCCACCACACTCCTTGGCAGCAAATTCCACTGTCGAACAGCTCTTACTGTCAGGAAGTTCTTCCTAATGTTTAGGTGGAATCTTCTTTCTTGTAGTTTGGATCCATTGCTCCGTGTCCGCTTCTCTGGAGCAGCAGAAAACAACCTTTCTCCCTCCTCTATATGACATCCTTTTATATATTTGAACATGGCTATCATATCACCCCTTAACCTCCTCTTCTCCAGGCTAAACATGCCCAGCTCCCTTAGCCGTTCCTAATCAGATGAGCATGCGCCACCATTCACAACAGAGGAAGGGCGCCACCTCTGAACCTCTGACCAGGGTTGTTTGAATGTTGCCCACTCTCTTTCCCAGGAAGAACACCACAAAGAAGGGTTCCTTCTTTCTCTCAAACAGAAAACCATGTTTCTGTCCTGTGTCTGCAAAGGTGAGCATAGTTACAATACTTCCATCCCAGCAAAAGGAAGATCAGCTTGGTCGCAACTTGATTCAAATCAGTCATAGTAATCTTCCCCTAACTTTTAACTCCTTCCTTCTGTGTCTTCTTTCTAGAATGTTAGCCTAGAGTCAGGGACTGTAGCTTTGTTTTGATCTGTAGCTAGAAGTCTCCTAACCTCTGATCCCTTGCGCATGGAATTTTGTTATTTGTACTAAACGTTAAGTGATGCAAGAAGATTTTGTAGAAAATTTTGGCTGAAAAACAGCACAATTTTTTAAAAAGAAAAGGAATCACAATCAGTCAGGATATGATTTTGTTGTTTAGTCATTTAGTCGTGTCCGACTCTTCATGACCCCATGGACCAGAGCACGCCAGGCACTCCTGTCTTCCACTGCCACCCGCAGTTTGGTCAGACTCATGTTTGTAGCTTCGAGAACACTGTCCAACCATCTCGTCCTCTGTCGCCCCCTTCTCCTTGTGCCCTCCATCTTTCCCAACACCAGGGTCTTTTCCAGGAAGTCTTCTCTTCTCATAAGGTGGCCAAAGTATTGGAGCCTCAGCTTCAGGATCTGTCCTTCCAGTGAGCACTCAGGGCTGATTTCCTTAAGAATGGATAGGTTTGATCTTCTTGCAGTCCATGGGACTCTCAAGAGTCTCCTCCAGCACCATAATTCAAAAGCATCAATTCTTTGGCGATCAGCCTTCTTTATGGTCCAGCTCTCACTTCCATACGTCACTACTGGGAAAACCATAGCTTTAACTATACGGATCTTTGTTGGCAAGGTGATGTCTCTACTTTTTAGGATGCTGTCTCGGTTTGTCATTGCTTTTCTCCCAAGAAGCAGGCGTCTTTTAATTTCGTGACTGCTGTCACCATCTGCAGTGATCATGGAGCCCAAGAAAGTAAAATCTCTCACTGCCTCCATTTCTTCCCCTTCTATTTGCCAGGAGGTGACGGGACCAGTGGCCATGAACTTCGTTTTTTTGATGTTGAGCTTCACCACTATCTGCTGTCTACTAACGCAACAGAATTAGTAGCACTAAGTTGTATGTCATATTCACATCATGAGACCTCTGGGTATAGGGCGGTATATAAATTCAATAAATAAAAAGAATCATCCATACATTAAATTTATGCAAGTGCTAAAAGCGGGCAAAAGTAGGACCAAGTAACTTGGCAAGATCCTTTCAGAGGTCCCTTTTACCAATCCTTGCATCTGGGTCATGTACTAATCTCAACCGTAGAACATAATATGACCAAGACCAAGTAAACATTCTATGGGTCAGTCTCAAGACAAGCCCAGATCCATTCCAAGCAAATGCTACTGTGTTTCTGCTCAGTGTGTTAGCTAGCCTTTGGGCACATTATTGATATCCGTGCTCCCATTAGTGACCACTCTACCCACAAACTTCCAAGACTGCTTCGCTCTGCTGCTTTAGATGTTGTTGTTGGCATCTATCTGTCTTGTGAGACAATGGAGTGCACCTCTGAAGGTGAAGTCAAACCACTGCGCCAGCAGCACTGAAGTGACCTCTTCGGGATGCAAGCCTGGGCAGTGTATATGAAGGTCCTGAGCTGCCCAGATGATAAGATGCTTCCCCTGCTTGACCTCATCAATGTGGTCCAAAGGGAAGCAGAGCCATACATTTCATACCTGCTGCAGGAGTTGCTGGAAGGATGCATACAAGGCACCATCCAACCATCTTAGGGTCCCCACTCTATATTTGTGTACAGTTTACTCCTTAGTCTTTTCTTCCCCAGAATATATCCCATAAGGTAGCAGAGATTTAAGATAAAGAGTTTTCCTTCTCCCGGATGGGCTACCTTCCCAGCCTGACAAACCTTTAGGTCAGGAACCCCCCGACTCGGCCCTCCAGCTGTTTTGGGACTGCAACTCCCATCATCCCTAGCTAACAGGACTAGTGGTCAGGGATGATCGGTGCAATCATTTTACAAGGCTGGTCATCCAAGAATGGCAGTAAGGCTGTCCCTGTGGTGGGTGTTCTTTCTGGACTTATCGACAGAGAAATTGAACCCAATGTAGGGGTTTCAGCAGACCAATTCCTGCTCTACTCCCCCCCCCCTTCCATTTTCTTCTGTGCACCTAACATTCCATGTCTGAATTGCACATAACTGATGGCTCCATAGGGACCAAGGGGTCTTCAGCCTTCCCAATAAAATATTTGAGGGGGCCAGCCTCCCCAGTTGATGGGCATTGCCATTCAAAAGGTGTGTGCGCACCATGTCATGTGATCAATTATGCAGGGTGGGGCTTACCTTGGTTATTATTCAGTCCCTTCCCCCTTCCCCTACTGATTCAGCAGCCACCAACAATCTCTAAGTCCTAGGACCTTCAAGATGTTGATTGTGTACCATGTAAGCTTCTCCATATAAACTTCTCCATGTCTAGGGTGTGTCACCCCTGCCTGCAACCAAGTATGGGGAAACCACTCCCTGGTTTCTGGGTGGCCTTGTATTGCTTTCAAATGGATAGGTCAAATTGAGGCTGCAAAATTCAAAGCGCAGAAAGCTTGTGGGGCGTTAATGAAATTCTATTTTATGGTGGGTGGTCAGCTATTGTAACCTTTATGGCGGGTGGTCAGCTATTGAAAATCTTTGCCACTAAAGTGGTCTCCCAGATGCTTCATGGAGTAGCGATATGGGGCAAGGACCCAAATGCCAACAAAGCCTTAGAAATAGTGCAGAACAAATTCCTCAGGAAAGTGCTCTCGCCCCCCAACAGGACTCCAGCTGCTCTTCTCCGCGTTGAAGCTGACGTGACAACAATACAGGCTAGAATTGATTACCTGTGCTTAAATTATGTGAAAAGACTTCAATTTCCTTCGGAGGAGAGATTCCCCGCTATGTCACACACACAACAGAAACAGACCAAATTTTGGAAGGACGGTCTCCAACACCTCTTGTCCCAATACCAATTACAAGATTTTCAGATGACTGTGAAGATGGACAAGAGGCACTTAAGAGATTGTCTCTTTAGGAATCTAACCATGATGGCTTCTACCAAGAGTTCGCCATGGTTTCCACTTATTAAAATGGAGCAGGCCCGGGCCAGTTACCTGTCAAAGCTCCCACTTGCTGTCCTTAGAATCGCTTTGAAAGAATTACGATTCCAATAGATGCCCTCAGTGGTGTTGGATGGACGCTACGGCAAAGTATACCGTATGAAGAGAGACTTTGTCTGTGTGGGCAACCCTGTGTGGAGGACCTGTGCCACTATTTATTGCAGTGGCCTTTATATATAGACCCAAGAGGCACCGATTCATAAAACCCCTGTTTCTGAATGGAACTCACTTGAATAGGGTGGAAAGGGTGAAATGGCTGCTGAGCAATACTGACGACTTTGCAACTTATAAAGTAGCACTCTATGTGTTGGCAGCTAAGAAGATCAGGAGGAAAGAACTAGGTAAAATAGCGGTCAATTGCAAAGGGGATTCGGATATTTAATTTGGCACATCTTACTAGAGAATCTTCTGCTATTCTATTTTATGCAACAAACAATCTTAGTAGTTGTGACAGTGGTTTATATTGTATGTATGGTGCCTGATGATTTTTATGGTTATTGCTGGTTTTCCTTTTGTTATTTTTCTGAATGATGGCATGGCCTGTGGCTAGCGCAATAAAAGTCAATGATGATGATGGATAGGTACTCAGTGTCACCTGTGTTCACTGGACTCGCATCAAAATGTTCCAATGTATCCCCCACCCTCTAAGACACATCGGTTAAGAAAAGGGCTCCTGTTCATGGCCTCAAACAGTCTGGAACAGACTCTTTAAGTACTGCTCTCTCTTGTCTTTTCCCTATATTTTCTCTCTCTCTCTTCCAAACAGAAGTATTTTGTTGTTTTGATGCTCTGTATCAGGGATGGGAAAGGGACGCGGGTGGCGCTGTGGGTAAAAGCCTCAGCACCTAGGGCTTGCCAATCGAAAGGTCGGCGGTTCGAATCCCCGTGGCGGGGTGCGCTCCCGTTGTTCGGTCCCAGCGCCTGCCAACCTAGCAGTTCGAAAGCACCCCCGGGTGCAAGTAGATAAATAGGGACCGCTTACTGGCGGGAAGGTAAACGGCGTTTCCATGTGCTGCGCTGGCTCGCCAGATGCAGCTTTGTCACGCTGGCCATGTGACCTGGAAAGTGTCTCCAGACAGCGCTGGCCCCCGGCCTCTTAAGTGAGATGGGCGCACAACCCTAGAGTCTGTCAAGACTGGCCCGTACGGGCAGGGGTACCTTTACCTTTACCTTATCAGGGATGGGAAAGCTGTGGCCATCCAGATGTTGCTGGACTGCGACGCGCTCACCTGGGGCTCACCTGGGGCTGGTGGGAGTTGGAGCCCAACAAAGTCTGGAGGACCACAAGTTCCCCAACCTTGCTATGCGTAGTGGGATGGTCTACTCAGGTCAGGAGAATGAGACAGGAAAAATATGACCTTTTTCTTTTCCTTGTCTTCTGAAGCATGGGGGGGGGGGGTTCACCTCCGCCAAGCTAAGCAGTTGGCTCCTTACCTCTCTCGCCCTGACCTAGCCACTGTGATCCACACAATGGTCACCTCATGGATTATTGTAACTCCCTCTACGTGGGGCTGCCCTTGAGACTGACCCAGAAACTCCAGCGGGTGCAGAATGCCACGGTGAGACTCCTTACAGGGTCCTCGCTGCGGGAGCACATTCACTCAGTGCTATACCAGCTGGCTCCCAGTGGAGTACAGGATCAGGTTTAAGGTGCTGGTTTTAACCTTTAAAGCCCTATACGGCCTAGGACCCTCGTACCTACGGGACCGCCTCTCCTGGTATGTCCCACGGAGGACCTTACAGTCTTCAAACAAAAGCATCTTAGAGATCCCGGGCCACAGAGAGGTTAGGCTGGCCTCAACCAGAGCCAGGGCTTTTTCGGCCGTGGCCCCGATCTGGTGAAACGCTCTGTCACAAGAGACTAGGGCCCTGCGGGACTTGACATCTTTCCGCAAGGCCTGCAAGACAGAGCTGTTCCACCAGGCCTTTGGCCAGGGTACAGCCTGACCCCCTCCTTTGGTAATCCTCACAGAACTCTAGCCCAATGGTTGCCATTAATTTGATTTGAACTGATTTTATAATGAACTGATTTTAGAATGTTGTATTATTTTACTGTTGTTAGCCGCTTTGAGCCCGGCTTCGGCTGGGGAGGGTGGGATATAAATAAAAAATTATTATTATTATTAATGTTATACACCATTACCTTAACCCCACCCAGAATACTTACCAAAGGTTGTTCAGTGCTTGAATAAACCACCAAAACCCCTGACATTCACTTTTTTGGCAATTCTATGCCAGGAGGAGGAGCCACAGTGGTGGGTTCCTTCCTGCATGGTCTGGAACATTGACTTTGGCAGAGCTGGATTTAGAGAAGTGTGATTGGCTCGGTCATGCTGGGCGCAAAGCCTCTGGGCAATGCTAAAATTGGGCAACCCCTGAAATTTGAGTCTCTAAGGTCTGTCACTGCTTCTGGTCATAGGAATAAGTTTCACCCTATGAAGAGGTTCCTAGGGGTCTGGGGCAAAAACTACTGCCTTCAATAGAATCCAAATGTAATCCGCATTGATGACATTGGGGGTAAGGACAGAGTGTGCATCAGCAAAAGCTTTATCAACATGCTTAAACTGCACCTTAAATTATGTTTTTGTAGCTCACTTCTCGCTTCCTCATTGACTCCGACCCTCTTGCCACTTCAATTAACAAACTCGTCTAAATGGAAATGGACCTTTTAGCCCATATTATGCAATTTCAGTAAACACACATGGATTTTTTTAATTAGTTGTACAAACTGGAACAATATTTATAGCTTGGTGTTCAGCGAGCCATTAGTGTGCTCAACATAGTACAATTTAGTGCACAGTATCATTAAATTGGCATCTGCTATACTGACTCATAGCTATCTCCTCCTGGAGATCTTTGGGGCTATAGTTTAAAATACTCATCGAGATATAGGGGGGGAAAAGAACAGCTGCAAAAATGTAATGCTGTTTATATAAACCCAGCTGAAAAAAGTAATGCTGTCAGGAGCTCAGCAACTGTAAGGCTTTTGCCCTGCAAAACAAGAAGAAATAAATAGTTTAGAAAGCTGTCTCCTTAAAAGCAGACACTGGATCTTTCTTTTCTATAAAAATACATAGAATTTAAATATTGCATTGTACTTCATGTGCCACAAATATTTTATCATAAGTTGTACCAAGATTTTGGCAGCAGCGGCAGATTGACGATTTCAAAGGTGGCTTCACATGCATCTACTAGTAAATTCAGCTTGCATTCTGTAAGCATAAACCCAGGTTTTTGGAAGCTACCAGGAATTGATAAGCACACTCATTCATGCATGCACAATTCCAAGGAGCCACATAATTCATAGAATCGTAGAGTTGGAAGGGACCATGGGGGTCATTTAGTCCAACCCCCTGCAATGCAGGAATCTCAACTAAAACATCCTTGACACATGGCCATGTAAAGGTAAAGGTACCCCTGCCCGTACGGGTCAGTCGTGTCCGACTCTAGGGTTGCGCGCTCATCTCGCTTAAGAGGCCAGGAGCCAGCGCCGTCCGAAGACACTTCCGGGTCACGTGGCCAGCGTGACTAAGCGGCATCTGGCGAGCCAGCGCAGCACACGGAAATGCTGTTTACCTTCCCGCTATAAAGTGGTACCTATTTATCTACTTGCACTTAGGAATGCTTTTGAACTGCTAGGTGGGCAGGAGCTGGGACCGAACGATGGGAGCTCACCCCGCCGTGGGGATTCGAACCGCTGACCATACGATCAGCAAGTCCTAGGCACTGAGGTTTTACCCACAGCGCCACCCGCGTCCCTTCATGGCCATATAACTGCTGCTTAAAATTTTTCAAGGAAGGATAGCCCATAACTTCCAGAGGGAGTCTATCCCACTGTCAAACATCTCTTCCAATGAGGGATTTTGTCTGCTCTACCCTGGGGTCCCTATTATGAACTCCACACTTATGTCCTGAATGTTGACTATTGGGTACCACTGTTCTATTTTCAGCCTTTACCACCAAGCACAATGTTCTGGGTTCTAGATCTAAAGATGTCAGCATTCGCACCGACCATCATATATTCTAGGGAAGTGCTATTTAAGGCTTTTTAAGACTCACACATTTATCCAGAACAGACCTGCAAAGAAGGTTCCTAAACATACATGTAGCAGAGGGTTTTTTTCTTGGACGATCACTTTCAGGCTACCGGTACAGAGGTCATGTGCCTCCCCCTTCTGAAGGAAATGGTTCTTACTTCAACCATAGCATGGATGCTGAGGGTGATTTCTGGCTAGAAACTACCAACCAAGTCCATGGCCAAACTTACGGTAGATGAGAACCTACGTTTTCCCACAGTCAATCTAGTGAAAACCACTGGCTGCATAGTTTTCTGTACAATGTTCTTTTATATTCATTTACAAGCCAACAAATATAGTTAAAATATTATATTCTTGGGGAACAGAGCTCAAAGTATTCTGGTGGAATAGCTCTTTAGCAGGAAATGCCCTATAAGAAAAGCATTGGAGTAATACCAGTTAATAAGGTCTTATGTATAACTTGAGTAGAAATAACTTTTGGTGCACCTCAAAACTATTAACTGAAAATATATCTCACTGGAAAGTGCTCGTTTCGTCACTAAATAGCTAGGGTTCATCACTAAACAACCTGGTTCATAACTAAACAACTTTATCCAGCTAAAGATAAACAAATCTTTGTAACGTTGATTTCAAATGGAGAATGAAGTGCACATGCTTAAATAGTTCCTATTAAACACACTATTAAACTCATTATAAACCCATTAAACTCTATATCCCATTTGGATATAGAAGCAATTAATTTAGTGGGATTTTGCTAATACATCCCCCCCACCCCCCATACTCTTAACTTATCACAATAAACCAATCTTGTCGTTTCCTTTCTTTTGGGTTAAGACATGCTCCTGGGTTCAAGCTGTAAGTTCTAGAACCAGCTCTTAGAAATTCAGAACCACATCTTAGTATGCTAGAGACAACATTACCTTTTCCTCCTCAGCCTCTAAAGATGCTGATGATGTAGGAACAGATGTCATGCAGGGACTCCCAGCAATGCTTCCGTGCTAACTTCATCGCTTCAGAATCGTTTCCAGACATCTGACCTTCTTGGGTTGCTTTTGTAGGAGGCAAAGGAGATGGTTTGGGTCTCCCTGTTTTTTTAAGCAAGGCTTTCCCTGCTTGGCTTTTTTTAACTTGCTTTGGAGAAGTTGCGGGGTTCGGGACTGCCTTTGCTTGATTGACAGTATCTGCCTGTGGGTTTGGCTTTATGCTGGAAGCCACTTGCTTCATGTGAGCTTCAGAAGGAGCCCTCTGGCACATGGAAGGCTTCAGAACCGCATTGGGCTGGCAGGCGTTGGTCTGCTTCCTTCGGTCCATGGCAATCTGATTCCAATAAATCCTTTGGTTCTTATTAAAAGAACGACAAAGCGATGGATTCCCAGTATATTCACACCAGTACATTTTGCCTTGACTCCTGCATTCTATTCTGAGTGTCACTTCGCCATTTCCACTCATATTCATCGTGCAGGCATCTTTCACTTTAGTATAAAAATTTATTTCGTCACCGTTGCTCCTTTTCTTTGGCCTTGGATTTTTTCCTAAGCCTCCCATGAAACTGACAAAAATTACGAAAAAGATTGTGGCCGTCTTCATGGCGAAGCACAGAGTGAGATCCTTAGAGAAACTTAGTTCTCCACGCAAGAGAAAGATGAATTGGGCTGCTTTAATGGGCTGACGTAGAAATAAGTCTCTCTTCTTTTTCAAGGGTGTGTGTCGTTTTCCTACTCCAGCCTACTTTTAAACAAACTCCTTTGGTTCAAGCTTATGGCTGTAATTTATAGCTCAAGGGAATGCCAAATAACCTGTGAACATTCAGGAAGGAAACAAGACAAATCTTGCTGCTCCAGTACAGCACAGCAGTTGTGTAACTAAAAGAAATATTTCTGTCTAACATGCACACATCACATTGGATCTTTAACAGATGGCTTTTTCAATTCTACAGTTGCCTTCCATGTCAGGTCTTGTCAGATTACACAGAAGTAGCCAGAAGTATGGTCAAGGAATTGGGGATGCTGACCTGGCTTGTATAATAGAAACCTAGATAGAAGGAAGGGGAGTGTGAATCTCTTCCAGATGTGATTTCCAGGGTACAGAGTGAAGCAATAGGCTCAGCTGGGGAGCAAGGAGGCAGAGGTGCTATACTGCTGTCAAACCTTCTGCCAATGTGGTGCCCTTCAGAAGTTGTTGAGCTACCAGCACCCAATATTCCTGACCACTGCTCAGTCTGGCTGGCACTGATGGTAGTCACAGTCTAACAATCTCTGGACGGCACAAAATTGGATACCAGTTTTGAGTGTCTTCGGCTGGCATTACCTTAACGCAGAACGGAGATTATGTTAGTTTGCCACCAAGCTGTCAGAAGCAGTCTTGGAAGTGGTGTTGACAACCCCAGTGCTTTGGTTCAACATACATGCCAAGGCCACTTGCTGGTTGGCGCAGCTCTGAATTTCTTGGCCACCGTGACAACCGTGGATCTGCCTCAAATCACATTGGGCTCAACATATGCAGCAGGAAATACTCTAGATGTGGCATTCTGTACTCAAGTTGCAGGCAAGTGATCTGGGGAGTAACCAAAAAGACTGTAGCTGACATGGCCTTCATGTTGCTCTTGATTTACACAAGGGTGGGGGACCAATTAGAATGTAAAAAAAAGGAAAAAAGCTCACATCAGTTTCGACTTTGATGCCACAGTAATCGCAGAGTCAGAGATGGATGCAACCAGGAAACATGGGTCATGTAATTATGGCAGACTTCCAGCTTGTTCAGCTTATGGATGTGAATAAAGGTAAAGGTAAAGGTACACCTGCCCGTACGGGCCAGTCTTGCCAGACTCTAGGGTTGTGCGCTCATCTCACTCCATAGGCCGGGAGCCAGCGCTGTCCGGAGACACTTCCGGGTCACGTGGCCAGCGTGACAACGCTGCTCTGGCGAGCCAGAGCCGCACACAGAAACGCCGTTTACCTTCCCGCTAGTAAGCGGTCCCTATTTATCTACTTGCACCCAGGAGTGCTTTCGAACTGCTAGGTTGGCAGGCGCTGGGACCGAACAACGGGAGCGCACCCTGCCGCAGGGATTCAAACCGCCGACCTTTCGATCGGCAAGCCCTAGGCGCTGAGGCTTTTACCCACAGCACCACCCGCGTCCCTCTATGGATGTGAATACTATGGTTTAATAATAAATGTGCCACCCCCTCACCCACCCCAGTCCCTGCACGGTGCTCACATGGCGCAAGTGAGGTGCTGTATTCTCTAAATTGTGACTATGATGGCTTTGTAAGCAGAAATAAACCAGGAGGATGCAAGTTTGTGAGGAAACCATGATTTAATACTAACAATGGCTCAGAATGACATGCAAAGCTGGCCAAAGTCAATAGACTTTCCCACCAGGCTTCCTTGCACATGAGTGTTGTGGGAATTTCCAGTAACCAGTAACTATTTACCACCTCATAACAATTTCCCCCCCAGGTGAGAAGGGGAGCTGTTCTTCACCTTGACCACTCTGCCCATGGAAGCTGTCCTTCACCAAGACCATGGGATAATACAGATGTTCACTCCACATCTGTGTGGTGTCTAGTCCTAAGTGTGACGAGGCCTGTGCTCTGGAACTACTATACCTGTTCATTGATGTTTGGCAGATATCCTTGTTGTGCCATTTCTGCTAAAGCGTGTTCTCCTTCATGGAGAGCACGTGTTGCGGTGGGGTCTAATAAGACATCCCACTGTTGCTGGGCAGGTAAAGGTAGTTGGCCACCATTGCAATTGGGCTCCTCTTGTTGTAGGGGAGAATTTGATGTTGCCATTTTATGATTGACAGCCAAGAAGTTTTATATTCCCTGCGCGCAGCATTGAGCTTCCTGCCTGCCCCTCCAATGCTGCTGCTGCTGCAAGGGTATTCCATTAAAGGAATCCAGGGGCTCACCATGCTTTTGTCCGAACCCCTGTCAAGGGGCTAGGGCCACGCAAGAGCCCCTGGGAGCATTTGGGGAGAGGTGAGGGCATGGTACCCAGCTCCATCTTCCTCCCCAAAATGTTTTCCCTTTCCGACTTTCGCAGGCATGCGAATGTCAGTCTGTCCCCGTGTGGGGTCAGATAGACGCAACCAATGCCTAAGCAACCATTCACATTTCTTGTATTGTAATAAAGTTGTGGCCAAAATTATGCCAAAAACATTAAACAAAAAATCTGTGTGAATTGTGTTTTATTGGGGTGGCTTGGGGACCTTGACACGCAAAAACTTTTCGGTTTCGGAAACCTTACGCAGACATGTAATCAAGCTATGTATACAGGTGGTGACCATTTTGCATGGGGATTCCATTACTGCTCCTTGTGTGCATTGGTGGTGTGCATAAACATGCCTTGCCCCATTATGCCCTCACCTCCTTCCACCCGTTATGCCCTCTTCCAGGTCGAAAAGGACCCGCACATCGGTGATCACGTGGAAATTGGATACGCCTAAAACAGTCGCCGCCTGTACCTATTTTAAAATTCTGTGGACTTCCATTTGTATATTGATAATCATTGTTTTAGGCACACTGCTTGGGGATTCTTTGATCAAGCGATTTATAAATTATTCTCACCGGTAAAAAAATCAGTAAAACCCCAGAAACATTCTGTGGGGGAACTCTGATACCATATGAACATGTGAACAGTCCCAGGAGAGGCAAGTGATGTAAACAGTGTGGAGATGTGAAGGTCAGCTTTCCTCTCTTGGTGGTTCCTGCCATAGATTGCAAACCCCTCCACCCCCAGAGCATTGCAAAGTCTGGTGAGTTGTCTCCCTTTAGGAGCAAGCTGCTTTTCAAACTTGGGAGAGCTTTAAAACCAACTTCTAGTATAGTACAGGGCTGCCATTCAGGGCAAGGGGAAGAGCAAAATGCTGTGTAACTTACACAAGTAGTAGTAATAGTAGCAGTAGCAGCAGCAGCAGCAGCAGCAGTAGTAGTAGTAATAATAATAATAATAATAATAATAATAATAATAATAATAATAATAAATTTATTATTTATATCCCACCCATCTGGCTGGGCTCTCCTAGACACTCTGGGTGGCTTACAAGTAAGTTGCATTGAGGGTGGCTACAAGCAAGTTGTTTCTCAGTTACTACAAAATGTACCTCAGTTCTTTATTTAAAACGGACTAGGTTCACCTGTAGGCCAAAATCAAATTATTCCAAATAAAACGACTCCCTTTTGGAAAGAGGCAGAAATCCATTTTACCTCTGGTCGGAGGCGATTTTAATGCAATGCGCTAGCTTCTTGCATTTAAAAATTACACAAACGTTAATCAAGGTATTTTATTTAAATGATTTGAGGACATTATCAAATTAAAAATAGGAACTTATTAAAATCTACAACTTGGAATGTCAGATATTGAGATATAATACTTACATACTTTAAGTACAGCATTCTACTCATTGCCTAGTAGAAATAATCAGTTTCCCTAGTGAAAAACTTAATTTATTCCCTATATAATACCAATTCCCATTCAGTTTGAGGGGTGCTTCATGTGCGTCATTTTCCCACCACTGAGATATGGGGGGAAAGGCACCAATTCTGCACGAGGCACAGCGCAATAATGCATTTAGTCCCAAGTGTGCAGACTGGGCAAACAATGTGCCATCATCATGCAATGAAGCAATTCTAAGATTGCCAGAAATTATCTTTACAAGAAATTCTACCAAAAGGGTTTCCAAATGAATGGAGACCATCTAATAAAATCAGCAAGTCATGTGTAACTTTAGAAGACCCACCATATTCCCCAGCGCTGACTGTTGCCTCAAAACAGTGATGGCCAAACTTGGCCCTCCAGATGTTTTGAGACTCCAATTCCCATCATCCCTGACCACTGGTCCTGTTAGCTAGGGATGATGGGAGTTGTAGTCCCAAAACAGCTGGAGGGCCAAGTTTGGCCATCACTGCCTTAAAAGATAAAAAGCCCTCCCCAATTTATTGGCATAAAAGCCATGCCCCCAACATCCCATATTTCCTCACACAGCTTTTGGTTATCATCAGATAGATAGCTCTTGGCAGCTTTTCTGTGCAGATCAATCCTATTCACAACTTTTACACGTAAGTAAAAGGACAGTGGGGTGCAACAGCTTTCATATATATTCTCAACACTTTACACCTATTTAACAAAATATAGCCAATTCTTTATTAAATATATAACACCGTTTACAAGTTAAACCTATGAACACCTCATCAGGGCCATAGTGTATTAACTTTAGGCCTAGTCACACCTTTGGCAAATTGGGTGAAGCAGCTGCAAAGTGGGATTATGCCCCACAGCGATTTCATCTCCACACCACTGTAACATCTACATGAGGTCAATAAGTGTGCCATCCCTATGCATATATGCTCAGTACAAGCTTTCTCTCTCAAAAAAGTGTGTACAAAAATAAGATTATGCCTATTAGGCATGCATAGCTAGGGATGTACGCACATATGCTACATTTAGGTGTTACAGCAGGCTTCCTCAACCTCGGCCCTCCAGATGCTTTTGGCCTATAACTCCCATGATCCCTAGCTAGCAGGACCAGCAGTCAGGGATGATGGGAATTGTAGTCTCAAAAACATCTGGAGGGCCAAGGTGGAGGAAGCCTGTGTTACAGCAGCACAGGCCAATAAGTGTGCAGTTTGGCATCCATCACACACGCCCTCTAGGAAATTTGCTGAAGGTCTGACTTTTCTTACTCCTTGCTGTGACTATTCAGGTCACAAAGAAAAAATTGTAGTATCTTCCCGTTGCACATTTCTGCCGAATTTGGGGTTTTGGGGGGGTTTGTTTTTTTAAAGCTAACCGCTTGCAAGAAAACAATATGCTTCTGGTCATAATGACACCGTACGTTAATTGGTAATTCAGAAATAGGGAAGAATAATCTGCCAAATTGCATTCACTTTTCTGAAGACGACACAAAATATACTGCAGGTTTCCATACGTTTCACAGTCAAATGCAGCCACCCAACAGCACCGAGGAAACACTGGTCATGCTGAACAGGTCTCTTGTGAAGTATAACAAAAAGTATTAAAAAATCTGCTGCAATACAGCTGTAAAAAACACAGGTACAAAAAAGTGTCTGTACACAGGTTGTATTCTTCATGTAAACACATATTTTATACATGGTATTAACATCTCTGGACATGATAACAAGAACCGAGTTAATTTTGACTGGGCAGTGAATCCGAAGAAAAACAACAGCCCACGGAAACGAATATAAACCAGAGACCAGTCTGTTTACAATAAATAAATATATTATGTGACGAGAGACAGAAACTCCAGTGGAAAAATGGTATTAGAAAACAAGAATGGAAGCCACTAATTCCATGTGTTAATGGTAATCCACACACACACACAAATAGATGCCGTGTGGCTTGGCATTTCATGGCATACGATTGCACAGTTCTCTTTCCATTCAACATTAGTTTACTAGACAGGCCCCAGACAAGATGGCTCAGAATTCAGAATTGACGCGAAAGGTGCTTCCCAGAGGAGCTACTTGCAGGATTATTTCCCGGGGCTGAAAATGAAGCCACAAGAGACAAGTCAGAATATGCTCCTAACCGCCACATTTACAAGAGAGCGGAAATAGAATGCAGTGACCTTCGGAGAACTAGGGGTCAGTTCAGACATGGGCTCTGCGGACCCTCGGAAAAGAGCCCTTGGTGCCACAGGACTCATGATCTAAAGGGTCACATTTGAAAAATCGGGTCCTCCCTTAAAGAGGGCACGTGTTGCGGTGAGACCTGGCAACCTAACCCTGTGTTGTGGGTGGGTACGTTTGGATAGCCACAACACCCGACTGGTAGGTCCCTTGATGCAGAGTTCAATCAGGCCAATGGGACACATGCTAAATGGATCAAGGGACCTATATATACCTATGCACATGACCCAGAGCTTCCTCTTTCAGTGCGTGCATCAGAACACCCGCCCACCTCTCCCTACTTTTAGGACTTTGCGCTTGACCTTGCTATGCCGTTATGTGTCGTCTGTCATTGGGTCAGGGGCATGGCAGGAATTTTCCCCACTTGGCTGACTGGCTGTTGCCATTTGGGTTTCGCCTGCCGCGTAGCAAATCGTCACAACTTGTAAGGTTGCGGATAGGCTCTGGTTCAGGTGATAGGGATGGGAGAACGCTCTCGCCATCCCTATGTGAAGAGTATTCCGTTAAAGGAATCCAGGGACTCAATGGTTTGGTCAACCCCTGTGAGGGGTTGTGCCCGTGCCTGAGTCCAGGGAAGAATTTGGGTGGTGGAGATGGCCTGTGCCCAGCTTTCCACTCATCCAGGTGTTCACCCTTGGCTGACCTATGCTGGTGCCCTGGGTCAGCGCTACCTGCATGGCAGGGAGCTAGTCAAACCAGAGCCTATGCAGCCAGTCACTTTCTGTAATCAATAAAGTTGTGGCCTAAATTCTGCCAAAAACCAAACCAAAATTTGAGTCTTGACTGAATTTATTTAAGGGGGAGGTTTAAAGGTCTAAACACGCAATTGTCAATTCCATGAGGAGCCATACTTGCTAGGTCAAATGAGCTAAGCTGCTCTTTTAAAACGGGCCAATATTTTAGCAGATAAATAAACAATGACACTTACCCATCACATTTCCAGTATGCACTACCACTGTTCCACAGAGCTATATATATATAAACGTGAGAGAGAAAGAAAGAGAGACATATGAAACTGTTTGGGGCAACTTCAGTATAGAAAAGTGAATGAATGGAGAAAATTGTGGGTGGTTGTTTTTATAAAGAAAGCAAAATAAGAATTCTCTGCTTTTTCTGAAAGCTCTTCAGATCACCAACCCTTTCCTACTCCACCCTTTCAATGGCTGCTAGATATAAATTCTTAGGCAATTCTGTTATAATTGCTAAGTTAGGTCTGAAAAATACAAACAGGTCGTTAACGTTCACCACTAGTAGCACATGCATTTGCAGTCAGAAAATCCACTGGGAGATCTAGACCTTAGTCTCTTTTTTTTAATAGCAAGAAGACAAAGCCCCTTTTAATCAACTAAAAGCAGTAGTGGGAAGTGGGAAAGCATAGGAGGAGCGTGGCCAAGCAGGAAACAAAGTGGAGACGACTAGACTGTCACACTAAGAAGCAGGGTAAAGCAGTTCAGGCAGGGTTTTTCAAACTCTGTCTCAGGTACCACTCCTATTCAAGTTTTAGGTTTGGAGAGGGAAAAGAAAATAAGGTGCCTGCTTTTCAGTTAGACCAATTTTCACTGATATTTTTAAAGCTAAGTGTTTTCAAAGTTGGTGTTTTGCTTCTCAGCATATTTCAAATAATAAAGGTAAAGGTAAAGGGACCCCTGACCATTAGGTCCAGTCGTGGCCGACTCTGGGGTTGCGGCGCTCATCTCACATTATTGGCTGAGGGAGCCAGCGTACAGCTTCCGGGTTATGTGGCCAGCATGAATAAGCCACTTCTGGCGAACCAGAGCAGCGCACGGAAATGCCGTTTACCTTCCCGCTGGAGCGGTACCTATTTATCTACTTGCACTTTGCCGTGTTTTCAAACTGCTAGGTTGGCAGGAGCAGGGACCGAGCAACGGGAGCTCACCCCGTCACGGGGATTCGAACCGCCGACCTTCTGATCAGCAAGTCCTAGGCTCTGTGGTTTAACCCACAGCACCACACAATTTTGTTTTGTTATTTATTATTCGCTCTCAAGGTACACCAAGATTTATGCAAGTTAAATACTACAAATGGGGGCATCAGGAGGCTGGCTGGGGTGTGTGTGTGTACAACCAGGATATTATATTTAGGAGCCTGATATAAAACGTAGAGCACTCCTGATTTCATCAGTAAAAAGGAGAACTCTGCAAGATGAAAACACCCAAAAATCAATTTTTGCCACTTTCACACAGATGCTACCACAACCTTCTGCAGGTCAAGTGCTTTCTTGAAGTGCAATTTTATGTGACCAGACTCAAATTTATTTGCATTTACTTTAACTGCCTGCCCGCACTCCCGACCCAGGGGGAGGGGCAATCGCGCCCGACCGGGGGACGCCATCTGGGGTGGTGGCCCGGCCGGGGGGTGCAATACAGCATGGCCGTGATTGGACCCGCTGGGATTTTGTCACCCTCAGGGATGTCACGTGAGGCAGGCTGCCCCCACCTTGTTCTGCCTCTGTGTGTTTGTGGTTTGCTTTCCCCAAGCAAACCATGATGAATAATTGAAGAACAAACCTCAATTGTCACTGATTGTTTGGAAAAGACAAATCATAAGTTTGGGCTCAGATAACACGACATATCAAAGTCTGGCTAGGATTTTTTTAGCACTGTGCACCAGTACACTGCTTGTTCACATTAACCATAGTTTCTTTTAAACCAAGCCAGCATATAATGCAATGTAAGGCATATATTGAAAGAGAGAGCTAAGCAATGAGAAATCATGCAAAACAAAAAGTGGTTTAAAAATGTGCAGAAAAAAGGAGTGAGTGATTAATACACGATATATTAAGAGTGCTTATAAGGCAGGCAGTTTCAAACTTGGTTTACCTTGTCAGAATTGGATTGTGTATACCATATAAATGCTCTTTATGATAACCATTATTACCATTTTCCAAACTGTAATAAAATAAATATACCAAGAAAGGACTGTGTTAATGAAAAGATGCAACTCCATACACACTATGGTTACAAAGATGATAATTAAAAAAATTAACAAGGTGTTTGTTTTAAATGGTATTAGTTGCCCTTCCAAAATCTTTGCCTAAAGCAGCTGAGAACAGCCAACAAAAACAGAAGAATATAAGACAACTAAAACACCTCAGTATATCTATTTTTTAAAAAACAGTGTTAACTAGTCATGTCCATAGCGGAGCCTGTAGAATACCAAGGACTGTACGGTATGGAATTAATTCTACAGAAAGCTCTACTTCAACATGATCCGCATGAAGCTATTTGTGATAGGTATGGTGAGCAATATGCCAAAAAATGTAGAAAATAAATACAATATATATCAAATATGTAACATCTACGAATTAAAAAAAAAAAAGACCCTCCCACTTTACATGCTATAATATCAATTAAAATCTCTTACTTTTTCATGGGCATAGTTTCAACACTACAAAATATAAAAAAGAAGTAGTTATCATGTGTGTTAATAAGTAATGGTACGTGATAAATATTTGGCTTTGCAGTATTTCCCTGTTGTTTTTTCACTGCTATTGTAGCAAAAGTATAATGTCAAAGTGATCTACACAATAAAAATAAACAAATGAGGAAAAGGCACTGGACAGACTTACGGGGAAATGGTTTTGTTTTTTAAAAAAGGTAAAAGTGAAGACAAGTGAAAAATAAGTAAAAATAGCTATCATAAAGTAAAATGCCAAGTCCCTGAGACAGAGGAACTGCAAATGGAAGAATAGAAGACTGGTTAGGGGAAGCAGAATAACTACACACGACAAAAGCAAAGGAAAATATGAGATCAGACATAATATGTTTTAAGTTCATAGCTACCACAAAGTTTCCAATCTATTGCATTATGGAATGTTTTAAGTACAGGTTATTCTCTAAAGGTTTAATCCTGAATAACTTTTCACAGGACCTGTCTACACCTCAAACCCTCAACTGTCTTGGGTTATCCAGAAGAACCACTATTTCCAGAGCTCTGTACCAGGCAAACCCTCCCATTCCAGTTGCCTCTCTCTGTTTACTGTGTGTCTGTGCACTATACATGCCAAAGCTGAAGCCTGGGCAGTAAGCATTGCAGAAAATACCCACCTACCAGATATATAAAAACCTCTGCATTCTATTCTTTAAAAAAATAAAAAATAATCTCTGTGTTCCTGGCATACCCAGGGAAATGTTGTACTGTGAGGGAAAGAGGGTCCTCCAAATTTCTCAGTGCTCTCTGCAGACTAGGGAGCAAATCACCACTGCTGAATTAAATGAAAGCTATATAACACTGGGTAGACTCCAACGGAGCAATAAGTGAACATTCCATCAGTGCAAGGATTTCTGCTTGTGCAACAGAACGTTCTCCTTGCCCTCGCCCCCAAATCTGTTCTAGGGGTTCCCCAGCCCTTTGTAATGGATCTGGGTAGGGTGCATGGGGAGAGAAGAATGAGTAGGGAAGCCTTATTGTGCAAGCAGAAATCCTTGCACGGACTCAAATTCACTACTTTTTGTCTACGTTTCTCGCATTCCTTCCCCCCTCTTTTTACTGCCTCAATTTCCACTCATATGCTGTTGAAATTTAAATGGGCAGCTACTTGCCCATGAAACTGTAAAACTCCTGTAAACGTCGGGGCCCCAGATAAATAACGAATTCCATGCAACCTGTTCCTTTGAGTTGCTCTGAGACACCCTGATTTGCACAATCACAAAAGGAAACTATAAACATATTTCCCATAAAGTGCTTTCTTGCATTTCTGCAATCTTCCATTGTGAGCATTCTGCTTACTTACTCATCGTAAACATCTTCTGTATCCATCCGACGGTAGAATTTGGCTAGTTTCACAGCACAAATGATGGCAGGGATTAGAAATACTGAACAGCCCCCCAAACCAAACCAGAAGGCATTCTAGGGAAGACAAAAAACAACATTGAGGCACTTAATATATTCTCCGTTAGCCAGCTTCCCTCATTCACTGGAACATCCCATATACTGGGCCTCATAATTTGCAACCGAGCAAGCTAAATGTGAGATGCGGGTGGCACTGTGGGTTAAACCACTGTGGCGCATGAGCTTGCCTGTAAAACGAGATGAGCACTGCAACCCCAGAGTCGTTCGCGACTGGACTTAATTGTGAGGGGTCCCTATTTATCTACTTGCACTTTGACGTGCTTTCGAACTGCTAGGTTGGCAGGAGCAAGGACCGAGCAACAGGAGCTCACCCCGTCACGGGGATTCGAACCACCAACCTTCTGATCGGCAAGTCCTAGGCTCTGTGGTTTAACCCACAGTGCCACTCGCGTCCCTAGGGGTCCCTTTACCTTTAAGCTAAATGTGAGCCATTAGCCATGTACTGTGAGCCTGCTCAGTGTTTAACAGGCCTCTGGTTATTTTCCTCTGGAAAGCGGCCTGACCTTCATGGCAAGTTGTGCTGCGCTGAGCTGGAGGGCAGTTTTCAAGCTCTATAGCCCAACAGTATATGCAGAAGGGCTCCTGCACTGCAGAGCCAGACCACGAGTTGGGCAGACTGAAGCAGCCACCTCAGGCGGCAGAAACGCAAGAGGCGGCATTTCCAGAAGCCCTTGTGAAGCTTGCCCTTTGCTTGCCTGGCGGTGGTGAGTCTTTCCAAGGGCTTTTCCTTCAAGGGAAGCTCTGGCGGAGATTCCCCTGGCACACACATTGTGTGGTTGGAGACGGGACCTTCTGCCTCAGGCGTCCAAATGTCTGAGGCCCTGCCTGCTGTGTTGTGTTTGAGTGGTAGGCACCAGGATGCTACTGCAAGCCCTGTGCTGGCAAATGCTCAGTTTTTACAGAAAGTAAATAAACCAGGGAAACACCTCACCCTCCATAACGTAAGCAGCCAAACCAAAATATACTTGTAAGCCAAGCTAAACTCAACCAGAGTGTGCCATCCGTCTAGCGCTACCCTGGGATGAACACGGAATGCATGTGAAACCCTTACAACAACTTACAAAAATAAATAAATCACACAAGCACATTGCTTTATTCCAACCAGCCTACGACAAACCGCAATGTATGCGTAGGCCTCAGAAGATTAATATCCTAGCCAGGCTTTCCTCCTTCTGTAAAGAACAACAGATGTAGCTTTATCCCTGCTTGCAGTGGAGTAAATTCCTTAGTTTCTTAGTGCAATTTTCTGGGTCAGGAAATATTGTTTATACAAGAAATAATAATTTGATGATTACACAGACCAGCCCAATTAGTTCCAGCTGTTAAAAAGGTGGTTTTCCACTTTGCTTTCAACAGACCTGGAGACAGTCTGAACTTGTTTGCCCAGTTATGCGTGAAAAATCCAGGCCTATCCTAAATTAAGCAGCAAAGAAAACAACTCATGGTCCTTTAGGTGCCCTCAATTAGTAGCAGTAATTGCAGAAAATTTCTGAGGAACATTTAGCTTATTCCTTTCTGTGTCTTTTGCCAATTTCCCCCCGCACACAAATATACAACTTCTGCATTTCTCAAGGCAACTAGAAAATGCAGATGTTGCCATTTCAGGACAAAAGGAATCAGTGAACGCTGTCACTGTTCAGGAATGCATCCAAAATGTCTTTCTGTAAGTCAGTAGAAGAAAGTTTTCCATTGCATTTAAATACTGTAAATTTCATTATTAGCTGCTTGATAAAATGATTAGCTCCAAACGTATGTCTCCAGACTGGGCAAATGGAAAACCCAAGTTAAAGCTCAAACTTTTTGGACTTTTTAGCTTTTATAAAAAGAGAAAGAGATGAACGAAGATGAAATTGTAAGGGCTTATTTATTTATTTAGTTATGAGATTTATATCCTGTCTTTCCTCGGGGTTATCAAGGCTCCTATAAAATTATGCATGCTATCTCCCATCGCACTAAAATTCCAGGCCACTCAATGGAATTAATCAGCAGGTAGTTGAGAAAGATGGAAGTGCTATTTCATAAAATGCACATTGCCTTCTGCCTTCCCATCCACATGGAAGAAGCATATCTGTGGAACAGATTCCATGTGACTAGGAGAACATCTAAGCAAGTGGCCTGTGCACTTAGATAATTTAGATGGCCAGAAAAGGGCATGTCAGGTGGATTTTCAGAAGGGACAGAACCACTGAAAAGACCACTTGTATTGGAAAAGTTGGAAAAACTGTTGAATCTTTCTTCCAGGGTGGTGCCTATAAATGCTAATAGCCACAATGGCTAAGTGATAGCTAAGTGTGCCTCTGAATATCACATGCTGGGGGGTAAACAGAAGCGGTTTGTGCTTTTGTGCTCTCCTTGCAAGCTTCTAAGAATCATCTGTCTGGCCACCACTGGAAGCAAAATACTTTGGTCCGATTCATCAGGTCCGTTTGTGTGCATAATTCCTCTAAAAACTGAGGTTTCAACTTAATAGTTTTTTGAGAATAGGGTCAGGAGAGCGTTAACCACAGTTATCTGATGCCAAAAAATGGCCGAACACTCCATTTCACATTATGTCAATTGGCTTAGCTTTTCAGCGGCAATTTCAAATCTTGTATCGACAAAGCGTGTTCTCCTCCATGGAGAGCACGTGTTGCGGTGGGGTCTATCAAGACTTCCCCACTGTTGCTGGGCAGGTGAAGGTAGCTAGTATTGGGGAGAAGTTAATGTTGCCATTTTGTGATTGACAGCCAAGAACTCTTAAATTCGCTGCACGCACCGGATCACCCACCCTCCCTATATTTAGGGTTGTTCGCATTGACCTTGCTATGCCTGTCATGGGGTCGTCTGCTTTTGGGGCAGGGGCCCGGTAGGAATTTTGTCCATTTGGCTGATTGGCTGGTGCCATTTGGTTTTTGCCTACTGTGTAGCAAATCATCACAACTTGTAAGGTTGCAGTTAGGCATTGGTTTTATGAATTGGTTGGTGGAGGGGCATGGATTGGCTGTGCCTGCCCCTCCAATGCTGCTGCTGCTGCAAGGGTATTCCATTAAAGGAATCCAGGGGCTCGCCATGTTTTTGTCCGAACCCCTGTCGAGGGGCTAGGGCCACGCAAGAGCCCCTGGGAGCATTTGGGGAGAGGTGAGGGCATGGTACCCAGCTCCATCTCTCTCCCCAAAATGCTTTCCCTTTCTGACTTTCACGAATGTGCGAATGTCAGTCTGTCCCCGTGCGGGGTCAGATAGTCGCAACCAATGCCTAAGCAACCACTCGCATTTTTTGTATTTTAATAAAGTTGTGGCCAAAATTATGCCAAAAACCTTAAACAAAAATTCTGTGTGAATTGTGTTTTATTGGGGTGGCTTGGGGACCTCATCACGCAACAAGCTGTTTCTCAAGATTACTTTCCAGTCATGTGATTTCCAAATTCCCGAAAGACATGTGAACTGCAACTCTTTGGGAGTTACTGTGTAATACACATGTACCTTTCTTATTACCCAAGTCTACCTTTATGCAAATGTACCGGTTCTCTAGTCTTAGCATAAGCTGTCTCAGCAGAGAAATAAAAAGATTTAACCCTCCCTCCTTCACAATTTTTTTTTTTTTGGGAGAATGCAAAATATTCTTACCACAGAATCTGTTATATAGCTGCATAGAAATATATCTATAGCAGTATCTACCACATTGGCAATGGGCTTACAAGGTGCCACTTCCATAGCAATCTACAAGAGATCAGAAAAAGAATTCAAGTGCTGAACATTAGATACAGAAAATTCCCAAGAAGAAACATTTTATACTAAGCTGCAAAGATAGACATATAATTCTGATACCCAATCTGAATTAATCATATTTGGTAGGATAATTAATGTTATGTTCTAATTTTTATGTTGCTTCTAGTAGCAGTGTTAATACACCAATATGTTTAATTTCCCTTTTTTTCAAAAATGGAAGTTCTCTAACTGGCCTTTGCCCAAGAGGTGGGGGTGGGGAGATATCTTACCGATTCCTTCACCCATTCAGCGTACTGCTCAAAGTAACCGATTATAGTATCCATATACTTTTTAGTTTCCTTTTGGGAGGGAAAAAAGAAATGGAAACATTAAGTTACACACATAAGAATTCCAAATACAATGCACTGTGTGGGGGTTTTTTGGTTTTTTTTAAATAAAACATTAAAACTTACCTGAACAATAACAAACGAAGCATTGTTGTTTATAAGAAGTTGTGCACTATTAACAGCAGTGATCACACTTCTGACTTTCCCCTGGAAGAGGAGGAAAAAAGAAGATTATGGGGTGGTGAAAGAAAAAGTATGCCGTTGAACCACCCAAACCACTAATCATTATACAGTTATTTCTCCAACACACAGTCAGAATTACACAAAGGGGAGTAAAAAGCAAACAACCCAGACACCCATGGCTGGTTCATACATGCATGCTCATTACTTGATGATACAGTGAATCTTGGCTTTGGATTTGACACTCTTGTCATTCATATGTAAGAGTTTCAAATCCAAAACTAAGATTCACTGTGTCATCAAGTACAGTCATACCTTGTGTTATGTTTGCTTTATATTGCGGCTTTTCAGGTTACAAACGCGGCAAACCCGGAAATGTTACTTCCGGGTTCTCCATGTGCAGAAGTGATCTGCGTGCTTCATGCATGCGCAGAAGCGCTCTATTGTGCTTTGTGCAAGCACAGTAGTGGCGCTGTACTTATGGACTTTTTGGGGTGCAAATGGCACCCTGAAATGGATTGCATTCATAAGTAGAGGTACCACTGTGTGTGTGTGTGTGTATGAATGATAGAATGATTTCAAAAAAAGAATGATATAGATTACAATACAGAACACAGAATGTACAATATTCTCTCTCATATATACAGTGGTGCCCCGCAAGACGAAATTAATTCGTTCCGCAAGTTTTGTCATCTAGCGAATTTTTCATCTTGCGAATTATTATTTAGACAAAGGAAACAAAGTCGCGAGACGTTTTCGTCTTGCGAAGCAAGCCCATAGGGAAATTCGTCTTGCGAGGCAACTCGAAAACGGAAAAACCTTTCGTCTAGCGAGTTTTTTGTCTTGCGAGGCATTCGTCTTGCGAGGTACCACTGTATATGTGTGTGTGAGTGTGTGTGTGTGTGTGTGTGTGAGAGAGAGAGAGAGAGAGAGAAGCAGTGATTCAAACATAGAATCTTTCCAAAATAAAAGAACAGTTTGACCAGATAAAATAAGGATCATTTCCAGATAGATACAAAATCTCTAAATTTATGGCATCCCCTGATAGCTTAAAACTAAGTATAAAATATGTAGAATTTTTATATACTATATGAATAAATACGCTTCTAGTCTCACATTACCATAGTTGAGATTCCAATAGTTGGTAAAACAGTTCCATCTCTCTAGCAGATCACATCTGCCACTCCTTCCTTCCTTCCTTCCTTCCTTCCTTCCTTCCTTCCTTCCTTCCTTATCACTCAGTTGATTCATAATGGCCGATTGAATACATTTCACTGACCATTCCCATACTACAAGAACATTCAAGTCCTTCCACCTCCAACTAAACTATCTTAGCCGCAGCTAACAAAACAGAAACCAATTCTATCAGCCTTATATTATCATTGATTTTATATAGTTCATTATTTTTACTGATGTTTTAAATAGCCTCAAAGTATTTTATACGAAGTCATTCATAAATGGAATGATATAAATAATGCCACGTCAGTCAGTTATTCAGACCTTAATGTAGGTCAAGCCAGATGTGATGTGGGAGGTCTGCAACTCAGTCTCCCAGAATGTTTTTCTTTGGGTGAAAGCTGCTGTGAGGGACAGGAGAATTTGGACTGGGGCAGGCGAGGAATTGTAAGCTTTCCCCAGCACTGTTTCCCTGACTTAAACACCTCCCGACCAGGAGTTGCAAGTCAAAAGAAGGGACAATGCAGCAGTCTTTTCCATCTCCACAGCTAATAGCAGCTTGTGGTTAGGGGCAACTTAAATCAGGAAAACAATGCTAGAGAAAGGGTTGCAGCCCTGATTCAAATTATTCCACAGCTGCTTTTAACCAAAGACTATAGATTCCCCCATATCACTTATGGTCCTGAGAGACAGGCAAATGGCTACACTTATGACATTATAATATCACACGTAAAAAGTTATGAAAGCTCTGTGTGTGGCTGCCACACTGCTATGATTGTTCCTTATCAAGCCAGTTGTAAAAGCTTCACGCTATACATTTTTAGGTGTTTTGGAAGATATTTAAGCGTACACTTAAAAATGTGAAGGCTGCATGCAGACAAACCACAGTTGGAGGGTCGGGAATGGGCCCTATGCTCACATGGTCCCTTCCTGTCCCTCCCTTTGTGCAGCTTAATTAATTGCTTCCTGGTTTGAGCAAACCATGGTTTGCTACATTCCACCACAACATCAGATAAGGAAGCAATTCCATAAACTGCACACATAAGGGGAGGTGGGAGCACTCAAGCACAGGGATGATTTCCAGTCCTCTAAACCATGGGTAGGCGAACTAAGGGCTGGGGGCCGGATCCGACCCAATCACCTTCTAAATCCGGCCCATGGATGGTCCGGGAACCAGCGTGTTTTTACATGAGTAGAATGTGTCCTTTTATTTAAAATGAGTCTCTGTGTTATTTGTGGGGCATAGGAATTCGTTCATTTTTCTTTCTTTCAAAATATAGTCTGCCCCCCCAAAAGGTCTGAGGGACAGTGGATCGGCCCCCTGCTGAAAAAGTTTGCTGACCCCTGCTCTAAACTATAATCTGGAGGATCATCCAGTCACTGCTGGAGGCCTAATTTTCACTAAAATGGTAAATCTGTAGTCTGAATACTTCTTAGTATTAACAAATTCCCTTTGCGTGGACAGGCGGAGTCCCCAGATCCCGCGCGGTCCCCCCGTCATGTGGAATAACGACTCAAGACAACGTGCTATGGGATTAAATTGGCCACAACTTTATTAAATTTCAAATGTGGGTAGACCTTGGCTCAGGCATTGGGCATTCTCCCTCCCCAGTCCCCAGCCGGGGACCTAGGGAGCATCAGGGTTATCCAGTGTGTGTGTGTGGGGGGGGGGATGGGCCGGCTCTGGAGAACATATGTTCAAGCACAGATAGCCGCCCCTGTAACGCTGCCGCCGCCGGGGAAAGCAATGACGACCTTTCGGCGTACGGTCAAAGCCTCCCTTCAGAAAACCCCTTTAAGGGGAACCCTAGTATCGCCGCCGCAAAGAGGAAGATGCACAAAAGGATTCTGCCCAAGGCCTGATACCGCCAAAGTTGTGACGTTTTGCTATGGGAAAGGCGAAACCTGCCAATGCAGGGAAATTCCTTTCCGGCCCTTTAACAGCGACCTTAACGTAGCAGCGCCTGCATACCTGTGAAGAAAAGTTAACCTGCAAAACCTGTGAAGAAAAGTTAACCTGCAAAATAAGACATTAACTGAGGGTGGGTAGGGTGGGAGAAGCTCTGGAGCCAAGTGAGGATTCCCAGGTAAGATCCTCCCTCTATTGTGTGGGCAGGTAATCCCTCCCCTACCTGGCCTGGTCTCCTTGGCAACGCTTCCCCCAGGTGGGATTGGACAACTGACTGAGGTAGGCGGAGACCTCCAGGAATCCCACCTGAGGGAAGGCAAACCAAGCCTATGCTGTTGGAGCCGCTCCAGATCTAGGGGCTGCACGCGTCCACGCAAAGGGCGCCCCCCGTTTTAAGCGGGGAGCGGTCATTGTGTAACAAGCTAGCATATCAGAGAGATCACTAAATGTTAACACTTTCCCCTAACATGTAGTTTCCTATGTGGAGATTATTTTGTCTGGTGGACTTTCAAGTACAGTGGTACCTTGGGTTAACAACTTAATTCGTTTTGGAGGTCCGTTCTTAACCTGAAACTGCTCTTAACCTGAAGCACATTTTAGCTAATGGGGCCTCTTGCTGCTGCCGTGCCACCGGAGCACAATTTCTGTTCTCATCCTGAAGCAAAAGTTCTTAACCCAAGGTACTATTTCTGGGTTAGCAGAGTCTGTAACCTGAAGCATCTGTAACCCGAGGTACCACTGTACTCAGCATTGTCTGAATGAAACTGATAATGTTTGAACTCGGTTATCAGGTGAATTTAATGTACAACATTCCATCTCTTCACTAGAGTAAAATGAACAAAAAATACTGCCTAGCAAATATGTCACAAAATAGGTAGTTAATGTTTTAAAGAAACAACCCTAAAGGGGGTTTTATTTCAGAAGAAACAAATGAACAAAAACTTACAGGAAGCTCTGATGATGTTTTCTGCAGGAACCTTATGCTCTGGTTTAAAGTGCTCTGGTTAAAGACACAAAACAAAAGGAAGTCTATCACACAAACCTCTTATACCATATTTCAGAGAAAAAGCTTGATCCGTAAAGCCATATTTCCTGAACATAAAGCCTTGTAAATACGTATCTATTTTAAGTAGAATGGAAACCATTCTTGTGGTGTAGTTTTACGTAGTTTGAAATACAGCTGGAACATGAATTTACAGTGTCAGCTTGTTTTCAATGCTACAAAGTTCAGGCAATGGAAAATGAGAGTGCATAAAAATTAAGAAACTACCCTCCCTCCCATTTTATAGACTACAAAGCTTTAGGCCAGGAGCTGCTAATCTTTGGGCTTGTGGGTATTATCAAACTGCAATTTCCACCTGCCCTAGCCAGAAAGACCAACAGCCAGTGGTAGAGATTGTAGCCAACAGCACCTGAGGATCGAAAGCTTCCTCATCCCTTCTCTCGGTGGTCCTACAATTCCATGACTCTGCAGTGTGGACAGGTGTCCACTGTTAAGATTACATGCACACTTCAATATCTCTATGGGAGAGGTCATTCAGTGTCATGGGTGCCATGCCAATTTAAATCCAGGCTTTCCAAGTTCAAGGTCAGAATTACATGTCATGAGAACGATGGGCTGTCCAATATCAACACCCTATGAGTTTCCACAGTGCCTGCTCCATGTCATGGGCTGTCACTGGTGAAGAAACATAACCTAGTGACACGAATGCAGGCATAGGCAAACTTGGCCCTCCAGATGTTTTGAGACTACAATTCCCATCATCCCTGACCACTGGTCCTGTTAGCTAGGGATGATGGGAGTTGTAGTCCCAAAACATATTGTACATCTTGTAACTTGTACAACATGTTGAGGGGAAGGGGAGAAACTTGGACTGGGCTGGTGTTTATAGAGTCAGCCCTAATTTATTGGAACATGTAATTACACCCAACCCAACTTTTATTTATTGGAACATGTAATTACATCCAGGGATGCGGGTGGCGCTGTGGGTTAAACCACAGAGCCTACGGCTTGCCGATCAGAAGGTCGGCGGTTCGAATCCCCATGACGGGGTGAGCTCCCGTTGCTCGGTCCCTGCTCCTGCCCACCTAGCAGTTCAAAAGCACGTCAAAGTGCAAGTAGATAAATAGGTACCACTCCAGCGGGAAGGTAAACGGCGTTTCCGTGCGCTGCTCTAGTTCACCAGAAGCGGCTTAGTCATGCTGGCCACATGACCCGGAAACTGTACGCCTGCTCCCTCGGCCAATAAAGCGAGATGAGCGCCGCAACCCCAGAGTCGGCCACGACTGGACCTAATGGTCAGGGGTCCCTTTACCTTTACAGCTTTGTACTATGATGTTGGCTTGTAACATGCCATATGCATTTAACAGAGCAGCTGCAAGATGTTATGATGGACCCATATGCAAGGACCAGCACCTGTCTACAACCAAGTGTACCGCTGTCTTATACTCTCCCTGACCCCACTGTTCTGGTTTTTTGCTTAGGTTTCTCTGTAGTGTATAACATCACCAGGTTGAAAAAAGTATCACACTGAGGCGGAATGTGGAGTCCCTGATCTGAAATGTGTCTAAAGCCCTCACTTGCAGTGTAAGAAAGGAAAAGCACTTACCCTAGCTCTAACATATTTCTTGACAGTCAGTTTTTGGAAAAAGAAATATTGAGAATGATTAAGAGTTAATTAGAAGAGTGAGGGGGGGGAAGGAGGAAACAAGCAAAGTAATTTTCAGCAAGGAAATTATTTCAAAACAAAAGATAGCATCACGAAGCAGCAGTAAAATCACAAGAAAAGCCAAATTATAGCCTAACGTGTAGAAAGATATAAAATGCCACAACTGGCCCCTCCCCGGCTCAACTCAGCTTTAAACAACTTGTATGCTGGATGTCAAAAGAAACTCTGCTTAGTTTTAAAAGCAGAAATGGGAGAGAAAGCTTCAGATTTCTTCCTCATAGCTGTGCCAGGGAATAAGAGCGGAGTGCACTAGACATAAAACCATAGTTTAGCTTACGCACAAAAAAGGACACTAAAACTTTACTCCAGAAAATATTTGTACAAGAAACATCCTTGTGTAAGGTCTAGAAATTGCATGGAGTCAGTCTTGACTGACATCCCAAACTGATTTGTAGCTTGTTGAATACACTTTACCAATCATGTCCTAGCCCAATAACTGCAAAGTTTTGTTTTTTTACCATTGCCTGCTCCAATGGAACAACTTGTTGGTTATGTATCACGCGAATACTATTTGCATGTCCTTTTAATGCATTTTCTAATGCTCCTTTAGGCTGCAAAGACAAACAAACAAGTTATTAAACAGCTTACAATTCTAGATAAATAAGTCTTCTTTTCCAAAGAAGTGAGTCATTTCTCATTCTGTGTCAGAAACAGCAAAATGCCATTAAAGTTCTAAGAAAATATACGCCCTTCTACCAATTCTTGTGAGTTGTTATTTAGATACTTTCCCCACACAGCTGTTTCTCTTTGCAATACTGAAAAAATGAAGTTCAAATACTGAAAAATATGTTCTGGTAAACTTTAATTTTTATTCAGTTATTGGGATAAATACATTTTCCTTTAAGACAATTATTTTTCCAGTAGACCAAAAGGTGTAATGGCGCCCTCCACTGAGATATTTGATTATGGACAAATACTTATTGGAAGCAAATGTACGCTTCCTGCCCCTTTTTCCTGGAGGAGTTGTTGAAGGGAGATCTCTCTGTGAGTGCCAAGCAGGAAGATGTTATGCCTCATCTTAGCAACACTGGCCAGGTGGAACATGCAAAGCTGACTCAGGTTAATGCCCACTGCCAGCAATTATTTTTATGCCAAATAAAGTACAGATAAATTCACCCAAGTTCTGCTTTCGCAGGCATTCTACTTTGCTAGCTCATATGGTCCACTTTAAGGACATACACAGCATCTTGTATTAATCCTGTCTTCCAGGTAAGTCATCAGAATGCTTTAGGTGAGCTTGGCTTAAGCAGATATCTACTTTAAAAATATATTCTTCCATTTACAGCCGCGCCTCAACAATGGAAAGTAGAATACATTCAGAATAAACACGTTGTGATTCGAGTACCCGTCCCCCACTTTGGGTTAATAAAGACACGTGGACACAGTATATTAGGTTAATGGGTTAGAAAAGGCCACAACTTTATTGATTACAGCATGTGAGAAGGTATTGGCTTAGGCAGTGGATAAGAGCAAATTTGACTCCACCCACTCGGAGAGGGGCGAGTCTGACGAGTCGGGGGAGCCTGTTGATGCCAATACAACTATAAGCTCTCCCCTGATGTCACCGGGGGTCGTGCCATGGCCCCCAGCCACGCAGGACACCAGACAGCATCCACGACCGCCGGATTCCTTATTCGGAATAACCATAAGTGAAGGGGTAGGCGATGGCCACACCTTGCCGCTCCATACACCAGCAACACATTCCAATGCCTAACCGCCAAATACCAGGAAAGTTGTGAAAATTGCTATGAGGTAGGCGAAAAAAACCAAGAGGCCGGTGCCAATTTGCCAATTGGAAAAAAACTCCTACCGGGCCCCCTGGGCAACCAGGGCGACCAACCATGGGTCCATAGCAAGGTCAAGCGAGAAACTACGCACTAAAGGGAGTGGTGGGTAGGTGACTCGCGAAAATTGGCAGTGCAATGGCGGGGAGAGCTGGCGCGGCTGCATTTGGGCGGCTAAACCACGCCTCTGCAGTGTCTCCCGATTGGGTGCCCAGCTGGGAGGTGTGGTGCGCCAGTGATGATGGCAGGGCAGGGGGCAGAACGCCCCCTGCATGACGCGAGGATCTGGTCCCGCTCACAACCCCTCCCCTCCGGAAGGAGGAGAGGCTTTCTCATCACAGTTTCATTTCAATCAAATCAAAACTCACCAGTTGGTCTGCCCGTGCTTCCAAATCATTAGCAAAGGACAAGAGATCCACTTTGGTAACACTCTTATTGATCTGCACAAGACAGAAGCAAAAATCAGATCATTGTAGCACTGAGAGAATGAGGATTGTTAGGCTTCTGGTAGTTGAGCAATATTGTTGCTCTGAATTAAAACTGGAGGCACACTTGAGTCTTACAACTGAAAAGGCTGAAAGAAAGCACACAACATCTTGCACAGCAAATACACAGTGGATGACCCCCTCAGAGGGCATGAAGTTTTGGTCTCCCAGTGTGAGAGAGATGTGACCTTGCAGGTGGCTAAACGGTGCACACCCAAAGCCCAATAGGTGCATTCAATACTGAATTTATTTCTCATGGTGCAGCAGTCATTCTCTCAAGCCACACTAGGGAGCACTAGTACACAGAGCTTAAATCAATTGCTTCAAAGGTTTATGGTGACTTCATTGCAGTTTGAGATGAGTATATACAGGCGAGTGCTTATATTTTTAAAATAATGCCTTGGTGTCAAATACCTGTATTTACCGGGGTTGGGGGAAAAACCCTCTCTACACCACATGAAAACAGAAGTTACCTCCTCATTGTCTTACCTCTGACAGATATGCCGCAAAGTTTATCTCATTTATTCCCGAGGAACTGAAATTCATCAAATTCTCCTTTCCCCTCTCATCAAGCAAGACTATATTGCTTAGATTTATATTAATATGCTTGATTTTCAGCGATACATCTTCTGCATACTATAGGAGACAAAAGCAGGAGGAAGCAGCTCTCACCAAACATTTGAACATTTACAACAGCAAGTGGAACAATTCCTACTGCCAGCTTCCCATTTGAGACACACACAGCTTTCATCTTGACATGCAGCAGAACTAGTGTGGCAAAGTTATTGTTTGTCATTTTCTGTTCTATCGATTTTTTTTAACTGCCATGAGTGTTTCATAGAAGAAAGACATGACAAAACATTCCGAAATGAATAAATGGAATATCACCACTTGAGACTGCAGATAGGAAATATTTTTTTCTGAATGCATCATTTCATTTCATATTATTTTAAAATTATTCCTGCAGGAAAGCGCTGTGCTAGGCCTTCTGTTACGCTTCTTTTCTATTAACAAATATTTCTTTACTGTATGTAAAATATATATTCTTCTCTACATTCTATGAAGTACCCAGATCCTATTCTATTAAATCAGGACTCTACTGCCTCATCCAGACAAAATTCAGTGTACAGAAATGGCCAGAAATGGCCATCACTTAAAAATTCAGGGGTGCCCAAACTTTTTTCAAAGAGGGCCAGATTAGATGAAGTGAACATGTGTGAGGGCTGAACAAAGTTACCCCAAAGTTACTGAGGTTTTTTTAGGATTGAAGTTTACCCCAAAGTTGTTGGGCTTTTTTAGGATTGAAGTTGTTGAGCTTTCTTTACTATTTTACCTGAAAGTTGTTGAGCTGTTTTTAGGATTTTACCCCAGGACATATACTGCCACGGGGACCGGATTAAATCAACTGGTGGGCTGGATTAGGCCCCCAGAGCAGACTTTGGACATGCCAGATGTTGTTGGACAACTCCCATCATCCCTGAGCTCTGGCCTTGCTAGCTAGGGGTGATGGGAGTTGCAGTCCAACAACATCTGGGGACCCACAGGTTGAGAAAGGCTGTTCTACAGGCTTGCAGCCCCTGGAATGCTGTCCAGGAAGGAAGGAAGGCCTTGGGCTGAAAGTGGTTTCCTGCCCCATATCTGCTGGCTTGGGCTGATTTTTCATCAATACGCAAATGGCACTCCGCTCAACCGGAGGGGCAGCAAAAGTAACACATCAGCTGGGGAGTGGATGGGCGGGCGGGCTGAACAAATAAACTAAATCCAGGTAAGACATAAGTTATTTATTTTTAAAAGAAGATTGCAGACGTTCAGCACTAAAGTACCCATTATACTATAGGTTATGCTCACAACCGGTATTAACTTACCATGCTAACATTCAGAAGTTCATGGATATTGAAAAGGTTTTCCAGGCGCAGGGTAGTATAAAGGCCTTTGTTTTCCTTGCAATCACTAAAGACACATGTAAAATAAACACCAACAGGTGAACAAAAATAGCTGGCAGCTTTGGCCATCAAAAATCCCCCTTTTTAGATAAGTATGCCAGATATCCAAATGCACTTGTAAGAAATAATAGTGTCCTTGAGAACTATTTTCCGGTGGCTGAGGAACACTTGTGTTTCACAAACATCCCCAACCAGACCTCCCTGGAAAACCCATATACAGTTATGCCTCACAAGATGAAAATAATCCGTTCCGCGAGTCTCTTCGTCTAGCAGTTTTTTCGTCTTGCGAAGCAGCCCTATTAGCGGCTTAGCGGATTAGCGCTATTAGCGGTTTAGCGGCTATTAGCGGCTTAGCGGCTAAAAGGCTATTAGCAGCTTAGCGGCTTAGAAAAAGGGGGGGGGAGCGAAAAAAATCGCAAGCAGGGCAAGACGTTTTTGTCTTGCGAAGCAAGCCCATAGGGAAAATCGTCTTGCGAAGCAACTCAAAAACGGAAAACCCTTTCGTCTAGCGGGTTTTTCGTCTTGCGAGGCATTCGTCTTGCGGGACACCACTGTACCACCTCTTTTGAAACAGAAAGGAGTTAATCAGTTTGCAATATGTTGTGGGGGTCTGCCAGCGGTAGTGGATTACCCAAGAGGCAGTCTATGCATGTGCTTAGGGCACCAGCAAAGCAGGGGCACAAAAAGTGTTCTTTTTTAAAAAAATTCAACAATTTTAAAAAAAGCATTGAAGCAGTCATTATGGGAAAAATCAGAATTTTCTTAGACTTCCTTTCAGTCCACTACAGACTCCCCACCCCACCCCAATTTTTCTGTCCTTGCTGATTCCCGTCTAAACCTGGAGGAGTCCTACTAATTTATGTTGAAATAATATGCGGAAATCAGATTCGGCAATAAATCTATTTTTATTATTGATACACTCTTCTGACTTATATGTACTTGACTGATTTTTCTTCCTTTTGCGTGTGTGTGAGAGAGCAGAGATTTAAAGGAGGGCGTCTATAAGAAATGGAAAATGACGAAGGAGGAGAAGACACAAATAGCCAACAATTGCAGGGAGGTCAGGTGGGCTAAAGCTCAGAACAAGTCCAGACTTGCAAAAAGAGGTTAAAAATAATAAAAATGGTGGCTTTTTGTCTATGTTTGAAGTCAGAGGAAGAACAAGTGAGTAAATCTGCGTGGAGAAGACAGAGAAATACTATTGGGTGACAGAGAAAAGATTGAACTCCTCAACATCTACTTTGCCTCTGTCTTCTTTATTCTGTGATCACCCAAACTGGTGATCACAGAATAAATGATATGGCAAGGGAGTTGCAGCCCAAGACAGGAAAAGAGGAGGTCTCAGAAAAAGGCAGTTTTATTGACATTTTGAAACATGTAAACCTTAGTTTAGTCAATGAGCTTCAATCATGTAGCAGTGCAAAATTTCAAATAAGCCATAGCTGCATTTGTTTATATCATAATACATGCAGAGTTACCTGTAAACTTTTTCAAATGTCAAGTCAATGTTTGGATTTTTTAAAATGATTCCAGAAAGATAGTATTTCAGCTGCTGATTCAGCAAATATGGTGTATCCAAAACCTGGAAAACAACGAAAAAAACCAATGTTCTTTTTTTCGACATTGCAATTCTGAGAGCTTTTCATATAACATTGAAGCATCTCATGTGATTTCTTGAGTCTACTGTAGTTTGGTTTCAAGAATAACCATGGACCTTAAGGTTAGAGAAATCATGCACAATCTATTCATGTCTTAGTTGGTTATAGACTTAAACCAATCCTGAGTTTGGTTTTAGTACCTGAGGCTGCAAACTTTTATAAGCAAATAGGTAACACACTCCTTTTCTATAATCTGATCACCAAATTTAGACTGATTAGGAACTCATTAAAATATTAATGTCTTAGGATATGAGAAGTTTTAGATGATATGAAGGCCATGAGACCAGAAAGACTTTGCTATGCCCAAGTGAGACACATTTTATTGTTGCTTAGGAAATTTAACAATTTAAGAAAGAGAAAACCCTCAGCTTAGGTGAAAAGTCTGGTAAGTCAAATTTATTCTTCGCTGTTGAGCTTCCCCACTGGGAAAGTATCTACAAATGACAGAATGGACTTGGAGATCTGGAGAAATGTAATTTTTGAATTGTCCTCTGCTGACCTGAAAGAAGACTTCTTTTGAAATTCAGTTTCGCTTGGCCCCATTAAAAATTATAACCAGTCATCGATCTGTACTGGCACTTTTAAACAATGCAATTTTTGGACATGGTCTATAACAACCCTTCTGGAATGTGTTATTAATCTAGATTTATTTTGCAGCCCAGGCTTCACTGTCATGTATCCTAAGTGTGACCTAGAATTGACAGTGACTAGATTATAGTCACTAAGATGTGCACTGAGGCCAATTAGAAACCAATTAGGGACACAGGAAGCATCTTATACCAGATTATACTATGATGATGGTATAAGATGACGAGGCTACAATCCTATACCCACTTACCTGGGAGTAAGCTCCACTGAATTCAATGAGACTAACTTCTGAGTTGACAGCAACTAAGGGGTGCTATAAAGCAGTGTTCCCCAACCTTGGGCCTCCAGCTGTTTTTGGACTACAACTCCCATCATCCCTCGCTAGCAAGACCAGTGGTCAAGGATGATGGGAATTGTAGTCCAAAAACAGCTGGAGGCCCAAGGTTGGGGAACACTGCTATAAAGAGACTTAAGTAGGAACCTGAAAGTCCAAGTTCAGATCTCACCTCTGCTAGGAACAACACACACACACACACACACACACACACACACACTCAGGTCCATTCACCAAACTGCAACAGGGTGATAATACTACTAATTTACCCTATAGCACTGCTGATGGGATAACAAGATGTAGAGGAAGTGCTTTAAGCAAAAAACAGCACTATGTAAACGTAAATGATTATCTAGTGTAGGTAAACATTGAAGTTATGCTATCCAAGGCAATGCTGACTTCAGTGTTTTTTTTCATTGTTGTTGATCACTTAAAGGCCTTGATAGTGAGAGCTGGACCATAAAGAAGGCTGATCGCCGAAGAATTGATGCTTTTGAATTATGGTGCTGGAGGAGACTCTTGAGAGTCCCATGGACTGCAAGAAGATCAAACGCATCCATTCTGAAGGAAATCAGCCCTGAGTGCTCACTGGAAGGACAGATCCTGAAGCTGAGGCTCCAGTACTTTGGCCACCTCATGAGAAGAGAAGACTCCCTGGAAAAGACACTGATGCTGGGAAAGATGGAGGGCACAAGGAGAAGGGGGCGACAGAGGACGAGATGGTTGGACAGTGTTTTCGAGGTTACCAGCATGAGTTTGACCAAACTGCGGGAGGTAGTGGAGGACAGAGGTGCCTGGCGTGCTCTGGTCCATGGGGTCACCAAGAGTCGGACACGACTAAACGACTAAACAACAACAACATGAGGAACCTTACTTTGAATAAACTCCTGTCTTCAAATGGTTCACAAACAAGCTTCTCCATATTTCCTCCCGTAATGAAAGTGACCACTACTATTAGCATCAGAATCCAGGAGAAAAGAAAACTGAATGCAACTCCGCTGAAAGAAAACAAGGGGGGAAAATAATAATACATCATAGGAGTTGGTTTAAGAGCCATTTGAAAAGGACCAACTAAAATCAACTTGCTGAATCGTGACAAGGAAAACAAAGACAAGCAAGGTGATTCTTAATCAAACAAGCACGGCACACAAATTTATACCATAGCATTCCTAGCAAAGATTGCTGTCATATAAGCTCACACGAGCAAGTATTTGTTGTATCTGTCACACACAGAGACCCATCCCAGTTTGGGGAAGAGTGTCAAGTGTGATGGGAATTTATGAAAACAAGGAGTTAAATCAGAACGTTGGGGGCAAGTGTAGCTTTCGAGTAACAGGAACCAAGAACTTCCAGACTATGGGTTGGAATCGGCAGCAATCTGTTCTTTCAAGTGAAGAAGACAGCATTACAGTGCAATTCTAGCCATGTCTACTGAGAAGTAAGTCCCACTCAATTGGCGCTGTGGGTTAAACCACAGAGCCTAGGACTTGATGATCAGAAGGTCAGCGGTTTGAATCCCCGTGACGGGGTGAGCTCCCGTTGCTTGGTCCCTGCTCCTGCCAACCTAGCAGTTCGCAAGCACGTCAAAGTGCAAGGAGATAAATAGGAAGGCAGGAAGGTAAACGGCGTTTCCATGTGCTGCTCTGGTTCGCCAGAAGCGGCTTAGTCATGCTGGCCACATGACCCAGAAGCTGTACGCCGGCTTCCTCGGCCAATAAAGCGAGATGAGCACTGCAACCCCAGAGTCGGTCATGACTGGACCTAATGGTCAGGGGTCCCTTTACCTTTAATCCCAGGTAAATGGGGTTAGGATTGCAGCCTTAGTACTTTCCCATAAGTGGACCCCTCAGGGTGGGGGAAGCATTAGAATAATCTTTCAGGAACAGCTTAAAAGTTCCCTCTTCCACCCACTTTTTGATTTCCTCCTTTGAGACTTCAGATGGATTTTGAAACGCCTGCTTCAAACAGGTTTGCTTTAGAGACTGCAGTGAAACACTCCTTTTATACCCTAATTAGCATTAGCTTTTTTGAAGTCTTCAATTCCCAGGATGGTTTAAAAATAGTTGCTTGCTGCCAAAGGCAGTTTCATCACAGCAATAGGATTCAATATTCTTTCCTCTGTTAAAGAAATTAGCCAGATCAGACACTATAGAGCTTTTTCTAATCTCTGCCCCCCTTTTTCTTCTAATTCTTCACATCTAATTAAGGGCCCCTTTATAAATCACACGACAGCCAACTTGGTTTTATCACCAAGTGTACATGGAGCAGTCACCTGGAGTTCTCAGACAAGCATACCTGTATGGTACAAGCGCATGCAAGCAAATATTGGTCACATTTACATGTGACATGTTTAGGTCTGTATAAACAGCATGCACATCTAAACAATATCATTTGTGACACATGAACCCACACTAACTTTCTCCAACGTATCCTCCATTGCTCTGTATAAAGATCAGATATTTTAGAAAGGCTCATGTTTTAATGCCATTAGACTGCAGAGGGCTCTCTCACCATCTTTTTAGGAATTCAGTCAGCTCTCTAAACATAGCTGTCAACTTACAGTTTTGAAAATAAGGGACCAGCAACCTTGAAAATAAGGGATCAGCAGCCAAAATAAGGGGTTTTCCAAGCACAGGTATGTTCAACTTCTGAGCCCCTCCAAGCCAAAGGCAGAAAGCCCAGCCAGCAGCCAAAGCAAGCCTCAAGCGGTGGTTCCCACAGCGCAGCAACACAGCAAAGGGGATGCAGCAAGGAAAACCACCATCACCTCTCTGCTGGGAAGCGCTGAGCAAAGGCGAGTCCCCAGGCAACGCAGCCGATTTGATCGGCACAAGGCATGCAAGCTCCACCCCCCAGTCGTTCTTAGACTCCTTATTGGGTGAGCAATGCAGCCAAGCAACACAGTTGGAGCCTCCCTCATCCCTGGCCGGCAGGGAGGGAGGGAGAGGAGCTGCTTCCTTTGAAACCCGGGAAATTTAAGGGACATCATCAATAAGGGACAGCAGCGGGACAGAACGCTGGGATAAGGGACTTTCCCGCCAAATAAGGGATGGTTGACAGCTATGTCTCTAAAGGATCAACAGTGTTTGCTTAAAAGACCTTTAATTTTTAAAATAATTTAATATCCTGCCTCAGGAAGGAATTCAAAAGCTCACACACCATATTGAGAACATACATTGGTGCAAAAAAGGATTTCTTTTGCTTTCTTTCTTTCTTTCTTTCTTTCTTTCTTTCTTTCTTTCTTTCTTTCTTTCGTCTCCAAACTTATTTTGTCAATGCAGCCTTCTTAATCTGGTGACATTCTTTGTTTTTTATGTTTTCATTAAAGATTTTTCTTGTTATTACAAAAGTACATACGCTGTCTCTGTTTTCCGTTCATAGAATCTTCACTACAGATCAGTTATATTTGATGTGAGACACTAATGTTATAGACAGTGTAAGGCTGGGGAAGATTCTGAAACAAACAAGAAGGACTTACGCCATCAGGAAGTTTCCTCCAGTGTTTGAGATACAGCCTCTCGTTGTTGGAGTGGCATCTTTGTCATAACCACAGGTACCACATAACAACCCCAGGTAATAAAACACAAGGATCAATATCACCATGCAGCAGAGAATTAAGCAACCCAGCCACCTAGACAAATCAATAAAAATACAATTGTCACATTAACATGCATGGCAGTGGGCAAATTAAACACAGATCCAGGTCAAGAAAACCTACAAGCTAGAAAGCAGTTGTGTGTTGGAGAAGAAAGGCATGCAAACATTTAAACATTCAAAAAAACATGTCACTGGTGCGTCCTTGAATTTCTAATTGAAGACTCTAATTTAGCCCCAAAGCAGCTTTAGTAAGCCTATATTGGAGTCCTGCACTCTAAAATGAGATGGGAAGAAGAAAAATATATATACAAGGTGACAGAATCTGCTTTGTTTATTTACTTCAGCACTCCCTACTTCTTAATCACTGTGACTGGAATGCACTGGAAAAATCCACCAAAATAAGATTTCCACACCCTCATTGAGATATGTGCATTTACCCAGTTACCTAGGTTTCGTGTGTCAGAAAAGAAAACGGGAAAGTTGGGGGTGGAGGGAGGTTGCATGTTCCAAAATTTTGGATAAACCAAGGAGAGAAAGCTATTCAGAGGGTTGGGGACTCCCTGAACACATCTTGTTCATAGCACAATCCAATTTGGGAACACAAATGTCTTCCCTAAGACACCCAGATTTGCTTTGTGATTTGGGATATATACAGAGCCGATCCACAACCCTACTAGACACTTTCACCACACTGTGTATGAGGTGGACTCTACACACATATTAAAAACCGCTGTGAAAATGCTTTTTAAAAAAAGTTTTGAAAAATATATTGAATTTGCCATAGCTCACCATCGCCATCAGGTGTCACATTTGTACATTGCACTTTACAACACACATAAAACATTGCATTTGCAGCGGTACAGCTGAGTTGTCAGTCACCTGTTTAGTATCAGTTTTGCTGGTGTTAATCACCAGCGCTCGCCCTATGCATTTTTACCACTTACAAGACTCACAGCTTCTCCCAAAGAATATTGGGAACAAAAGTTTGTTAAGGGTGCTGAGACTTGCTAGGAGACGCTGCACACAGATACAGTTCTCAGCACCTTTAACAAACTACAGTTCCCAGGATACTTTGAGAGAAGTCATGCCTGCTAAGTGGTAGAAGAGTGTTTTAATGTATGATGCGGATGTGAGCTGGCACACTAACTGCAGTGTGGCCCTTTGTGCATCAATATCCAGATAATATTACGTACCTGTAGAAATCATACTGCTCCACCACTGGAAAATATTCTTGAGCATATGTCTCACCCTGAGTAAGATATAGGGTGAAGTCTGCTATTATCTTGTGGATGGGAAGCCTTTTAGTAAAGCTTGTGATATTTGAACCAACAGCTTCCAGTACATTTTTAATATCTGAAATAAATGAGTGTGTTTATGATGATTATTATAACGCTACACAAGATAAAACGATTTGTCACATACTAAAAAAAAAAGCTTGTTGGATTGTAGCTCTAGGCAACAGAATAAGGCATGAAGAGAAGCATGAAACTGGAAAAGCAAGCCACAAATACAATTTCAATGTAAAATGGCATTTTAATGTGCTCTCTCTCTCGCTCTCTCTCTCTCTCTCTCACACACACACACACAAACAAAAAAACATGCATACAAATGTAGCACATGTTGATGCAAGCCAGTTTTCGGCTTCTGTGTACTGAAACTGTGGTCTACTGGTAAACCTGTGTCTGGGGTATTCCACTTCAGATTGCTGTGTGTGTGTGTGTGTGTGTGTGTGTGTGTGTGTGTGTGAATCTCCTGAGGTTGTACAGCCCAGACACAGATTTCTCACTTCAGTGAGACCAGACCAAAGAGTGTCTTCTCTAGGCAGTTTCAGTACTATAATCGCCAGGTTAAAAACTTGAAAGGTGTTATGTACTGAAGTTCTCACCCTGGGCCAGCAGGGGGATACTGTAGATAGTTCAGGTCCACATATGCAAATAAGGGATCGAAAGTGACGTTCAGGGATTGGATAGTTACATAAAATGGTTACTGTTGCGTTCTAGTGGAGCTCTATATAAGCAGGCTGGCTGAACCCTTCAGTTCAGTTCTGTTCTGGCCTGTGAATAAACAAGAGCTGTTTGAAGAATCGCTGTGTCGTCTGATATGTTCACCCACAACTTAACATTGGCGACGAGGATGGGATGGATGGACAACAGAGCACAGCCAGATGCAGCCACCCTCTGAGCGGAGCTGAATCACTGAGCTGAAACACCGAGCGAAATCACTGAACGTCACTTTCGATCCCTTATTTGCATATGTGGACCTGAACTATCTACAGTATCCCCCTGCTGGCCCAGGGTGAGAACTTCAGTACATAACAAATCCCACTTTACCATAAGCCTCTTACTTTCTAGAGAGAAATCTCTACCTGGTCCGCATCTCGGATATGCATGCAATCCTCACCCAATCTAGAATGTAATACATGAACTGGGTTGTACCATGTTTATTTGCACACAATCTCTGATTAAGCATCCAATAATAGTAATAAAAGCAGTTAAGGTATGCAAACACTGCATAGCCCAGTTCACCACTTTCTCTACCCAGCATTGGGTGGGACCGCAAGACAGGGAGATTCACTGTGGGCTGAGATTTGTGTCTGGAAGTAACAAGTAATCAGGACCCATAGAGTGAGCGCTGCGTTAAGCCCCACCTCAGAAAACGGAAATAATGAACATTGGCTGCTTTTAAATTCCTAATGATTTCAATCAGTCTGTGCAACAAACATGATAAATTTCATCCCTAATGCCTACACAGTAGCAGCAGATATTTTTAAAGCTATCTAATGCCACTTTGTTGGAAAAAAACAGTATCATGCAAAAGGAGTATAAGCACATTGTTTAAAGTTCTTATGATGGAAAGAATGGGCAACTGTGACTTTCAATATGCATTAAAAGTAATTTTGAATTTTAAAATCCAACCATTGTGTCAACATATGCCAAAATGAACCCCATTTCAAAATTTTAGTGTCTCTACATGAAATTTTAGAGTTCACGTGCCCCCCCAAATTGAGGTATATCTCTTTTCACTGAGATAACATGCCATAATCATTCTATTTGAGAAGTAAAGTACTTGGAACTGCTCTCACTTATTTTATTCATCTGCACTGAATCCGTTGTAAGCGTGGGACACAAGTCAGACCAAGTGTGAAGACAGACAGACAGACAGACATATTTAAGGGGATGTGTAGAAGAAGAACACCAGCGAATCAAAATCCGTATATGTCTTCCAGTATTTTTATATAACACACGTGTGTGCGTGTGCATATCTCAATGAGGGATACATGCGTTCAATTCATCAGCTGTAATGAAAAACCAACGTGAATAACTGGGAAACTGATTCAGGGACTGAATATCAACTACAGTGGATGCTCAGGTTGCGAACGTGATCTGTGCGGGAGGCACGTTCGCAACCCACAGCATTCACAACCCGCAGCACGCGTCTGCGCATGTGTGGGTCGCGATTCTGCACATGTGCAAAGCACGATTTAGTGATTCTGTGCATGCGTGAGCGCCGAAACCCAGAAGTAACCCGTTCTGGTATTTCCAGGTTCGGCACCATGTGCAACCCGAAAACACGCAACCTGAAGCGTCTGCAACCCGAGGTATGACTGTACAACTGGCTTCCCCCTTTTAAAAATCAACCACATGGAAAATGGCTCACATTGTATGTTAATCAGAAACGGTCGCTTACCCGGTAAACGGGTGGGTGGCAGTTGCGACCTGGCGTGGCGGTTCCCCCTCCTCCCAAAGCCACGCCATATTTGCCCCTGGGCTGCCACAGTGCCTGCTGGGTTCCCGCCAAACTCAGTTTTGAAATTTCTGGCCAATCCATGGCGGCCTTGGTGGGACGGGCCAATCGGAGCAGATTCACTCTGCTCCAAGGGTACAAAAGGGGGCTGGCGCTGCTCTAAGCTACACAGTCATCCCCAGAGCGTCACCCACCCAGCTCACCCTCTCAACTTGTTTTCTTGCAGGCTAACCTTTGCTTTCCAGGCACGCTGGCGTTGCTCTGGTCGTACAATGGTTGCTGTCTTCAGAGCTGGGGAGGAATTTCCCCTGCTCTGTAGGTTTTGCCTTCCCCATAGCAATTGTCAGAACTTTGGTGGTTTAGACCTTGGGCGGAATCCTTTAGTCAAACATCTGAAGAAGGGGTGAAATGGTGACTCACCCACTTCCTGTGACGGTGATAACAGGGTACCCCGTTAGACGGGTCATGAGGGTGGTCTCTGTCCACAAGCGCACGGCAGAGGGGCCACAGAGCTACCTCCAGCGATTTGGGAGGGACCAGCTGCATAAACCCGTGCTTTGCGTTGGTCCCATCAACTGCAAACTGACCCTGTCATGCCTCAGACGCCCAGCAGAAGGCTGAGAGGGATACATGCCCAATGCCTCTTGCAGGGCGTTCCTACACCTGAATTCAATAAAGCTGTGGCCATTTTAATACCAGATATATGTTGTGGTGTCTTTTCCTTTCACTGTGAGGCCTGGCTTCTGGGGGAGGGGGTGCTGCGCCTGGGTTCGCAAGGAGTCAACTTCTATAATAATTATAATAATAATTTATTATTTATACCCCGCCCATCTGGCTGGGTTTCCCCAGCCACTCTGGGCGGCTTCCAACAAAAGATTAAAAATACATTAAAACATCAGACATTTAAAACTTCCCTAAACAGGGTTGCCTCTAGCTGTTTCCTAAACGTCAGATGTTTACTTCCTTGACATCTGGTGGGAGGGTGTTCCACAGGGTGGGCACCACTACTGAGAAGGCCCTCTGCCTGGTTCCCTGAAACCTCACTTCTCGCAGTGAGGGAATCGCCAGAAGGCCCTCGGCGCTGGACCTCAGTGTCTGGGCTGAAGATGCTCATTCAGGTATACTGGACTGAGGCAATTTAGGGCTTTAAAGGTCAGCACCAGCACTCTGAATTGTGCTCAGAAACGTACTGGGAGCCAATGTAGGCCTTTCTACCTCCAACGTTGTTCCCACCACTCTATACAGGTCATGTCTGTCTTCACCCAGTGTTGAACAGTTTCGAGTCCCAATAATTTCAATGGGAAGAATGAAAACAATGGTGCTTCACAAGCTTAGTTTTGTTAGAATTCTGCCCTTTGCTTTTACTCCCCTTCTCAGGTACAGGAGCATGAAGATTATTAAAGCTTAATGCATATTAATAGTAACTGAGAAATAATGATCTTGCTTTGAAAGTCCCCCAGGTTGAAAAATTAAGGAGGAACATGACATTTTGGGGGGGGGGGGGAGTTTGGCATTTCTTGATGAGTTACACAGTATGCCATATGCATATATACATACTGTGAATTGCTTTTTGCAAACTTACAAGGTACGGCTGGTTATATTGGTAGAACAGGTCCACAATGCAAGAATAAAAATTGAGAGAGGTTAATAAATATTTTCGCACTCTGGATACACCAACCCATGCCCATCTGGAAAACGCTAGCATGTTAGCTATTTTAATAGTGCTTGGGGGCTTAGTTCTGGAACATTTATGGTTTAGTGCAGAGCTTAACTCAAAAGGAAGAAACCTGCAATTATTAAGAGATAGTCTACATTTCTTCAGGTTTTATTTGTGACGTGTATATCATTTCTAAATGTGCCTACTTGTAAACAGTGTTATGCCTATGGCGCCCATGTTCCTAAGCTATGAGCCCCCTCTTGCTAGAAATGGACAAACAGTCTTGCATTTGTGTCCTAAAAAACATTTGCCAACAGTTCAACTCTCAGAGAGTGCTAATGCCAGCCCTCTTTTGCTGGTGAGGCAGCCTCTCCTCTCCAGAGCAGAGCAATAAAGAAGTCCCTATGCCTTGGGAAAGAGAAACAGAATAGCAGGTGCCAGAGAGGCTCCAACAAAGATTGGCATGTCCCCAGCAGGCTACCCATTTTGCACAGAGTGCCATTTTCCTCCTGTGAAATCCTGTGGTTGCAGCCTTCCCATCTTCTCCAAAGTGAAGGCTGGGGTTCTTCCTTGGAGGAGAGGTAGCAGCCGCTAGACGGCATGGGCTGCAAGAAGAATAGAGGCAAGGAACCTCCTCGAGATGGGCTACATCTGCCCATATTCCACTCGTACCCCCACGTTAAGAACGTCCGAGTTCTCCTCCCATCTACATTCATGGCTAGCTTATGCTTTTTATTATGAAGGCTGACCTCTGGCCCCTGAACCACTGTCTAGAGACCAGAATGTCCACTGAAAATGTAGAAAATTGCCACCCATGATTTAAGGGATCCTACATGAAGACTGAAGGGACGCGGGTGGCACTGTGGGTTAAACCACAGAGCCTAGGACTTGCTGATCAGAAGGTCGGCAGTTCGAATCCCCACGACGGGGTGAGCTCCTGCTGCTCGGTCCCTGCTCCTGCCAACCTAGCAGTTCGAAAGCACATCAAAGTGCAAGTAGATAAATAGGTACTGCTCCAGTGGAAAGATAAACGGCGCTTCTGTGCGCTGCTCTGGTTCACCAGAAGCGGCTTAGTCATGCTGGCCACATGACCCGGAAGCTGTACTAAAGCAAGATGAGCGCTGCAACCCCAGAGTCGGTCATGACTGGACCCAATGGTCCTTTACCCTTTACCCTTACCTTGCACTAAGACTGAATATCAGTGCTAAGCCATTGTGTTTTTTAGGTCTTATGTCAGTGTACAAAGATGGGGGGAGTGTACCTCACCACTGCCACACCACAGTAAGATCTTTATACTCTTCTTCCAACCTTCCCCCTCTCCCCTCCCACATTACTCATGTTCCTTCTGGTACTTAGCATCCTCCACAATTGCCTTCACCCAAAGAGCTCCTTGACCTCTCCCTACATTGTATGGACACAGTCAGCCCTCTCAAGCCACCTTTTGGTGCCCCTTCCCTTCATCTTATCAACAGAGCCTCACTTGTGAGTAGATTAGACTACAATTTCCCCTCCTAGCTGGGAGAGTGTTTCAGATCATGGCATTCCACTGCTCCTGGGTCACCTACTAAGAAGTCATGGTTGGATTACTGACTCCTCCACCACCCACCCACCCATCTCTTCCTTCTTCTTTCCCTGGAATGAAGCCTTTGCCATAGCCTTGATGCAGTGAAGATCTCCCTCAACCCACCGCAATCAAGGAAATACTCTTCTTCAATAAAAAAGTAGTCAATATTATGATTAAGCATTGCCCAAGGAGCAACCTATATTTTAATGGCTTCTCTTTAATAGTTCTGATTTAGATAAGAACCTCCCTAATTAAAAAAAAGATGATACTAAAATGATAGCTCACGCCAATAATTTTAACCAATCCAGTTGGAGAACTAATCATCTCATCCTCCTTACCTGATAAAATGTTCCTTGTCTGATTGAGCACCAAATCAGGTGTGTCATTAAATGCTGCATAACCCTGGAATAAAAAACCGAGATGTCCAACAGTGTCTTGACAACAAAATATCAGTATGCTTATTTCTACCTTTAAAAGGGCCACATCCAAAAAGTTTAGATCACCACATTTTAAAGTTAGCTTTTTCACAAAGGAAGCTGGGCTAACCTGGAATCTGGGTTTATTCTATCAGACTGTACCACAAGCTTTCATAGTGTTGATGCACACTCACTATACGTCTGGTTCATGCTACCAGTGACAGCCTTCCCATGGTGCTAGAGAGAACACCTCTCTCTCCTATCAGACACTTCAAACAATGTGGAGACCTCAGTTCTCACACAGATGCCTAATCACACAAATGACATGTGCATGCTTGCTCTCCCAGCATGTCTTCACAGTGGGGTGGGTGGTATCACATGAGTAGACATCATTATAGAATACTTGGCTTACACATTCTTGGAGGTGTGTAGGGATAATGCTTCTTTGAAGAATCTATGAGCTTCATTGCCCTGAACTGCCTGTGTATTATATATGGAATGCATATTTTTGCTTATGTGGATTATGGAAACGTATGTCAAGCTGGCATGCCTTGTTGCAAACCATGTGGGGATTTCAGAGATAACTTAGAGGCCTAGCAATTGCACTGACACTCTAAACATCAACAGAAAGGTATCCACAATTGTGTCTGCCCTGCCATTCACACCCCTTGTCTGCAGGTGGGAGATTTAAATGCATCTGGCTCCAGGTCTGATGCTACAGTGAGGGGGCGGGTGGGGAATTGATCCCCTGCTAAATTTGCCTGTTTGCCCTCTGACGAAGAAATGACCAGTCCATAATTTTAATGGTAGGTTTGTTGTAGCTGTGAGAGACAGAATAACAGCAGGAAAAACCCCAGAAACCCAGAAGACAAAAGTCAGAGATTGATGTCCATTATAATGAGTGAAATAAGTACTTGATCCCTTTGCAAAAGATGACTTAGTACTTGGTGGCAAAACCCTTCTTGGCAATTAAAGAGGTCAGGCGTTTCTGGTAGGTGGCCACCAGGTTTGCACACGTCTCAGGAGGTATTTTGTCCCACTCCTCTTTGCAGATCCTCTCCAAGTCAGTAAGATTTCGAGGCTGATGTGTAGTTACTCGAACCTTCAGCTCCCTCCACAGATTTTCCTTGGGATTAAGGTCTGGAGACTGGCTAGGCCACTTCAGGATCTTAATGTGCTTCTTCCTGAGCCACTCCTTTGTTGCCTTGGCTGTGTGTTTTGGGTCATTGTCATGCTGGAATACCCATCCTCGGCCCATTTTCAATGCCCTGGCTGAGGGAAGGAGGTGCTCACCCAAGATTTGACGATACATGGTCCCATCCATCGTCCCTTCGATGTGGTGAAGGTGTCCTGTCCGCTTAGCCGAAAAACACCCCCAAAGCATAATATGTCTTCCTCCATGTTTGACAGTGGGGATGGTGTTTTTGGGGTCGTAGGCAGCATTCCTCCTCCTCCAAACATGGCGAGTTGAGTTGATGCCAAAGATTTTGATCTCATCTGACCACAACACTTTCACCCAATTCTCCTCTGGGTCATTCAGATGTGCATTGGCAAACTGCAGACGGGCCTGTACATGTGCTGTCTTGAGCAAGGGGACCTTGTGGGCTCTGCAAGATCTCAGTCCTTCACGGCGTAGTGTGTTATCAATTGTTTTAATGGCGACTATGGCCCCAGCTGCCCTGAGATCATTGACAAGTTCCCCCCATGTAGTTCTGGGCTGCTTCATCACCATTCGCATGATCACTGCAACTCAACGAGATGAGATCTTGCATGGAGCCCCAGACCGAGGGAAGTTGATAGCTATTTTGTCTTTCTTCCATTTGCGAATGATTGCACCAACTGTTGTCACCTTCTCACCAAGCTGCTTGGCAATAGTCTTGTAGCCCAGTCCAGCCTTGCGCAGGTCTACAATCTTGTCCTTGACATCCTTGGACAGCTCTTTGGTCTTGGTGGCTACTTTGGAATCTGCTGAATTGATTGCTTCTGTCGACAGGTGTCTTTTGTACAGGTACTGTAACGAGCTGGGATTACAGGTAAGACCTCTCCTTTGCATCAGGTGCTTCTAATCTCAGCTCCTTACATACAGCGAAGATACCAGGTAGCCTGACATCTGGCTGGTTGATAGGGGATCAAATACTTATTTCACTCATTAGAATGCACATCAATCTCTGACTTTTTGTCTTCTGGGTTTCTGGGGTTTTTCCTGTTATTTTGTCTCTCACAGCTATAATAAACCTACCATTAAAATTATGGACTGCTCATTTCTTCATCAGAGGGCAAATGGGCAAATTTAGCAGGGGATCAAATACTTTCCCCCCCTCACTGTATGTACCAGAGCAGGTAAAACAGCCCCAATGTAGTTTTATTTTATTATTTTATGTAAGCTGCCATGGGAGTCCTTCTGAATCAACAGGTGGGATAGAAATTTAATAAATAAGGCACGCCTCCAATTTTACTTTAGGAAAGTGTAACATTGGCACAAAGGCTGTGCACCTCCTCTTGTCTTATGTTCCTTGGTACACAAAGATATTCGGAGCATCTATTTGCTGACACCTTTTCTTAAGGTGCAAAATTCGACAGCTTCTTGAGCACCAGCTGCTACCCTGTAATTCGAGTAAATGGATTTATACCTTCTAGTAACATACCTTTTGAACCAGACTAGAGAGGTCTGTTTTAAGGACTTCATTGACTTTGGCAAGTTGAGCATTCACTCCCGGCAACTGAAAGGAAGAAAAGAGATGTTAAAGTTAGTTTTAGTCTGTGCATCATTTTTTTTGTAAAGTCAAGTCTTCCTTTGTTCTTTGCATCATTTGTTCAGCTTCACTGTAATCCCCAATATCATCCTGTGGGCTTCCCTCTCCCGCAAAAAATGGTTAAATAATGGCAAACAACAACAACCAAACTTCCCCTACAATATCCAGCCCTTGAAAAGCACTGGGCAAAGCATAAATCAAATCCTGGCGAAAGCTCGCCCATCCTCCCTCTCGCATAGCGTACCAGAGGCAGGTGTTGAACTCAAAGAGGTCTGTAAAGAGGTGTGCACAGGTCCCCTCAGGATGCAAAACGAGAGGGGGTGTGGGAGAAACAGAACCTACAGGGTTAAGAGGTTCTGTGTGACGTCTTGCATCATGAGGCGTGGTCACAGACACTTACGGAAGTGGTTTGCTCTGAGTGTCTCAGGCTGCCTCATGATGCAAGACGTCACACAGAACCTCTTAACCCTGTAGGTTCTGTTTCTCCCACAGTTGTGTACTTGTCAGCTGCCCTGCATGTGCTGAGAATACGTTCTAAAATATGATCCCAAGTCTGCTGCAACATAGAACCACATAATTTTAGAGTTGAAAGGGACCGTGAGGAATCTTTTGCAGGAATCTTCTGCCCAATATGGGGCTCAAACCCCCGACCCTGAGATCAAGAGACTCGCACTCTACTGACTGAGCTATCCAGGAAGAAAGGCTCTTCAGCAGGCAAATCAATATGGAAGAGTTTTCTAAAGGGTGGAGTGTTTTTAAGGAGGTGCTATGCCTGCCAACCTAAGAGACAGGGGTGGCGCTGTGGGTAAAACCACAGTGCCTAGGACTTGCTGATCGTATGGTTGGCGATTCGAATCCCCGCGGCAGGGTGAGCTCCTGTTGCTCAGTCCCTGCTCCTGCCCACTTAGCAGTTCGAAAGCACCTCTAAAAGTGCAAGTAGATAAATAGGTACCGCTTTATAAGGTAAAGGTAAAGGTACCCCTGCCCGTACGGGCCAGTCTTGCCAGACTCTAGGGTTGTGCGCCCATCTCACTCTATAGGCCAGGAGCCAGCGCTGTCTGCAGACACTTCCGGGTCACGTGGCCAGCGTGACAAGCTGCATCTGGCGAGCCAGCGCAACACATGAAACGCTGTTTACCTTCCCGCTGGTAAGTGGTCCCAATTTATCTACTTGCACCCGGGGGTGCTTTTGAACTGCTAGGTTGGCAGGCGCTGGGACCGAGCAGCAGGAGCGCACCCCGCCGTGGGGATTTGAACCACCGACCTTTCAATCGGCAAGCCCTAGGCGCTGAGGCTTTATAGCGGGAAGGTAAACGGCGTTCCGTGTGCTGCTCTGGTGCTGGCCCGCCAGAGCAGCTTCGTCACGCTGGCCACGTGACCCGGAAGTGTCTGCAGACGGCGCTGGCTCCCGGCCTCTAGAGTGAGATGAGCGCACAACCCTAGAGTTTGTCAAGACTGGACCGTATGGGCAGGGGTTATGCCTGCCAACCTAGCAGTTTGAAAGCACATCAAAGTGCAAGTAGATAAATAGGTATCACTCTGGGGGGAAGGTAAACGGCGTTTCCGTGTGCTGCTCTGGTTTGCCAGAAGCGGCTCAGCCATGCTGGCCACATGACCCGGAAAAACTGTCTGCGGACAAACGCTGGCTCCCTCAGCCAGTAAAGTGAGATGAGCGCCACAACCCCAGAGTCGTTCCCGACTGGACTTAACTGTCAGAGGTCCTTTACCTTTACCTTTTTTTACGCTGGCCTAGGTCTCACTGACATGGTAAACCCATGTCTGGGGTGTACCACATCAGACTGCAAATAGGGGCTCACATGAGTTTTCCTGCACATAAAAAACATTCACTGGTCAAGGAAAAACTTGCACACCAGAGAGAAGGTTAGACGAGAACCTCCCCTACTCATCAGTACTTTGCTTTCCACGTCCCAATGAGCATTTTTGTCTGGAAAGATGCTTGGTCACATGAGGCCCTACCTTCAGTCTGAATAGACTGAGTGAACTGACCTGGACTCTGTAATCATCATCAGAAGCCCTTCTTCATGTGCCTCCCCCATTAGAGATCCAGAGGGCCTTTTCTGTTCAGTTTCTGTTAATTGATTCTCATGAAAACTTACAGATTCTGGCTTCACACAATTAACTCAAGGCAGTGTCAATTTACTCTTGGCAGAAAGCCAAGGTCTGCTTGACCTAGAAACTACTTACTCTTATTGGTTAACGACCAGCACTCAACTCTGTTATCTAGGAATGCTAGCACAGTGTGTGTTAGGTGTATTAGGAGTAGGAGTGCTGTGTATGGTTAAGAGAGAGAGAGAGAAAGAAAGGATTTATTTTGCTTTGTTTTGTATGCAGAAACTCTGCTGGTTTTATTTTTCCTTTTAATAAATCCTGTAAATAGTTATTCTGAGTCTAGCTGACTAGTCATTTCCACCTCAACTAGCTTCTTCGCTGTGCAGGAAAACTCTGCTACGTTTGGGCTAAAGCCATTAGAGCTATGCCTGACACTTCAAAGTTCTATGATTTTCTGCAGTGGCTCCTCACTTGTGGAAGTCTCTCTCTTGCCCGACACCTCCATTGTACATCTTTAGGCACCAGGTGAAAATGTTTCTCCATAGCCTGGCCTTTGGCTGATTGACATTCTATGGCCTTTTAAATGTGTTTCTGGGAGGTGCGATTGTTTTGTTGTTGCTCCAATTTTTTACTAAGCATTTTGTTTTTTTGTATTTTTTTGATGCCGAGAACTTCAGACAAAGGGCGACGTGCAAATTCATTCATTCATTCAATGGCCAGAAAAAAGGCTGGCTTCCGAGTCAGAATTAGGCCGCTGAGAAGAAATGGTGGAATGCTGATGGAATATTTCCCTCACCTTGCTGAAGTTGGCATTGATGTTTAGCTGATCTAAGGAATTCCTGATGACGTTGCAGGTGGAGGCTGCCTGGGCAGCTGTGCAAGCCGAATCCCCGAGTGTGTTGATCAGGTGCTCTTTAACATCTGTCAGGTTGGCATGCAGCCTCTCAGTGCCCTCCTGCAAGACCTCCACAGACACGCTCACGTTCTCCAGAGCCTCCTTTGTTTCTCGTATAGCTGTGATGATTGAATGCAAAACAAAACAAAACAACACCCAAGAACTTTAGCCATATGGTAGGGTGGCCATACGTCCAGGAAAACCTGGACATGTCTTCTTTTTTTTGGGGGGGGGGCAACATTCCCATCCAGGTGGATTTTTACATTTTAAAGGAAATGTACAGGGTGTTTTTTTAATTTGGGGGGTGGGCTCAGGCTTGGGCAGCTTGGGCTGGGGCTGCTCTGTATGCTATAGCAGCTGCCAGCCCGAGCTGGGAAAAGGGGCATGAAGATGCGGTGGCTTTGCGCGCCTGCACATCTCTTTCCCTGACTCAGGCTGTCCTCTTTTTCGCTCTCTAATTTTGGCAACCCTTGGCTTAGACACCAGCTCTGTGCATCATCTAGCTACACAGAAAGGACTACTGCCAGATCAAGGTACCAATACTGCAATTAAGAGGACAACACAGTTCTGGAAGGAGAGCTTGAAATTCGCAAGCCACATTTGTTGCCGAAGTCCTGTAATCATGTTCTATCACTAGAGCCCCGGTTAGCACCAGTTTCTCTGGGATGGCCATTTACAAAGCGAGTAAGGGATGGTGGACTGGAGCTTCAAGACCCGCTCCTGAATTTGTCTGCTGGCAAGTAAACTTTCCCTGCCGTTTTCTGCTTCTTGGTTGCTTGCTAAGTGGGGCCAAGCAAGCTCTTTTCGAGGGCAGCGGAACAAGTTCAGGAACCTCTAGATGCCAAACAAGCTACAATGTCTACTTCCACTGAAATAAACATATTATTACAAGCTACGTTTATTGGAATCAGAAACACGAACAACCCCTTTATATCCATATCTAACATCTAATCCATAATTAACAACTGATCACATGAAACAATGGTTTGAAGTGTGTTTATAAACTATGGTTGTGTTAACCAGCATTCTAGCCTCTCTGGCTGCAAAGTGACAGGCAAGTCTCACTTCCTTTGCATGCCCTCTGGGATTCATTCAAAAAGAAATGGTTTCACTGGACATTTCACAATATTAATCAGGGTTAAACCAGCAAGAAGCCATGATTGCCATCAACCATTGTTAAGTGTCAACTAATGTCTGCACCGGGGAAAACATGAAGAAGGGAAACAACATCCCCCCCATTTTTTGTTACCCTAACAATGTTTTTCCTCCCATTCCTGTTCATCCAATTTATTGCTAGCCAAAACCCAACTTGCCCACTGCAAGAGAAACACAACCAGCACACTTGCCTATGAACGCTAGCTAGCTTGCCATCCCTCCCATTATCCATACACAGTCGTACCTTGGAAGCTGAACGGAATCCTTTTCGGAAGTCCATTCGACTTCCAAAACACTCGGAAGCCAAAGCGTGGCTTCTGATTGGCTGCGGGAAGCTCCTGCAGCCAATTGGAAGCCACGGAAGCCCCGTCAGACAGTCAGCTTCCCAAAATAATTCGCAAACTGGAACACTTCTGGGTTTGCGGCATTTGGGAGCCTAAACGTTCGAACTAAGCTGTTCAAAAACCAAGGTACGACTGTATCTGCTATGCTGAACTGACACTGTACAACATAACTTTCCAAACTTTTCACGTTAATGGCTTGCATCATTTTGCGACACAGCAATGCAGTTTTACTAGCAAATCAGAGGTTAAATTAACCTCTTTCCAACCCCTGTGAGGAGTGCAAGGGGCAGTCACACGACACACCTTCACACTGCAGCTGACACACTAACGTGTCGCAACACACAGTTTGGAAAGCTCTGGTGTACAAGTTATTACCCACAGACTACAAGTCCTATAGCTTCAATCCACAGCCTGCTTACTCCAGATCAGAGTTATTTCCCAGAGTATATTAGCTATAGTTTGCAGCTGATAACTGGTTAGCCTTTGCTTTTGGAATCTGTCTTATGGAGCCAAAACAATAAAGGGTTGAACAAAAAAGAAAGATGACAACGAAACAAACTGCACAAGGGGGATTAAGCAAGGAGGACATTTAACACGAGTCATTCGTGATATTTTACCTTTAATGGCCCTTTCCACTTTGACTTCAAGACAAACAGAGAAATAAAGCAAAGAGCGGAGGATGAGAAAAGGTTTTGGTGAGGTATGCAAACACAGTTGCCAACACACAGCAAAATAATAATAATCATAGAAAGAAAGAGATGCCTCTCCATTGACACCATTTAAGGTATCTTGTACCATGACATTACCTTCATACAGAATAGAGTCTAATTACAGCCTCGGTCCAGTATACCCGAAGGAGTGTCTCCACTCCCGTTGTTCTGCCTAGACACTGAGGTCCAGTGCCGAGGGCCTTCTGGTGGTTCCCTCACTGCGAGAAGCCAAGTTACAGGGAACCAGGCAGAGGGCCTTCTCGGTAGTGGCACCCGCCCTGTGGAACACCCTCCCACCAGATGTCAAAGAGAAAAACAACTACCAGACTTTTAGAAGAAATCTGAAGGCAGCCCTGTTTAGGGAAGCTTTTAATAACTGAAGGAGTATTGTATTTTAATATTTTGTTGGAAGCCACCCAGAGTGGCTGGGGAAACCCAGGCAGATGGGCGGGGTATAAATAATAATAATAATTATTATTATTATTATTATTATTATTATTATTATTATTATTATTATTACTACTACTACTACTACTACTACAGACCATGTCTGGAACTATGTTTTTGGCAGAAGAACCAGGTCTGGGAACATAAGCCTCGAAACACCTTGAAAGCGTATTGTCCAAAACCATTTTGAAGTCTGTATTGTGATATGACGATGTGGCGAAAACTGTGAAGCCAGCCAATGCCTCTTCATAGCTCCATCCTTATTTCAGACATTGTGATATATCAATATATGGCAATGTTTAGCTGGTGATAAATGGCAATGTTGAAAACCAGATATCGCCCAGCCCTAACTTTTCCTCCACCTACCCCAAAACTGCCATTATTGTTATTGTTATTTGAATTTATATACCACCCTAAACCCAGAGGTTTCAGAACGGTTTACCCAATGCTTTTTTTTCTGGGGGGGGGGGGACGCAGGGGTATGCGTACCCCTAAACATTTTGTGAATCTCTGTACTTTTGTCCATTTACTGTATTTACTTTTCCAGATTTGAACTATAAAATGGTGATTATCTTGAGTCAAAATGAGAGTACCCCTAAACATTTTTTAGGGGGGGGGGAGCACTGGGTTTAACCCAGGGGTCAGCAACCTTTTTTAGCCGTGGGCCGGTCTACCATCCCTCAGACCATGTGGTGGGCTGGACTATATTTTTTGGGGGGAAATGAACGAATTCCTATGCCCCACAAATAACCCAGAGATGCATTTTAAATAAAAGCACACATTCTACTCGTGTAAAAACACGCTGATTCCCGAACCGTCCGTGGGCTGGACTGAGAAGGCGATTGGGCCGCATCTGGCCCCCTGGCCTTAGGTTGCCTACCCCTGGTTTAACCCATGATGTGACAGTCACACCTCCAGAATCCCAATCAGGGTTAGGTGAGGCAAGGTTAAGCAGCCATACACTCCTAAAAGTTTAATTTATTAAAATAAATAAATGACCACCTTGTGGATTTTTAATCCAAAGGGACTACATTACGAACACATAAAGAAATATTTCGAAGTGCGTGTAGTACAAGCTGCATGGGAGCTGCCATTCAACCAACTTGGGAGCCCGGGAGTGTGAAATGAGTTGATCCCGACCGTATTGCAGAAGCTCCCATCAGAACTTATGAAGTGGACAAGTGGACTGGCAATGACAGTGGTCTCTTTACCTCCTGCCATGGTTAGGGCTCCATCGAGCGCCGGGCGCACCTCCTTTGCCAGCTGCTCTTGGACTCTTCTGCCAAGCAATGGCCCAACATCTGTTAGAAAGGGACACATGAAGAAATAATCCGATCTAAATGGCTGCTTGATACAGTTGGGCAGTGACGTTAACATGAGAGTCCTGGAGGTGAAATAGTTAAACAGGTTACCCAATCAGGACCCAGGGGGGTGGAGTCAGAGGGACTATAAAACCAGCTCTGGGGGGAGTTTGTGGAAGAGTTAGTTGGGAGATTGGTTGGAGTGGAAGTGAACTGGGATAGAGTTTGTGGGTAGGTTGAGTTAGTGTAGTGAAATAAGTTGAGTCAGGAACAGTTAGGGGCTAGGAAGACAAGTAAATATCTGAGAGGTGGTTTAGTGAGTGAGAGGAGGTAGCGGAAGTTATAGGTCTGGATAGGCACCTCATGAATGTAATTGACTGATACTGTTTATGAAACCACAGGCTTGTTAAACTGCAATAAATAAACAAAAGTTTATGTTCCAATTTAACCCTGACTGGACTCAGTATTGTACCAGGTAGGGCCTGGGTAGTGGCAGTGAGAAATAAAGTGGTGGCACAGGGATCAATAGATGGTGAAATGTCTGGGGACCCTGTGTGATCGCCACAGGCATCACCAACATGGCATGCGATGATTAAATGCTAGTGGACTGGACTAACACATTTTACACTGCATAGAGCTGGTGTCTTTTATATTCCCCCCCACCCATAAAAATTCAAGAATAAAAACTGGAAGCAGGAAGAGCGCTGTCATTTGATTGCACTGGATTTAAAAGTTGCAGTGCTATTTGTAACCATGACACAATTTGCAGCTGAAGTATTGGTTGCCTTAGTATCGTCTAAGTGAGAGCTGGACCATAAAGAAGGCTGATCGCCAAAGAATGGATGCTTTTGAATTATGGTGTTGGAGGAGACTCTTGAGAGTCACATGGACTGCAAGAAGATCAAACCTATCCATTTTGAAGGAAATCAGCCCTGAGTGCTCACTGGAAGGACAGATCATGAAGCTGAGGCTCCAATACTTTGGCCACCTCATGAGAAGAGAAGACTCCCTGGAAAAGACCCTGATGTTGGGAAAGATGGAGGGCACAAGGAGAAGGGGGCGACAGAGGATGAGATGGCTGGACAGTGTTCTCGAAGCTACCAGCATGAGTTTGACCAAACTGCGGGAGGCAGTGGAAGACAGGAGTGCCTAGTGTGCTCTGGTCCATGGGGTCACGAAGAGTTGGACACGACTGAACGACTAAACAACAGAAGTATCGTCCTCATGCTTTTTGAGATAGAAATCATTGAAAAGCATTTCTTCCTCCTCTTTCTGAAGAGACTTCCTAAGCTAAAATGACCCACCTAGAATACGCCAACTGCCAGTACTCCCATCATTAGGACTTTCAAGCAACAGTAGGTTGCAAAGGCAAATTTTCCTTTTAGTGTTATGTCCAAAAGAGCCTTTGCTCTAAAGAGAAACTGTACGAACAGACCTCATGTTTATTGAAGCATGGCAGTTCAGTTGCTCATGGTCACCCTATTTTTTAGGTTTGATCATGAAGATCAAAAGGAATAAAGACAGATGCCTCCTCCCTGTCCTGAAGTCTTTGCCACCTTGAAATTTGGGGGAGATCTCATTTCTCCTCCGGCAACTGCATGCTCCACTTTAGGGAAGAATGCCTTTATTTGGGGAACCACTGTTTTATCCTGCAATGTGGATGCAAACTATGAGACTCTTGGCCATGGTATATAACCCAAACTCCCTCCCTAAAGATGTTTACCTGGCATCAGTCAAAGTTAACCCGATTTCCCTGTGCTTTTAATGGTTTAAAAACTCTCTTTACTAGTTTTTAGCAGTTTTTGCTGCTTTTATCCCAACGGTTTTATTGTTGTTTATTTTAATAGGTGGTTTTTTTTTTAATGCTTGCAAGTCACCTTGAATATGCTCATATAAAATGGCAAGGTTTTGCATTCTAAATTCTAATAAATGATAAAAATTACAGTAGCTAGTGGTTCTCTCCTGCTTGTTATCTCACATGAAAAATATCCATGCATACGCTCCATTCCAAGAGCTCAGGTATGACTTTCATGCTGTGCTAGAGAATTCCCTAAGGAACACACACAGAATCCCTTCTTTAAAAAGCAGATAAGAATTTACTTTTCTAGCTGAAACTGAGCACGACTGGAGCAAAGCAATGCTAATGTTGCTTCATTATATTCAATGTTAGTCGCAGGTGGAATAGACTGACAGGAATTGATGGACTCGAGTAACTTTACGTCCAATGTGTTTTCAATGGGTTTACTCCAGGTAACTTCGCTGGATATTACCCAAATAATTTTTCTTGGTGTTTAACATAATCCACTTACAACCACAAGTTTGTTTCAGATCTTGGTAATAACCTAGGTTCGTTCTGTTAACACATAAACCTGCTATTTTAATACTTCAGTATTTTCTTGGTTATTATAACTTGTATTTAGAATTTATATGATGTATTTCAGCTGTAATGTTTCCAAATTTCATGCAGGGGAGCTGAGATTGAGAGAACAGTGGTTTCCCTAAGGAAAGTTTTATGTATTCCAATGAAATGTTGTTGATTATACTTACTATTAAGGTCAGAAAGTGCTTTCTTCTTGGTAGTGTCATACTGACTCACCAAATAGTCAATTTGCTGCAAGATAAAATAATTAATAGTTTAAATGTTACTTTTTATACATATAGAAGAACACCCCAATACATATCAGCAGCAAGCTCCTTTCTACAGTTTATTCCATTTTGGGACAAGGTGTTCTCTAATGTATGTACTAATTAGACAGCCTTGATTATTCTGTTGAGTGGCTTTCTGAACACCTGAAGAGGCGGCAAGAAATCAAGAACAACTATAGGTTTGGCTTCTATAAAAAGGTTGTCCTCCACAACAACCAGTCTGATCTTGGAAACGCATTCTGCAACCTAAAACACATCCAAGAATAACTGCTTTATGCAGTAAGCTTACTTATATAGTAAGTAACTATATAGTTCTATCAAACATCATAGCTGTCAACTTACAGATTTGAAAATAAGGGACCAGCAGCCAAAATAAGGGATTTTTGGAGCACAGGTATGCTCAACTTCTGAGCCCTTCCGAGCCAAAGGCAGAAAGCCCAGCCAGCAGCCAAACAAAGCCTCAAGCGGTGGTTTCCACAGCGCAGCAACCCAGCAAAGGGGATGCAGCAAGGAAAACCACCGTCACCTCTCCGCTGGGAAGCGCTGAGCAAAGGTGAGTCCCCAGGCAACGCGGCCGATTTGATCGGCACAAGGCATGCAAGCTCCACCCCCCAGTCGTTCTTAGACTCCTTATTGGGTGAGCAACGCAGCCAAGCAACACAGTTGGCCGGCAAGGAGGGAGGGAGAGGAGCTGCTTCCTTTGAAACCCGGGAAATTTAAGGGACATCATCAATAAGGGACAGCAGTGGGACAGAGCGCTGGGATAAGGGGCTTTCCCGCCAAATAAGGGACGGTTGACAGCTATGTCCAACATATGTACACCACACCAAAACAAGCTGTATTGGTTTTCCAGTTGCCATGGGCATATACAATCTTTTAGAAAGGTAAATAAAAGCTTGAACTTTTTTCTGCATCTGGTGTTTGCTGGCAAAGATTCCTCTGGAATGTGAAGGGTGAACTCAACACCTTTGATGATGCTGTGGACACCAGAAATGGTCCCAAGCTCTGTCTGAAGGAGGGTGACCTTCATTCTGTGAAGGAATGGTCAGGCTCCCATCCTCATGTTGGAATGAAGTGGTACACATTTCTGACTCAGCCAATCACGTGTTGGCTTGGGGGTGCTGTCAGTGTGTGTGCAGCAGCATCAGGAGGGTGGAGTCAACCCACACATTCCCCCCAGGCCCTTTTGTGAGTTGTAAATAATAATAATAATAATAATAATAATAATAATAATAATAATAATTTATTTATACCCTGCCCATCTGGCTGAGTTTCCCCAGCCACTCTGGGTGGCTCCCAATCAAGTGTTAAAAACAGTACAGCATTAAATATTAAAAACTTCCCTGAACAGGGCTGCCTTCAGATGTCTTTTAAAGATAGGATAGCTGCTTATTTCCTTCACATCTGAAGGGAGGTTGTTCCACAGGGTGGGCGCCACTACCAAGAAGGCCCTCTGTCAAAAATAAGGTTTGTTCTTGGATAAGGAACAAAAATAAGGTTTGTTTTTGGATAGGGAGCTTACAGCTTGCCTGGTGCGAGACAAACTGTGAACCCAGGTTCAGACAGAACACTAAGCCAAACCATGACTTGGCTCACAAAGTAGCACTAGCAGCCGAACCAGGAGGGGGAGAAAAACCAGACACGTTCATTTCTGGGAGCCCATACATTTGCATAGTCACACTAAGGAATTGTTTGGCTTGGTGTTACTTGCAAACCGACTCATGGTGCTCATACTGTGAGCACAAGCCACTGTTTGATATAATGTCTGAAATCTGCAATTTTGCTATGTGCATTACTGCTGTGCCCACTTTCTTTCTTAATTGCTATAACGAAGAAAGTATCACTTTACCCCAGGTGTCTCATTCAGGAAAATCCGCAGGTCTTTGAAATTACTGTTCACCAGCTTCCTTGCTCCTCTGACTTGACTTGTGAGGTGCTGGTTAGCAGCATAAGCAAAAAGAACACCAATACTATGTGTAGAAGGGGAGGGAAAGCGAAGATTTTACTTTACCGTCACCAAATAGTTCTAGTTTCAAATCAGAGTAAAACTATTAACATCTACAAAAAGAACAATATCTGATGAAGAACACAAAAATGCAAGTTCAAACTTCCAAGACACAATCCATTGTTAACCATTATGTGGTGTCAGAGAAGTAGCTGGGACAGAGTTAACTGGACATTTGTGCCAATTATTTAACCAGAATAGTTTTAACTTCAACTTGTCAGACATATGTGTGTATTTCCAGTTCCCAAGAATGCATAGGCTAAAGACTAGCAAACTAAAAGAGGATGTTAAGACAACTGGGAAGTTGCCATGATTCTCGTAACAGCTCTCATTGTGCTAAGTCAACATGAACTGCCACTTCTTAATGGATCTGTCACAACACGGGCACAACATGCACATATCCAGATATATTCAACCAGATTTTGCAAAATTGTTTTCCGTGATGTATTTTGTCACAATCTGGGCACACTAAAGCATTCGCTCAAATGGAAAGCTTGAGAGCTATACATAAACAGCAACAAAATTAGTGGAAAATGTTTTGCTATCCGGAATAAGTAAGCTTTTCTTTAAAGGACATAGGGACTTAAAATATGGACTTGTAGTGGTCCACAAATTCAGCTTAATAATTCCTTTGTAAGCCCTCAAGGTACAGAATAGCAGAGAAGCCTGTGTCCTTAGGTCAACTCAACCCATTTATTTTTAATCACGACGATTCCTCCCATCTTCAGGTGAAAGGAGAAATTGTGTCTATAGGTCAAGGGGTACAAGAAATGAACAGCTTATCCCTCTCTCTGATATAGCCTGGCAGGATGGGGATGAAGACATCTCTTACGTTCTGATCTAGAGTTGCAAGAAGAAGTCACCTCTGGAAAAAGCCTTGACATGATTTCGTAGCTTCTCATATGTACCGTATTTTTCGCTCTATAGGGCGCATCGGCCCATTGGGCGCACCTAGGTTTTTTTTGGGTGAAATAAAGGGGGGGAATATTTCCCCCCCCAGCGCGGGGTGGGGCAGGGGAAGCCCGAGCTTCCCTCGACCCCAGCCCCCAGAACAGGCTGCTATCCGCAAGCCTTGGGAGCCCGGCGGGAGTTCCCGCCAATCTCCCAAGGCTTGCGGATAGCTTCCTGAAGCCTGGAGAGTGAGAGGGGTCGGCGCTGCATTCGCTCCATAGGACGCACACACATTTCCCCTTCATTTTTGGAGGGGGGAAAGTGCATCCTATAGAGTGAAAAATACGGTACTTTGAATCTAACAGGGTACAACTTGCTATGAACTAAAGCACATGGATTGGCCCAGAATTTTTTTTTTTTTAAAGCTGTCCAATTGGCTTGTCTGGCATCAGCTGCTTAGACCTGCCTCACAATGTTTCATGTAACCTCCTATCCAACTTGTGGGCTTCTAACGGCTGGAAATGATGGCACAATAGATAGACTTTGGTAAGATTCAGCAAAGACTCTTATGTGGGGCTGTGCTCTGCGGATTCCACTATCTCAAGATGATTTGGCAGAAGGCAGAGACTTGGGCACAGAACTGGACACCTACAAGGGTAAGCAATGCTTTCCAGTTTCGCTGCCTGCACAGTCTGTACTGGGGGTTATTATCTATTCTTGGCTGCTCTAAAAAGGAAAACATTTCACAATGGACAGTCAGATGAAAAGTGTATTTCCAATTCACATGGCTAGAATTACAGTAACAACTATGTCCTCTGGAGGCGATTGTTTCGGTCTTTGTGCTCACACTACAAAAAGGTAATAGCTCAATGCACCATGAAGGTTTTCTGTTTGCAAAACTTTGATAATTTCTCATTTTGAGCCTCTCCAACAGAGTGGGAAAAACACTTTACAAAAATGAGGAAAACCAGTCACCCCACTGATCACATTTATGAAGACTATTAAACCGAGTTCTCCTTCATGTTTGGTGATATGAAAAGCAAACTTTAGCTTAACATTCCTTAATAAAGAGATGACTAGACCTTGCTTTCCCATCGCACTTTGAGAAGCCAACTGGCCCATGCACAAGCACAAGATTTCATTAAATATATAAAATGTTTCCATATACAGTACATGTTCAGCAAACAGGTGGTGGGCGCACATACTCTGGTATGGCGACCCAAGTGCCAATTACTGGGGTGTGGGGGGTGTGGAGAGAGACAGAAATCCTGCCTCTGCCCCAAATCGGTGTGGGATGTGATCCATGAGAGGAAGTCAAGTATAATATTCCTTGTAATGCTAGAGAAAACATGTTTGGTCCAGCCAGTCGAAACTTCCTGTTCCTCCTGGCTGGAGCATCCTTCCTTTTGCATGTGATAGAAAGTGGGCGTGACCTTACCTGTCCAGGTTACAAAAGGCCGAGTCACGCAGCACACTTCCCTCTTTTTTGACCTCTTTCTTTGTTTGACCAGCTTTTAGCTAGGGCTGCCCTGCTAGCTCTCAGCTAGCAGAAGCACTAGGATTATTCCCCCATATGAGGTAGATCCACATGTACATATTTCTAACTAAGTCTGCCTTCAGGAATCCAACTGTGAACTGATGTGAGTAAACTTCTTTTATGGACTTTGAATAAGATTGTGGTGTCTTTATTCTTTTAAGAGGGATTCAAGGGAATTTACCAGGAACGTACAATTCAATCTGAGACGGATTGAATTGTACAATAGTGAGAGGCTCACACGAGCCTGCAACCAGCTATCTGCTGTGCATGTAAGAAGGGGAATGTAACTCTGCTACAGAAAGGAACTTGCTAGTGCAAGTTAGGAAGGATATTAATAAATAATATATCCTCTCCTGACATCCTGAACATTCCCACAATCAGCACAAGGGCAGGACTGAGAAGAAAAGACATACCCAGAAGCCTCTTTTCTGGCAACAACTGCCCTTGTGGAAGGGGAACAAAATATTTTCAATAAGCCTGCTTAATGTTCAAGGGTTCTGGCTCCCTTCCACCAGAAGCCAAAGGCTCCTACATGTGTGTTTACTCACTCAAAGACAGCAGACTATGGGGCTACAATTGGAAAGACCCCCTTTCCATGCGTCCTTGTAAACCACAAATGTACCCTTTATTCTCTTCCGTACAAGATAATGGAAACCACTTGCTTCTTTTAGATGAAAACAAAGAGCTACAATTAGACAAAATGTTGAGGATTGTGTGAATATACGTGCATAACCCTTGATATCTGTTTCCAAAACTCTGGTGAACGAAAGGAGAAGAACAGAGGACATTTTAGGAATGTTCCCGACTGTAGCCCTGGACAGAGGTAGCCCACAGAGGTTAATGGGAATCAATTGTGTTTAAGAGACAAAATGAGCAGAGCTGCTCATTTCCGTTAGAGACAGACAGGCTGTCCTTGGTTCCTATTGGACTGGCTCAGAAATGAGTTAAGACCATTACCCAAAAACTGGTAAACAGTTTGGTTCATCACCTTAAGTCCAGCACTGAACAGGATGCTAGGTGAACCAACATAATATGGCCTGTGGGTCACCTGTGGACCACAATCTACTTTCTGCCCACATGACTCAAGGTGACTGAAAGTTCAAACCAGGGTTTAATTCTGGAATCCTGATTCAGCTCCATCAACCATAAAGCACTATATATTGCTAAGTTAGGCTGTGTTGCCCACACTGGGAAACATGTTATGTTAGAGAGTACAGTCTAGTCATGAAGGGGCCAGGGGTTCTGACCGCTTCTAGCTCATAAGGAAAAGGCAGGATCAAGCTTCGCATTGCCCATCCTCAGCAACAAAACGGATACATTCAGAATGAAAACGGAAGCAGCCTATTGTTCAAGAAAGCTATGACGTACAAACTTAAAATTGATGCAGGTATGATACACTGATTTTGCAGTGAAAAAGCTAGCACAGGCAGTTCTTATTAAAAAAAATGGCAAAAGCCTTGGGCGCTCAGTTCCAGAACAATAATCATAGAGAGAAGCTGTATGGTCAGCAGTCTCACATGATGTTATTCTCTTCTGTATTGTACCACTGTAGGCTTCACCTGGGGGACTGACTGAATTACCGTCTCCTCACATTCAAATCCTACATAAACAACATGAGCTATCCTAGAACCTTTTCCTTGGCAATGCTAGTTTTGCTATTGCAGAGTGGGAATGCATTAAAAGATAGATTTGAGGGGGACCCCACTAAACCCTGGAAATTAATAAACTGTAGGATTTTGATTAATTGGGATATGGATGAAAGTACAAACTGGAGAGCTGTGTCAGACAAGGAATCCCAGGGCTGACTTATGCAAACCAGTCTGGCTGGACTCCTGAAGAGCAAATCATATTGATGGGCCATCTGAGAAGAATCCTTTGCCCTGGGGAGACTGATGGGGCCAGGGTAACTGGGTGTGAGATGACAGGAAAAGGGAGTTTTTCAGTAAGGTGTTCCGGGAAGAAGAAAGAATGGGATCCATCTTGGGCAGGCTGGCTGAAGGCTCGCTGGGACTGCAAGATGGCTTGGACTCCAGGGCTTCACTGTTGTGGGAGACAAACTCCTTTTGAAATGACCATGCTGTAAGATCTGGACTCCCTCCGTGTGGACCGAAGGTGTAAATAGGTGAATAAACCATATTTCTTAAAGCATGACAGTCTCTGCCGTGTCTCAGTTCTCCAAAGTAACACAGACCCTGGGTGAGTGCCTGGAATCCCCTGGAATCTGGCAGAGAGTGGGGGGTGGCTTTTGTAACAATATTCTATATCCTCAACTATCATTAGTACAAAGTGGTACATTCTAACAACTAAACACATCCGATGGGCTTGCTGATCCTGTAGCTTGGCTCCAGATCTTTCAGTATAGTTATGCAGTCAGCCTGTGGGCATCAAACAGAGTGGCTCCCTTTTAATTAGTGACTTTTATCTCCCTTAAACTTGCGCACACTATTCCCAGCCCAATAAAAACTCCATAAATAATAAACCAGACTTAACCCACCTTGCTTATATGGCAAAGCAAAATTCACACTGTGAGCAGCCTGGCTATACTTGCCTGATGATTAAAGCGGCAACGAAAAGTACTGTAGCAAAGCAGCCCCTCTGGCAGTCCGCATTTTTCTTCTGTCTTTGGTGCATTTCCCCACCACAGTTCTCACAGCAACGGCACATGCAGAAGCAAAGCCCCACCAGAGGCAGCAACAGAACAAACAGCACTCCCAGAGCAGCAGAGACTATAAAACCGATCTCATAGTAAACTGCCTGCAATGCGGACAGAAACAATAGCAAAAGCAGATATATTATAACTGAGATTCACATGGCAGACATCGTTTCAAAACCAAACTCAGACTACATGCCGGAGGAAAAGAATTGTGCGATGAAAGGGGCTGAATGGTGCCTTGACTAACTAAATCAGCACGCTGGATGGAAGTACAACTTTTGCCCAATTGGAGAGGCACTGTGCAGTATTGATCCGGCTTTCCTCAGCTAAAGGAACTGACATCATCCCAAGGGATGAATGATGCACATTCCCGGATGCAGCCCACACTACAGAGGAGAGCTGCCGGAAATCTCTAGCAGCAGCATAATCCCATTCTTGAGCTGCAACTGTCCAAACTGGAACATAGGGTACTAGAAAATTATTAACTAGGATATCCTGGAGTTGCAAAGAAGAATCCTTCCCATTGTTCTGGAAAATGATAAAAACGATACATTTGTTAGTCCAAGAAAGAAGCGAGCTGGCAGTTCTAATTTGGAGGCCAGGAAGGACACCGCTGCACTAAGTGTCCCGTCCCCCCCGAAATACACTTTGAAAAGTTGCCTGGGTTAGGAGTTCTTGTAGTGCACACTGTAGTGCTGCAAAAAGGGACACAGTCTGGAAAATCCTACATTAAACCAACAGTTCTCAAAGGGAGTCATGCCTAAAGGTTTTCTTGACTGATACAAGACTATGTGCTTTCTGCACTAAAAACCCCCCTGAGTTTTGCAAGTTTTTAAACAGAGGTTGGATGTCCATCTGTCATGGGTGCTTTAGCTGAGATTCCTGCATCGAGGATTGGACTAGATGATGCATGGGTCCCTTTCAACTATATGATTCTACTCAATCATAGATTTAACACAACTTCTCTTATTTTGCCTAATTTAATCTGCTTCCGCTAGTTGTAGCAAGACACACTACGGCGCCATCCTTGACCATTGGCGATCCTAGTCAGCAACCCTCCCCAGGTTATGAGGACCAATGCAAGACATAAAAAGGTAAAGGTAAAGGGACCCCTGACCATTAGGTCCAGTTGTGTCCGACTCTGGGGTTGCGGCGCTCATCTTGCTTTACTGGCCGAGGGAGCTGGCATTCAGCTTCTGGGTCATGTGGCCAGCATGACTAAGCCGCTTCTGGCGAGCCAGAGCAGCGCACAGAAATGCCGTTTACCTTCCCGCCAGAGCGGTACCTATTTATCTACTTGCACTTTGACGTGCTTTTGAACTGCTAGGTTGGCAGGAGCAGGGACCGAGCAATGGGAGCTTACCCCATCGCGGGGATTCGAACCACCGACCTTCTGATCGGCAAGTCCTAGGCTCTGTGGTTTAACCCACGTCCCAATGCAAGACATAGGTAAGGTAAAGGTACCCCTGCCCGTACGGGCCAGTTGTGTCCGACTCTAGGGTTGTGTGCCCATCTGACTTAAGAGGCCGGGGGCCAGCGCTGTCCGGAGACACTTCCGGGTCACATGGCCAGCGTGACGAAGCTGCTCTGGCGAGCCAGCACCAGCGCAGCACACGGAAACGCCGTTTACCTTCCCGCTATAAAGCGGTACCTATTTATCTACTTGCACTTAGGGGTGCTTTCAAACTGCTAGGTGGGCAGGAGCTGGGACCGAAAGACGGGAGCTCACCCCGCCGCGGGGATTCGAACCGCCGACCATGCGATCGGCAAGTCCTAGGCACTGAGGTTTTACCCACAGCGCCACCCACGTCCCTTAATGCAAGACATAGGGCTGGTTTATTTCATACTTGTGAACATTCCTTTGCTCCTTCAAGCCTGTTCCCTCTGAAGCAACCCCACATGCACGCATGTGGTTGAGGAGCTAATTAACAAAATGTTAAGAGTAAATTAGCTCTAGAAAGGAAAAGCGCTGCAGAGCAGAACTCCACACTGAAACCACTCTGGGCTGTTTTCTGACATTCCACACAATTGCAATAATGTACTTCAGCATAAACTTAAGCCAGCATGGGTGTTGCTGCCTCTGCAGTTTCCCCCCACATCAGTTCAGGTGTAAATGGATCCACCCACATGGCTCGTTCTTTGGCATTTACCTGCCTTTAGAGGTACACTGCTTATGTGGTATGTAAAATACAGGATCCAGATCAGCACTTTTAGAAATAATCTAAAACAGCATGAAAGCAACTGTAGAGGTAGCAAGAGCCACACTAGTACAGCTCAGCAGTGCGTAAAGGGATTTCAAGTAAGAGACAGAAATAGGAACTCAAGAGTACTGCAGTTTAAGCACTAGGAATGGAAATATCCCTACAAATAGAACTGCAACCATGAGGAAAGGTAGCTGGATGCCTTGAAGCCAAGCACTGGTGTGCACTTCTTGCACACATAAATAAGAACGCCTGGGAAGAACTTGGGATCACAGAAGAAACTCATCTTAAGGTCAGAAGAGAATAAACTTCACACAATGAAATTAGCTTAGGGAATTCGCAACTGGAAGACGTGATGGTGACCTCTGCCTTAGTAGCTTTATGAAAGGGGCTAGACATTGTTTGCTGTCAGCTATGACAGCACTATACAATTTGTGGGATAACCAGCCTCTTATAACCAACATCTTACGTCTAAATAATGCATGAAGGAGCTCATACCATAGAGTAAGCTGTCCTGCCCGGTTTAGTGAGGTCACTTCCCCTGGCCTTGGGAGGAAATGAGCAATCAGACCTATTTTTTCAACCTTCAGTCTACCTGACAAGCTCAGCATGTGAGGAGGTCTGAGCTGGTTGCTCCAAGCTCACACTGCATGGCTCTCACAAGCCACTCTTGAGTTCCTATACCAATAATTTAGGACTTTTCACCAATCTAACTAAGCCTAGTTTTACTGCATGTGCAACTTTCTGAAGCACGTCAATCTGACCTTTGAAGAGGGAAACTTTGGAACTCACTTTAAAGGGCTCCTTTACAGCCTATATTTCCACACTTTGCTGAATATTTTTTCCTGAATTCTCCTTTTTATATACCTATTTTTCCTTGAACGAAACAAAACTCAGGATGTTCCATTGCTGGGCAAGAAACAGCAGGGGAAAGCCAATGCCTTCATATGCTACTTGTAGACTTTGTGGAAGCATCTGGCTGGTCACAGCTGAAAACCTTGAAGCTGGTCTAGACCATAGCTGTCAACTTTTCCCTTTTCTTGCGAGGAATCCTATTCGGAATAAAGGAATTTCCCTTTAAAGAAGGGAAACGTTGACAGCTATGGTCTAGACAATGGGTAGGCAAACTAAGGCCCAGGGGCCGGATCCAGTCCAATCGCCTTCTCAATCTGGCCAAGGACAGTCCAGGAATCAGCGTGTTTTTACATGAGCAGAATGTATGCTTTTATTGAAAATGCATCTCTGGGTTATTTGTGGGGCATAGGAATTCGTTCATACAGTATATATTTTTCAAAATATAGTCTGGCCCCCCACAAGGTCTGAGGAACAGTGGACCGGCCCCCTGCTGAAAAAGTTTGCTGACCCCTGGTCTAGACAAACCGTTGATCTAGCAGGAGACCAGCATGTTCTGAAGACCCTTCCTTGATTTTTGATGCCAGCTGGGCAGTGCTTTGTCCTCGTGACTATTCTGTGAATCGCTTTAATTTACCAACTTGGAAAATGTTTTTGTTTTGTAGATTACTTGGCTTCTCTCCCCCTGCTATTACACATTTGTGAGTGCCCGCTTATTACAAGCACAGAGGGAGAAGAGCAGTCGGACACCTTCCTCCAGGGCTCGTTGCAAGCCAGTTTCCCACCAGCTACATTTACTCATGCTCCAGTTCTACTCCCAGTGAATCTGCTTCAGATCCCCCCATTTCCTCAATGAAAATAGCTCTAAGTGCAAACAACTGCAACACATGGCCATTTATACCAGTGACCTAATTACAGTAACAAGGAGAGTTAAGGGTTTTTGTTAGATAGCGGGAAATGGGAATGTTAGGTTCCTTATGAAAACCACAACAAAATATATCAACTAACCAAATTAACAATTCTGAAAATGCTCCACCTAAAATGTTAGAACCCATGACCAGAAGAGGTTACATGTTAGTTAAGATAGGCTTGCCATACGTCAGGAAAATTCCTGACATGTCCTAATTTTCAGATCTAAAAATGGCGTCGGGGGGAATTTTGCCGAATTGGTGAAATGTCTGGGAAAACCAGGATGTACGGCATCACGATGGAAAAAACAGCAGAAACAGTTCCAAAAGCTTAAAATCACTATGGGGGGGTAGGTTTCCCCCCAAAAGCTCAACAATTTGGGTTTGTTCCCCCCGCAAAAAATTTTGGTGTGGTCTCCTAGAAAAAGCTCAACACCTGCAGGTGTCAGGAATTTTACTTTTTGAAATATGGCAACCCTAGTTGAGAATATATATTTTTCCAAACAAAGTGTGCATTGGAAACAATAAGAGTTTTTACCTGAAGGGTGAGGACAACATTTTCTGGCTGTGGAAGTCAAGGCAGATGGAAAGTATATATGATGCAGAGGCAGCATGCATAAAAAGAATGCAGGTGAGCAATAAATTAAGCACCCAAAGACAATGTTTATGTTGCCCATCAAAGTAAAAAAAAAAAACAATGCACAAGGTCAGTAAGCAGTTTAGCACATCAGGTATTCACACACAAAACCATGATGCAGTGTAGTTCCAGAGGCATCTTGCCAATTTTGCAAAATCAAATGGTTTAGGATTTTCATGGTTTTTACTTATTTGTATTCAATTTACCCGGTGCTATACCAGCTGCACTGGCTCCCTGTGAGGTACAGGATCAGGTTTAAGGTGCTGGTTTTAACCTTTAAAGCTCTATACGGCCTAGGACCCTCGTACCTACGGGACCGCCTCTCCTGGTATGTCCCACAGAGGAACTTACGGTCTTCAAACAAAAACATCCTGAAGGTCCCAGGCCACAGAGAGGTTAGGCTGGCCTCAACTAGAGCCAGGGCTTTTTCGGCTGTGGCTCCAATCTGGTGGAACGCTCTGTCCCAAGAGACTAGGGCCCTGCAGGACTTGACATCTTTCCGCAGGGCCTGCAAGACAGAGCTGTTCCACCAGGCCTTTGGCCAAGGCACAGCCTGACCCCCTCCTTTGGCAATCTTCACAGAACTTTAGCCTAATGGTTGCCATCAATTTGAGTTGAATTAATTTTATAGTGAAATGATTTTAGAATGTTGTACTATTTTATTGTTGTTAGCCGCCCTGAGCTACAAAACATTTTTATTACTGTTTGGACTACTGTTTTCCATCACAAAAGTGGTGGAATTTATTTATTTTTACACCCTGAAGAACGTTACACTTAAGTCTGCAATCCTAACCCCATTTATCTGGGAGTAAGTCCCATTGAATTCAACAGGACTTGCTTCTGAATAAACACGGTTACGTAAGACGTGTTGTTTACCACCTTTAAAACTGCACAACCTTATCTAGGGAATTGAATTCCCTGTGGTATTTAATCGAAGCAGCTGGGCAAATGGAGCAGCAAACTGCTGTTTGCCTCAAACCAGGGAAGGAATCACCTTGCACGAGGAGAGGTGTTAAGTAGAAGGAAGAGTCAGAATTTGAAGTGAGGGTGATGTTCAGTTGTGCAAGCAGCATGCTACACACACACACAACAGCACATGTGCACAGGTCTTGATGTTCTGAGAAAGTCACTCTTTATCAAGGGCATCTTTTGTGTTTGACCCTATTGTCTGGCTTGGGAAAATCTCCCCCTTCCCTTCCCAGTCGTGGTGGTAGTGATGAAGGCACAAAGGGTGATTTGTCCCCTTCTGTCTCTGGAATAGTGCACCAGGGCACGAAGCCTGGACACTAGGAGAGGTGTTGCTCTTCTGTGATTCCTTGAGTTTTAAACCGCACAGCACTGAAACCCAGTGCATCAGGAAAAAAGGAAAAAATGGAGCAAAGAGACAAACTTTCCTCCTCTATTTGTTTATCCAAGCTAGGGAGAATTCAGTGACTTCACAAGCTCACTTATCATTTAATGCAGGCTTTTACAAATTTCTGAAGTCTGTATCAAGCCTGGATATTGGGAAACTTCCAATAATGGTTTCTTTTCCACAAAGCACAACCAGACAGGAGACAAGTATATTATAGCTATTTGCAGCAGCATACACTGTAATGGGACAGAGATTCTTACCTGACTTTGTGATAGGAATTTTGAGGTCTTAGATATATGTTAAATGTTCATAAGTGTACCAACCAAGCGCGTACATAGATCAGCACAGGAAGACCAACCTGGAACCATTTTGATTCCTAAACTGAGTAAATGTTTTCTCTACAAGGTCAAAATGGGAAACCTCCCCATTGCCTCTTTCCTCACAAATCCTGTCTTAAGGACACATTTAAGATATGATTAGGGTGTGAGCCTGTGACCTGGCCCAGGAACTAAGTATTTATCACTGCAAAAGAATGGCCAGGCTCCCCAGGCAATCCAATCAAGTAACCTGCCAGACAGGAGATAAACAACAACAGGAGAAAAACAACATTCAAATTTCTGTTTTAGACCACCTTTTCTGTGATGTAGGTGTGATGTATCTGAGGGGTGGTCTTAGGTTACACCCCTTCTGTGATGTATGTATGATGTTTCTGGGGGTGGTCTTGATCTACAGGATGGGAATTTCAAAAGTCTTTATAAGGCCTTGCATGCCATTTTTCTGGGTCCCTCCTCTCTCCTGCGGGTGAGGGGAGCACCCTGTTGCAACAGATCAATAAAGATCAAGCCTACAGGCTGCTTTGCTTCTCAATATTCTCTGGTTGGCCTCTGTTATCTTCTCCTACCAATTGGGAACCTATGTAAGGACTCTATATGGGCTCTTGGATACCCCATAAGGGAAAAGGGCAAATTTTTGTTTACAACAACTTTCAAGCAGGTAAGCCACTGCTGCTTACTGGGAGAGGCAGCGGCAAGCCAGTGGTGAGCGTGGTGCAGACACAGCAGCAGGGCCAATCTGATGGCATGTTGATACTGCGTCAGCCTGCCCACCACCTAGCATGGTAAGCAGCAGCAACTGATTTGCCTGGAGGTCAGGTAAGCCTCTCTGTCCCACTGCACTGCTTGCTACTGGCCAGTTGTACAAACCCCAACGCAATTTGAGCCAAGAGTTCATCAGGAGATAGACTGTCAAAAGAAGAAGAAATCTAGGTCTGCCATACATCCGGACATTACCGGGATTTCAAAGGTGGAATTGACGTCCAGTGGGGATTTCCAAAAGGTGGTGCTTTGTCCTGGCAAGTCAATTGAAAGTTCACCTTTTTTTTTGCATTTTTGTTTTTTAAGAAGCTCCGGCAACCTGAAGGAATCACAACTATTACTATTTCCTACCTACAAAACTTTTCAAAAGGAGCCCGTGATTTACTGACTCCAGCACTGATGGTTAAAAACACCTGAATGATGCTGTGATTGATACAACCAGCATTATTAAGTTTATCAAGTGATTTTCTCTCTTTGTTTTGCATGACGCAATTCGAGTTGCCTTCTTTCCAAAATAACAAAAAAAAGCCCTCAAAGGTTTGAAAGCTGCAGCCACTGCTCATGACCATGCCTTTCTGCAGTCATAATTACTATCTTCTGATTAGTCAGAATGGGTGAATACATCTACAGCTGTGGGCTTCCAAAATTACAGGTAGTTTTTCACCCGAAACAAGCACTTAAATGCTCTTTGAAAAGGTAAAAGGACTGGTTCAGTTCAGAAGTCACTGTACCAATCAGAAACCATGGTTTGGCAATCAGAAGCACCTCTGTGTGCACCTCCCCTCCCTACCGCCATGTGTGATAACCATAGTTTGCTGGGAAGGCAAAATTGAACAAACAATGGCTTGCTAGCTAAAGACTGCCTACAAACCGGGAACTGAAGGAGGTGCATAAACCCACAGCACTTATTCCAATCACCAAGTAAGAATCAACTACCGTATTTTTCGCTCTATAGGACACACTTTTCCCCCTCCAAAAATAAAGGGGAAATGTGTGTGCGTCCTATGGAGCGAATGCAGGCTCCTTGGCTTCAGCGATAGCAATGGGAAGCCTCCGAAACGCAGAGGGAGCACTCCCTCCATGCTCCGGAGGCTTCACGTTGCTTTCGCTGAAGCCCGGAGAGCGAGAGGGGTCGGTGCGCACTGACCCCTCTTGCTCTCCAGGCTTCAAGCAGCTATCCGCAAGCCTTCGGAGCGCAGCAGGAGTTCCCCCCGCACTCCGAAGGCTTGCGGATAGCAGCCTGCAGCCTGAAGCCCGGGGAACGCAACGCCAACTCGCGCTGCGCTCCCCGGGCTTCAGGCAGATATCCGCAAGCCTTCGGAGCACGCCCCCAGCCCTGCAAGCTCCAGGAGCGGCGGCAAGGCTGTACGCAACCTTGCCGTGGCTTCCGGACCTGGCTAAAAACGAAGCCAAGACAGGAAGCGGGATCCATCCCGCTCGCTGTCTTGGCTTCTGCCAAAGCCACGCGCAGCCTCTCCCGCTTGCTGTCTTGGCTTCTTTGCTCTCTGGGGCTGGGGAATTTTTTTTTCCCTTTATCCCCCCCCCCCTCAAAAACTAGGTGCGCCCAATAGTCCAGTGCGCCCTATGGAGCGAAAAATGTGGTAATCTTTTAAATAAATTTATGCCAGTGGGTTTTCAAATTTCCGCCTTTAGGGAACACTTTCTGCAGTCTTCCACTCCAACCTTGCATATTGCAAAGGATGCAGGAACAGGTTTTCGAGGGCACAGCCAGCTTTGAACCTCAGTGTCGCCCTTCATGAACTGAGCATTAATTTGGGAACACACCCAGTAGCCAGTAATCACAGGGAAAGATTGGAAGTAGTGGGCAAGCTGTCTTTCAAAGACAGTCGTCTACCCTTCCTGAATGTATAATATCAAGAAATACAGTTTGAAAGCCATTCAGTGAAGTTCATCCTATCTTTGCCCGTGCCTATGGCACACACCCCTCCCCCCTACTTGGAAGATGGTCCCTGAAAAGGAGTAGTTATTTTAAAATGGGGAGTGCAGTGTGTAGTGTGTGTCTTCTGGAGTTGATAATGCAATGGGGAACAGGATATGGACCAATATCAGATGCTTAATATCCGATCTCCAGAACTGGAAGACATGGGCTACATAAATAAAATCTACGCCACGAAGGGAAATACTAATGTGTTCATATATTTCAGTTTGCCTAAAAATCTTTACTCATCCGTATCTTAATCAGCCGTTTAGATGAAATGTCACAGAAAACCCTTTGCAAAGGAAGCAAGAGTTTCTATTTACACTGATCAAAAATATCCCCCAAAATCTTCTTGGAAAATATTTGATGCGGAAGCTAAGCAAAATGAAACCTTATCATGCAGTTTTGACACACTTGCATCTGGAAACTTGCTATTTAAAAGATAAACAAGAAGCAGATGTGGCAAAGTTAACATACTGTGCTCTGTTGTTTTTGTTAAAAAAATCAGCTCCACAAATAACAGACAAACAGTCATATGCAAACCATAATAAATACACATGAAAGAGTTACCTTTTGATAATCACCAGGGTTTTTGCCAAACGACTGCTGTGCTAGTTTTTTTATAAGATCTGAAAAAAGCAAGAACACTTCCAAATTATAGAGAACAAACTCAAGATTTTTGTAAATTTAAAAACCATTCAAACAAAATATGCTGATCAAATATCATTGGTGGTTATTGATGAAATACAAGAGTCTCTGTTTACATATGCAGTTTTACACTTGGAGACATAGGGAAATAAATTTTGCTAAAATGTTTAGAGGTCAAAGCTAAGCATTTTATGGGACGTGTTACCCAGCCTTTATCAGTCAGACTTTGTCGAAATTTGGGAGGAGGTCTTTCTAGAGAAACTCCCTATTTACAGCAGAAAATGAAGTGCTAGAGTGGACTGTACCACTCAGACCATAGAGATGAGTGTTGTATTTCTGAAATATATAGATAGGCATTATTTATTATTTATTTATTTATTTATTTATTTATCCCATTTATAGGTTATGCTAAGAGATAGTGACTGGCCCAAGGTGCACACACATACACTGGAATAAAGAATTAAAATATCATGGAGATAAGCTGTGGCTCAACTCACTCCCTGTTATGCCAGTTTCTATTTGCAGGGAGGCCTTTTGCTACTTGGAGAGCATTCGAAAATTTGATAAGCTCCTGACATCTGGAATAGTACACTTCACTTCAGGATTTTACCAGCTCATTTTGTCACATATGTAGGCCAGGTCTAAGCGACTAGATGCTGACTAACCTGAAGAATCAACTAAGTTCATACCCATCACAACTGATCCAAAAGTAATCCCTGCAGTTTGGCTAGTACAAAGATTCAGCCCAACTTTTATCGTTGTTGGTGGCATTAAGAGCTCTTTAGCTATTGCAAGCACAATTTTCAATGTCAGCTAATCAAGAGATTGAGATGAAAAGTGCCGTATTTTTCGCTCCATAAGATGCACCTGACCATAAGATGCACCTAGTTTTTAGAGGAGGAAAGGGGAAAAGCCCCATTTTTTGGGGATCAGCTCACAGTTCTGCAGCTTCTTTAGGAAAGGGAGCCATTTCTACAGTTTCCAGACAGATAATCTAATCAGCCAGTCACATGTCACTGGGGAAACAAACAGCCTCCGTCTGCAGAACATTCAACGATGGAGGCCTGGGCAAGGGGGCGGGGCCGGAAAGGGAGCCAGCGATCGACCACACATTCGATCCATAAGACGCACAGACATTTCCCCTTACTTTTTAGGAGGAAAAAGGTGCGTCTTATGGAGCGAAAAATACGGTGAATTAATGAAACAGAATTTTTTTTACATTTGCTAATAAACCGGGTTAACTGTTAGCATGGCAACTCAAAAAAGAAAGGAAGAATAGGACCATGAATAATATTGTAGATGAGGATAAGCATTTGACTAGCCCAAAAGAGATAAGAAAAGCATTTGAATTTATTTATACTTCATTGTATCTTTGTGAGAAGGAGGACTTTAAGAAAATGGACTCTTATTAAGATAATTGTAATATATCCTGAGTATCTAAGAAAATTCGGCAAATTTTGAATGCACCCGTATAGATATTGGAATTGCAAATGGCAATAAACCGAATGAAGATGGGAAAAGCATTGGGGCCAGATGGACTTACTGCAATTTATTATAAAAAGTTTTAGGATGCACTTATTGAACCACTTAAGGACACCATGAACAGAACTGATTCCCAAACAAGACAGTGACTTAACAAAGACAAAAAATTTATAGACCTATTTCATTACTGAATTGTGACTACAAACTATTTGCTACAATCTTGGCTGATAGATGGAAAAAGACACTGACTGAGTCAGTCCACAGAGACCAGTGTGGATTTTTACCAGGCCAACAAATGAAAGACAATATAAGAAACATAATCAATTTAATAGAGTACCTGGAAGTAAAAAAAATGAAAAACAGGCTACATTAATCTTCCTAGATGTGGAGAAAGCTTTTGACAATATTTCATGGTCATTTATGATTAAGGTTTTAGAGAAAATGGAAATAGGTAATTCTTTCCTAGCAGGAATTAAAGCAATCTATACCGATCAATCTGCAAATATATTAGTAAACAATATTCTTTCAGACAAATGCCAAATAGAAAAAGCAACGAGACAAGGCTGTCCCGTATCTCCACTGTTGTTTATTATAACATTAGAAATACTGCTTCAGAATATAAGGAGAAATGGGGAAATTAAAGGTATTGAGGTGGGACACAGAGTCTATAAATTAAGGGCATTGACTGATGTGTTGTGGGGGCTGGAACAACCTTTGGAGAAAGTTCCCAAAGCATTAGAAGAAATTAAAAGGTTTGGAGAAGTGGTGGGTTTCAAAATAAACTCAGATTAAAACAAAACGTTGGTTAAATACATGGATGAGCAGTCAAAAAATTTTTTAGAAAGGATGTCTGGTTTAAAAATAGGCAAAAAAGTTAAGTATTTGGGAATTTGGCTGACAGTAAGAAAGCTCAACCTATTTGAAAATAATTATATTAAATTGTGGGAAAAGGTTAAGAAAGAGTTGGAGGGGAGAATGAAACTCTCCCTGTTAGGTAGAATTTCAGCCATTTAAATGAATATACTCCCTAAAATACTGTTTTATTCCAATCAATCCCGATTGTAAATAATTCAAACTGCTTCAAGGAATGGAAAAAAATATATTTCTAAATTTATCTGGCAGGGGAAAAAGCCAAGAATCAAATATAAAATTCTGATAGATACAAAAGAAAGAGGCGGCCAGATTTGCAATTGCATTATGAGGCAGCTTGTTTGTGTTGGTTAAAAGAATGGATTGTATTGGACAATGCAGACATTTTAGATTTAGAAGGTCATAATTTAAAATTCAGCTGGCATGCATGTCTTTGGTATGGGAAGGCTAAAATCTATAAAAGTTTCATGAACCGCATTCTTAGGAAGAATTGGTATAGGGTCTGGGAGACTCTATACAGCTGGGAGACAGTATACAACCGAAAACGCAGGCAGCACTAAGATAAATTCAACAGAATAAATAATTTGTGGTTGATGCTAAAGTGGAAAACTGATTTCAATGGTTATAGTAAAATATTCAGGAATGTATGATATGTAAAATGAACCATGGAAGGAGAAGAAGGAAAGTCATTGGATACTTTCAAGTTTGTAAAATGTTTATTTTGAAATGTAAAGCTGAAAACTTAATAAAATTATTATTGCTATTATTAAAAAGAGCTCTTCCCATTGCCCCAAAGTGGAAGCCAACACTGACCACTTGACTGGGCGATAATAACAGAAGCTAAATATATACATGCAGCAGAATGAGGTGGAAGAAACCTTGTGGAATGAGCTGGAATGAGTAGAAGACTACATTTCTGAATGGCCGTAAACATGAAAAGAGACTCTCTGAAATGACATCAGAGAGAGAAATGCTTAAAATGTCTCCCTGTTAAGCTACTTTTCTCCTAGCAGGGTGTTTATACAGAGGGTATTATAACCCTCCACCTGCAGTCTACTTACTATCTCCTTCTGCTATGTGCAGAAACCAGGTCAGAACCAGGTCTGTCGGAAAAGCTGGAAACCAAAAATGGCTTTATTGTGAGGACGATGACATCATATATTTACTAATTAACTAAATTACTTTTGCTCTATGCCACAGCAGATGTAGGAGCTTGTTTTGAAAGACTAATAACCCAAGGCTTTGACACAGCACATGTTCTTATAACAGAGGTTAAAAGGGATTTATCTTCTAGAGCTTACTGGAAGGACTAATTACATTAATTCTTTACTCAGTAGCTTTCCTGGTATCCTTGCTTTTTCAAGGATGCCATCTGCCTGATCAGACACATTGCTCCCAATGAAGTATTGATACTTTTTGAATACATAGATGCATACATGTGTGTGAATCGCTTTGATAAAGTGCTAAAGAAAACTTTATCTGAACTAACAATTGGACTTTCAAGTGTTTGAACACTCAGAAGAACTGGGACATCAATAAATTAAAAAAGGTTTGCGTTGCCACACCACATCGCTCACAGACTAAGAGATAGGAAGAAAGAGCGAGGGCTTAGCAATAATCTCTGTAGACATTAAGCACCAACAAAAAAATTGGTTTGTCATTCCTCTGCCAAAAGAGCTTTACAGGAATGGATGACAGGTAAACAGTTTAGCTAATAAACAATGTCTTCTCAGGGTATACAAATTCTCCCATCTGGATGTGGCATGGGCTTACATCAGCAAAGAAGCTTTTTTAAACCCCTCTTGCCCTGGAGTTTAAGGTTACGTCACACTGTTGAAACAGGATCCTTCATTCCAAGATACTTCTAAGCTGGGGTTGGGGAAGAGACATTAAGCTGCACTATACTTTGATTCCAATGGACCAACTGAAGGAGGAAACTGGCCGGGATGACAAGAAACTAGGAATAAGGGTTAAAAAAAGTAGCAACCATCTTAGCATTTAGGCAGCACTGTTTAGAGCATGGTTAGGCAAACTACGGGGGTGGCGCTGTGGGTTAAACCACAGAGCCTAGGACTTGCCGATCAGAAGGTCAGCGGTTTGTATCCCCGTAACAGGGTGAGGTCCTGTTGCTCCTGCTCCTGCCAACCTAGCAATTTGAAAGCACATCTAAGTGCAAGTAGATAAATAGATACCGCTCCGGCGGGAAGGTAAACGGCGTTTCTGTGCACTGCTCTGGTTCGCCAGAAGCTGCTTAGTCATGCTGGCCACATGACCCGGAAGCTGTACGCTGGCTCCCTCGGCCAATAAAGAGAGATGAGCGCCGCAACCCCAGAGTTGGCCACGACTGGACCTAGTGGTCAGGGGTCCTTTATTAGGCATACTAAAGTTTTAAAATGTTGTAATAAGACATGCATTAGAAAATATTGTTAGCCTAAGACTTTGAAGACTTATTTAAACAATCAGTATTCAACTGCTGTTGCCTCCAACATCTTAACAAGGGATATTTTCCCTGGCTGTTCAACATTACTGACCTAAGGGAACACAGTCATCAAATTTACAGACGATAAATATCTTGAAAGGAATGACAAATACCGAGTATGGTGCCATTTTAGCATTAAGATTAAAATTCTACCCAACTCAGAAGATAAATCACAATGAAACTTAATCAGAACAAAAATACCATTTGGCATGCAGGAAAGAAGGGGCAAAAACACAAACCCCACATGCAAAGCAAGATAGTTATAGGTATACTGGGGGCTGGGGGAGAGAACATATCTCCCCCAGGGGCTTTCTGTCTACACGGGTGAGATAGTAATCTTTTCACTTAATTGGAGGCTACTAGGGGCCTGCCAGGAGTTTTCTTAATGCTTGGGCACTGAATAGGTGAGAGTGCTCTTGACCTCAGACTGGCTTAAATTGGATATAAACGACTGGCAAAATGCATGCATGCATCCAATCCATATTCATTAAAAGTACCGTATTTTTCGCTCTGTAAGACTCACTTTTTCCCTCCTAAAAAGTAAGGGGAAATGTGTGTGCGTCTTATGCAGAGAATGCAGGCTGCGCAGCTATCCCAGAAGCCAGAACAGCAAGAGGGATTGCTGCTTTCACTGCGCAGTGATCCCTCTTGCTGTTCTGGCTTCTGAGATTCAGAATATTTTTTTTCTTGTTTTCCTCCTCCAAAAACTAGGTGCGTCTTGTGGTCTGGTGCGTCTTATAGAGCAAAAAATACGGTGCTTGTCAAACATTTGTTGCCATCACGAATGGCTAAATTTAAATGTGTACCTGCATTGCCAGGGCAAAAATCGCCGGTGTTGCTTTGGGTTATATTAATAAAAAGGTAAAGGTACCCCTGCCCGTACGTGCCAGTCTTGCCAGACTCTAGGGTTATGCGCTCATCTCACTCTATAGGCCGGGAGCCAGCGCTGTCTGCAGACACTTCCGGGTCACGTGGCCAGCGTGACGAAGCTGCACTGGCGAGCCAGAGTAGCACACGGAAACGCTGTTTACCTTCCCGCTATAAAGCGGTACCTATTTATCTACTTGCACCCGGGGGTGCTTTCGAACTGCTAGGTGGGCAGGAGCAGGGACCGAGCAACGGGAGCTCACCCTGCCGCGGGGATTCGAACCGCCGACCATGCAATCAGCAAGTCCTCGGCACTGAGGTTTTACCCACAGCGCCACCCGCGTCCGCGTTATATTAATAGATATACCATATCTGAAACTTAGAATCATTGAATCATAGAATTGTGGGGTTGGAAGGGATCCCAAGGGCACTGGAGGAGGAACGGGGGTGCAGAGGGAGCGGACCGCCCCCTGGTATTATTTTTTTTAGAAGTAATATCTCTTCTGTGGTCTCCTCTGTCATGTGGCCTTCCTCTGGGTGCCATCCTGCTCTCTTGGAGCGCTTGCTGCCGTGGAGTAGGCACGGGTCGGGCCTGGGTTCGGCCATGTGTCCTTGCCCTCCCGGTGCTCTCCTACCTCTCCTCAGTGGTGGCAGTGCGGCAAGGTTGGGGCTCCCCTCTTTTTTCTCCTTCCTCTTTCTCTCTCTTCCTTCTCCTTCTCCTCTCCTCCTACTCCCTGCATCGGCTCCGGGGTTTTTACTGGCCTAGGAGGGCACTGGGCAGTCGGCCGGGCGCTCTCACTCCCGGCTCAATTTGGGTCATGGGGGGGGGGTGTCAGCGGTTCCCCCAACTGATGTGCCAGGCATCCCCGGTTCCCCCTTAGCAGTGGCAGTGGCAGCGGCAGTCTCAGCAGCCCGGAGCCAGCCTGGTAGCGCAGTTGGCTCTGGCTGGCTTCAGGAGCTGCTCACTGCCATGGTGCCTGCCATTTTGCCTCGCCGGAAGTCCCCATATGGTGTGTCTTGTGCCATTGAACCAATCACGCAACATTCATTCCCTACTAATAAATCAACAACACTTAAAATATAAATCAGGGGACATTAAATGAAATCCGGGGACATTGTCCAGGGACGGATTTTGTCCGGGGACAGATTTGTAAATCCGGGGACTGTCCCCGGGAAACTGGGATGTCTGTTAACCATACCTTAATCACACTCTCCCCCCACAAAATGAGAGGCGCTTCCAGTTCTCAAGGGAGCCGATTCCTGTCTCCCAGTCTGTCACCTCGGGAGATCTCCACTTCCCTGCTTCTTCCCCTATTGAGCTTCAACCTCTGTCCCCAATGACTTCCAGAAGGTAGGACACCAAAGGGGTGAAGTTCTTCCCCACCTGACATTGGCCGGCAACTGGGTGGCCTGCTGCCTGAAGCATGCCTCATTGACCTCTCCCGATCCTGAACCATGTGCTCAGGGTGGGTAGAGTCCAGTGGGACCACGGCTTCAAAGCCGTTAACTGGTACGGCCCTACATAGCAAATTAAACTGTCTCACACTGGAGTCACACCTCTGAAGGCCAAGAAGTTCTAGCCTCTCTGCTCTCATCAGCATGGTGATGGGGCTCCAACATCACCACCTGCTTGGCATTGTTGTCTTAAGTGAGACACGGCAGCCAAATTTCTGGGAGGCTTTGGGGGTTGCTGGAAATCACTTGGGGGGCCAGATGTCGCCTGTGGGCATTGAATTGGCCACTCCTGCTTTCGGGAAAATGCAAACGTATCCAGAAAAGTTCGTCCCCATCTTCTTGAAAGAGAGTAACCACCACGCACAAACCTCCATTTTGACAGAATTGAGTTTTAGTTTATCGAGAGGGTGGGGAGCTGCTGAATGTATAGATTAAAAATCATTTTATGGTTCTGGAGAGAGAATCCAGGGCAATGAATAGTGGAAAATGTGCTTTTTGAAACTTTAACCAATTGAGACTGGGCATCCTGAATGGCACCCTCATCTGAACTCTTGTCCTTAATCTATTGCAAATCCCTACCAGATGGTGGCTTGCAGAAAGAACGTTGGATAGCCATGATAAGCAAAATATAATGATGGGGGAAACTTATTGAAGTGTAAACAATATGGAGTGGCTATTTCTAAATGCAGTGGTACCTCGGGTTAAGAACTTAACTTGTTCTGGAGGTCCATTCTTAACCTGAAACTGTTCTTAACCTGAAGCACCACTTTAGCTAATGGGGCCTCCCGCTGCCGCCACCGTGCGATTTCTGTTCTCATCCTGAAGCAAAGTTCTTAACCCAAGGTACTATTTCTGAGTTAGCGGAGTCTGTAACCTGAAGCGTCTGTAACCTGAGGTACCACTGTATGTGTTAGCTGTCTTCTTCAAAATAACTCTTTTTCATTGTAAGGACCTTGTATTTAATGCTATACTTAATTTTAGCTAAGCAAGCCTATTGTAGAATACAGTCATACCTCAGGTTACAGACTCTTCAGGTTGCGTTTGCAACCCAGGCGTCCACTGTACTGGGACAAGCTTTGTCTGTCTGTTCTCAGCTTCAGTAGCAGTGGAAAAATAACCTGGTTGATGGGGGCAGGCAGGCAGAAAAGCTTTGTCTTTCCACTTAAGTAAAGGTGAAGGTACCCCTGCCCGTACGGGCCAGTCTTGACAGACTCTAGGGTTGTGCGCCCATCTCACTCAAGAGGCCGGGGGCCAGCGCTGTCCAAAGACACTTCTGGGTCACGTGGCCAGCGTGACATCGCTGCTCTGGCGAGCCAGAGCCGCACACGGAAACGCCGTTTACCTTCCCGCCAGTAAGCGGTCCCTATTTATCTACTTGCACTTGAGAGTGCTTTCGAACTGCTAGGTTGGCAGGCGCTGGGACCGAACGACGGGAGCGCACCCCGCCGCGGGGATTCGAACCGCCGACCTTTCAATCGGCAAGCCCTAGGCACTGAGGCTTTTACCCACAGCGCCACCCGCGTCCCGTCTTTCCACTTAGGTGCCAGTTTTATGACACCTCAGCCCCCTCAGAGTATGTGGGGACGGCGCTGGGCTCTCCCCCCCCCAATCTTGAGGGACTGGGCTTCCCTCCGATGGCAGGCCCCACTGGGCCTCCTTCTGACGCACATGACATCACATGTGTGACATCACGCACGCACGACAAGGCCCCCCTCCCAATATCAGGCAGAACTCGTCGCTTATGTCTTTCAATCAAAGTAAAACACTGAATCATTTGAAGCAGTCTCTCCCCCCCCCCCAATTTTGTAGCTGTGCTATATTCCTCTAGTACCAAGCTGAAACATATTTGCAAGTTCCCCTTTTGCTAAGCAAATTGCTTTGATAACTTTATTGAAATGTGGTATATAAATATTACTTATCAATGAAGGGAGAGGCCTCATGGAAGAAGTGTGGGAGGATACTAGGCTTGGATGTGTTCAAGGCCTGAGATGGTTACCCTACGTGCAAAAGCAGTCGCCCACACCCAGAGAAGTTAGCATGTTAAGAAGAGATCTGTGTTCTAATTCTCCTCCATGTGGTAGCTTTCTACTTGCAGAGGATTATCTGCATAGAGTACTGTTCAACTCAATGTGAGCCCTCACCTGAAGTGTACATTCCCAATTCAGTCTTATCATGTAAGTGAGAAAGAAGTTGGCAAAATTTAAAGTGCAGACACTCTATTGGCTGTTTCACACGTTATATGGTTTCTCACTGAGCGTACGCTCATCAAGGAGCTGAAGGTAATCCCAATGTATCCCAATTATGCTCAAGTATCCAACAGGTTTGCCATTTTATACTCATGTTAGATATGTAAAAAGGTAAAGGACCCCTGACAATTAAGTCATCACGAATGACTTTGGGGTTGCAGCGCTCATCTGGCTTTACTGACCTGGGGAGCCGGCGTACAGCTTCTGGGTCATGCGGCCAGCATGACTAAGCCACTTCTGGCGAACCAGAGCAGCACACGGAAACGCCGTTTACCTTCCCGCCGGAGCGGTACGTTTCAAACTGCTAGGTGGGCAGGAGCAGGGACCGAGCAACGGGAGCTCACCCCATCGCGGGGATTTGAACCGCCGACCTTCTGATCGGCAAGCCCTAGGCTCAGTGGTTTAACACACAGCGACACCAGCATCCCAGTATGCCTAATACTAATGTGTAAACTACACTGACTATAACAAACACTTCATTAGAATCGTCACCCTTAGTTGACTCGAATAATTTTTATTTATTTTGTCATTTAGTTTGAAAGAAGGTAAAGGCAATCCTTGAGTCTATCTTCTCTAAATGGGGGGGGGGGGCACGGTGAAGTGGTGACTCACACACACACACACACAACCCACAGCGTCGATTCCAGGTTTGTAAATAGGGAGTCACTAGCCATACACTGAAAGGTTGTCAGTGAACTCTCCTGCATTGAAGAGATATGGGGTGGGCTGCCTGCATACACAAGTGTCTTGCAGTGCACCCTCCCATATCCCATTCACCTTGAGGAGCCCCAGTTCCCTGGCTGGGGACTGGGAGGGATACACACCCAATGCCGATTTATAGGTGGTACATGACTCCAGTCAAGCTTGCAAAAATTTACCACTTGCCTGATAATAAGTGTTGGAAATGTAAAGAAACTGAGGGTACATTCTTTCACCTCTGGTGGACGTGCCCAAGGATTAAGGCCTTCTGGGAGATGATTTATAATGAAATGAAAAAGGTATTTAAATATACCTTTCTGAAGAAACCAGAGGCCTTTCTCCTGGGCATGGTCGGCCAGTTGGTGTCAAAGAAAGATAGAACTTTTTTTTATGTACGCCACAACAGCAGCAATAATACTCATCGCGAAGTATTGGAAGACAGAAGATTTACCCACCGTGGAAGAATGGCAGATGAAGGTTATAGACTATATGGGACTGGCAGAAATGACCGGCAGAATCTGAGACCAGGGAAAAGAGACGGCGGAAGAAGATTGGAAGAAATTTAAGGACTATCTTAAGAAATATTGCAAAATTACGGAATGTTAGAACGATGTTGATTTAGAAATTTATTGGTTTTCAGCTGTAACGATTAGATAAATAAGAAAAGAAAGGTTAAAAATTAAATAGAAAACAGGGGAGGGATTTGCTGATTTGAATTAATTAGAGATTAGAATATAGAAAGGGGAGGTATAAGGAGGTCGGGAAAATAGGTTTAATGAATATAAGGGATGGAAATTATACTTGTTGTAGTATGTATTTTGTATGTATGTATTTTTGTTTTTTCTGTTTTTTCTATTTTATATAAATTTTCAAAAAACCTTAATAAATATCTCATTAAAAAAAAATACACACCCAATGCCTAAGCCAAGGTCTTCCTACATCTGAAAGGTTTAATGAAGTTGTGGCCAATTTTTAATCCCGTAACACGTCACAAGTGATTATTCTTTCTGGTGGTCTCTCGGGGCCAGGGGATTCTCTGCCTGGGCACGCAAAGGTTCAACTAATGTTGAATCACACAGGCAAATTCTCCTTTGAATGTTGACTTCAAGATCCTGCAGGTGTTTGACCTAGAAGGCTTAATTCTATTATGGGGGAACATATTAAACAGAGAGAAAAAGATATGGAACATAGCATTCACCCTGTTGTCAGGGAGAGGCACACGGGAAAAGATGAAAGGACAGAAACCAGCAGTTATAGAGAGCCTAAAGAGATTATCAGCAGCTTGTCGTCTGACAGTCAGTCTGACGTAGAGAGGGAGCAACTGTGCACAAGGGGAAGGAGGCTAATGGAAACGCGGGAGATGTACGTTTGAACTTTGTCAAATAAATCAATTGTTTGGAACTGGCTGGGAGCCTGGAGTCTTATCTATGGCCAGCTGGACAGCACTAAGCCTCTGACACCTGTCACATGCTCCCCTTAACAATGCTTCACACTTCAGCTACAGGAAATGAAGTAGAGAAGAGGACTTGCTGCCCAAATCCTACTGCAAGAAAAAAACACCCAGATGAGCATCATCTTATTTGGAAGAGCACCTGGTTTCCATAGTGACAAAGCAGAAGCCACTAAGACATTCCAAGCAAGCTAAGAATCAGATGAAGTTTGCCTCACTTCTTAATAGTGAGCTGCAATAGTCAAGGGAGAAAACACACATGCATACTTTCCACACACTCAGCAACTGCCTGCACAAACAACATACATTGCTTAACTTGGGTAGGCAACCAAAGGCTCAGGGGCCGGATGCGGCCCAATCGCCTTCTCAATCCAGCCCATGGACGGTTCGGAAACCAGCATGTTTTTACATGAGTAGAATGTGTCCTTTTATTGAAAATGCATCTCTGGGTTATTTTGTGGGGCATAGGAATTTGTTCATTCCCCCCCCCCCAAAAAAAAATATAGTCCGGTCCCCCACAAGGTCTGAGGGACGGTGGACTGGCCCACGGCTGAAAAAGGTTGCTGACCCCTGGCTTGACTAAACCACTTCTGGTGCAACGGAATTGTTGTTGTTTAGTCGTTTAGTCGTGTCCAACTCTTCATGACCCCATGGACCAGAGCATGCCAGGCACTCCTGTCTTCCACTGCCTCCCGCAGTTTGGTCAAACTCAAGCTGGTAGCTTCGAGAACACTGTCCAACCATCTCGTCCTCTGTCGTCCCCTTCTCCTTGTGCCCTCCATCTTTCCCAACATCAGGGTCTTTTCCAGGGAGTCTTCTCTTCTTGATAACCAGCGTGCACAGAAACACTGTTTACCTTCCCACGGTACCTATTTATCTACTTGCGCTTTGACGTGCTTTCGAACTGCTAGGTAGGCAGGAGCTGGGACAGAGCAACAGGAGCTCACCCCGTTGTGCGGATTCGAACCGCCAACCTTCTGACTGGCCAGCCCAAGAGGCTCAGTAGTTTAGACCACAGTGCTACTTTGCTTCTAATTTGCATGTCAGTGATAGCATTTGCTATAAATATGCATCTAAGTGACTAGTAAACACAATATTGGTGATGTTTCATGGGACTACTGTAAATTCACTGTAGCCTCACCATCATGACAGCCAAGGAGATTTAACATGATTCAATAAACCTTTGCAGTGACAGCTGCACATTTGTACTCTGCTTTTTGAAGCACCCCCAAAGCACCATGCACAGAACATATACAATTTTAAAACATACCTCTACATCACCAGAATAGGTAAAGCAGTAAAGAACATGTCAAGAACACAGCCAAATGTGATTAGAAATTCAGAGTTTTGCAGCCTTTTCAAAAAGTGGGCTTACTTTTTTGGCTCATGGTTAAAACCAGGCACTTTAAATGGGACTCAGTTTAAAGTGCCGGTATTAACCTACATTAATAGCAAAAGACCAGGTTACCTGAATGATCCATCCCATATATGCACACCCAAACTTTAAGATCCTCTTTGGGGAGCCTGCTCTCCGTTCTCCACCCCAAGTGAACTGCTAGGTTCACCACCATAGAGAAGACTTTTCTGGTACTGTACCCAGGTAATTCAATAGGTTCCACACATTAAAGCCTCACCTGGTGCTTCTCTGTGGTCTTTTGAAGTGCCAGGTGAATACATTTTCATTCACCCATGCTTTTATACAGTGGTACCTTGGTTCTCAAACGCCTTGGTACTCAAACAACTTGGAACCCAAACCCTGCAAACCCAGAAGTAAGTGTTCCAGTTTGCGAACATTTTTCAGAAGCTGAACATGCTCTGTTTTGAGTGCCACACTTCCATTTTGAGTGTTACTCTGATGTCTGTCTGTTATCGCTATTTATTTTGTGTTTTTGTTTTTTTCTGCTTTTCTGTTTTGTTTTTGTGACTGTGTGGAACCCAGTTCAGCTACTGATTGATTGATTGATTGTGTGACTGCAGTACATTATTTATTGCTTTCATTTTATGGATCAATGGTCTCATTAGATAGTAAAATCCATGATAAATTGCTGTTTTAGGGGTTGTTTTTGAAAGTCTAGAACAGATTGATTCACTTCGCATTACAGTGGTACCTCGGGTTACATACGCTTTAGATTACAAACACTTCAGGTTACAGACTCCACTAACCCAGAAATAGTACCTCGGGTTAAGAACTTTGCTTCAGGATGAGAGCAGAAATCGTGCTCCAGCGGCGCAGCAGCAGCAGGAGGCCCCATTAGCTAAAGTGGTGCTTCAGGTTAAGAACAGTTTCAGGTTAAGAACAGACCTCCAGAACGGCGAACCCGAATTCGCGGAAGGAACCCCGTAAGGGGCTCCGGAGTGAAGGAGGGGGAGCGGTGCTGTGAGTTCATCGCTCTTTCTGCGGAGGCGAAGCCGCGAGGCTGTCACGGATGAGCGCCGACCTTTCTTCCTGGAAATATCAGGCTGAAACAACAATCCCGTGAGTAAAGACTTGAAATTCGGTAGAATAAATTTAAAGAATTTGGCTGAAACCGGGAGACGAGAAAAAGGAAGTCCGTCTTCCGGCACTGCTTCTAAGATCAAAGCAAAGGACAGGAGGAGCTGAATGCGCTGTGTGGGGAAGCGTTAAAGAGGGACGTTCGTGCATTTTTGGACTGACTTTTAAAGAAGAAATACAGAAGTATCCGTGAGTAAACCTTTAAAATTTAATTTGGAGTGGTCCCCTTGCCTGGGGGCAACAGAGGTTGTGATCTCCAAATCATCGGACTGCCGGGGGGGGAAGTTGCCTTAACTGTGGAACTGTTACAAAACTCCTAGATACTTTTGGATACTAAAGTGACACATTTGAGCTCAACTAGCTAGACTGGATATTGTTGCAGGCACCTTGTTGGAACTTTGTTAAAGTTTGGAAGTGCTCTGCAGAATCTGCTTTTTAAGTGTTTTGGGACAATTGTGCTTTTAAAATCGGAACAATAGAGATTTTAATGGCGGAAAAGTTGCCTTCTTCTTACTGAACTCTGGTGGCACTCCCCCTAGAGGACTTTGGGAATATAAAGGCCTGGGAACAGCTCTATTTGTTTACTTTCTCTCATTGGATTGTTTTTGAAGTGGACTTGTCTTTCCCATGGGATTACAATATTTGACCTTGAACATTGACTGATGAGTGGTACAGGAAAGACAAGAGCAGCCAAAGCTAAGGAAGCTAAGGAAAAAGAAAAAGCGAAAAAGCAGGCACAGCTTGTGCAAACAACTTTGGCTCAGGGACGCAGATTATCAGTGCCAGCTGTGCTTGCAACGCAAAAGTTAGAAGTTGAAAAGCCTAAAGAACTTGAAGAGGAGGATATGGCAGCAGGAGGATCAGAGGCTGTTCTGAAGCAAATTTTGGAACAACTGTCAACCTTAAATCAAAAAGTAGATAATCAATCAATCAAAATTGACCAAGCTACATCCTCGATTCAGAAATTGACGGATCAGGTTTCCCAACATACACAAGCAATTGAGAAATTGCAAGGAGCAACAGAAGAGAATCGTAAACTAGCAGGGGAAGCCATTCAAATAGCAACGTCAGCTAAGAAAGAGGTCGAGGAAGTTAAAGCAGAAGTCAAGCCTCTGCATAAACAGATTGGGGACCAGCAAACCTATCTTTCTTTGGTGGAATTGAAAAACCGGGAGACCAACCTCAGATTGAGGGCTATCCCAGAAATTGAACAAGAAGATCTGATTGGATTTTTGACAACAGAATTCTCAAAGTTCTGGGCTATAAAAGAAGAAACTGACTTTAAAATAGTATCGGCTTTTCGACTGGGAAGATTGGTAAGAAAGGACAGATCTAGAGACTGTTTGATAGCTTTGAGAACAAGGGATGAGAGAGACAAGATACTAGGCCTTCACTTTAAAAACTCACTTGAGATACAAGACAAAAGGGTGGAAATTTACAGAGATATACCTAAACAGTTATTGGACTTGAGAGCCACCTACTCAGAATTGGCAAAGTTGTTGAGACTCAACTCAATTCCTTATAGGTGGGAGTTTCCACAAGGATTATCATTTTCCTACAAACAGAAGAAGGTTAAAATAAGAACACCAGAGGACCTACAAAAGTTCCTGCACGACCACGGAGAAGATCTCCAAAAAGAAGCAGCAGCTCATTGGCCCCTACCTCAATCTGGGCCTATACCGCCTGGAGGCGGAGGAACGCCTATACCCTCGGGACCAGAGGACAAAGAAGACACACCACTCTAGGTGGAACAAAATAATACAGGATGTCTCTGCAGCTATTTAGTTGGAACATAAATGGCGGAAATTCCCCGGAGAAAAGAAGGAAGATATTTCACATATTGAAGAAAGAACAATTGGACATTATTTGCCTACAAGAAACTCATGTGACCAGGCTCCACAGAAAAGTTTTGGTTAACAAAAGACTAGGCCAAGAATTTATTTCATCAGATAAGGTTAAGAAAAGAGGAGTGGTGATTTACGCTAAGGAGAGCCTGATGCCCAAATTCCTATTTAAGGATGAACAAGGAAGAATCTTGGCGATTGAAATCCAGACACAAGGAGAAAAAATCTTGATATTAGGAATATATGCTCCAAACGACGGGAAATCAGAATTTTTCAAGAAGCTGCATGAGATTTTGCTGGATTATTTGGACTATAACAATATCATAATGATGGGAGACATGAATGGAGTGGTGTCTACACATATGGATAAGTCTCAAAGTCAAAATTTAACATCAGACGGTAGACTGCCTAAAACTTTTTTCGAATTGACTGACAATTTGGATTTGATTGACATATGGAGGACAAAGAACCCCCTAGGTAAAGAAGGAACTTTTTTCTCTGAGGCCCACCTGTCCTGGACAAGGATCGACCAAATCTGGACGTCTAGAGGGCTGGCACCTAAGACCAGAAAGGTGGAAATCTGTCCAAAAACATGCTCCGACCACAACGCTCTGAAATTAGAATTCAGACTAACTCAATCCGGTTCCTTCAGATGGAGAATGAATGACACACTATTAAGAGATCAAGAGATTGTGAAAAAGGCCCAAAAAACGCTAAAGGACTATTTTGAGATAAATTTGAACACTACAGTAGAAAAAAGAACGATCTGGGACGCAAGCAAAGCTGTTATGAGAGGGTTTCTGATACAACAGAACACAATTAAGAAAAAGCTCTGGAATGGAAAGAAGGACAAAATATTGGAGAAAATACATCAAGGAGAGAAAAAATTGAGAACTAAACCAAAGTCAAAGGAGGTGCTGAGAGAAATCAAATTCCATCAAGCAGAATATTCTAAGTTGATAAATCAGGAGATTGAATGGAAAATTAAACAGATGAAGCAAAGATCGTTTGAATCAGCAAATAAATGTGGAAAGCTGCTAGCTTGGCAGCTGAAAAAAAGACAAAAGCTAAACACAGTTACAAATCTAGAGATTGAAGGAAGAATGGTACAGAAACCAGAAGAAATTAGGAAGTGCTTCCACAGATATTTTAAAGAACTTTATGCACAGGGGCCTCAGAAAGAATCAGAGATAGATCAATTTTTAAAGACAAATGGACTATCAAAAATAACTCAAGATAAAAGATCAATCTTGAACTCTACAATAACTTCACAGGAAATCGAAGGTGCCATTCAGAATATGCAACTAGGCAAATCTCCAGGCCCGGATGGGCTTACCTCCAAATACTACAAGACTTTGAAGGATTATTTGATACAACCTCTGTTGGAGGTATGCAACCAGATTATGGATGGGAAGAGGGCACCAGAAACGTGGAAAGAAGCTTTCATCACATTGATACCTAAGACAGAATCTGAAAAGACTCAGCTTAAGAACTACCGTCCCATCTCACTCCTGAATGTGGATTATAAAATATTTGCAGACATTTTGGCAAGTAGACTTAAAAAGGTCTTAAATGAAGTAATTCACAAAGACCAAGCAGGCTTTCTCCCTGGTAGACATTTATATGAGAATACCAGAAACATCATTGACATTTTGGAACTTCTGCAAACCAATAGGAACACAAGGGCGGTGTTAATTTTTATTGATGCGGAGAAAGCATTTGACAACATATCTTGGATGTTTATGAAGAAAAACTTGGAAGGGATGGGAGTGGGACGGGGGTTTGAAAATGGAATACAAGCAATTTATTCAGAACAGAAAGCTAAACTAATAGTGAACAATGTGGTGACGGAGGAATTTAAAATTGAAAAAGGGACACGACAAGGGTGCCCTCTATCCCCTCTTTTATTTATTTCAGTCCTGGAGGTGCTACTGAACATGATAAGGGAGGACCGGTTGGTACAAGGGATAGAGGTCGGAGTGAAACAATATAAACTGAAAGCTTTTGCAGATGATCTAGTTTTGACACTGCAGGAGCCAGAGCCCAGTACAAAAAGAGTTCTGGAACTTATATCTGAGTTTGGTCGGGTGGCGGGATTTAAGTTGAACAAACAAAAAACTAAGGTTCTGACCAAGAATTTGACACCTACAGAAACAGAGGGGTTTCAGAGAGAAACAGAATTAAGTGTGGTCAAAAAAGTGAAATACTTAGGGATTTATTTGTCTTCCAAAAATTTGAATTTATTTAAAGACAATTATGAGAAATGTTGGTTGGAAGTTAAAAAGGACTTAGAAATTTGGTCTAGATTGAAACTTTCCTTGTTGGGAAGAATCGCAGCTATAAAAATGAATGTATTGCCGAAAATGTTGTTTTTGTTTCAAACCCTACAGATCGTGGACAGAGTGGAATGTTTTGGAAAATGGCAGAAGGATATATCTAAGTTTGTCTGGCAGGGCAAAAAGCCTCGAATAAAGTTTAAAATATTAACTGATTCGAAAGAAAGAGGAGGGTTTGCCCTGCCGGACTTGAGGTTGTACTATGAAGCTGCAGCCTTCTGCTGGTTGAAAGATTGGTTTTTGTTGGAAAACACTGATGTTCTAGATCTGGAAGGTTTTGACAATGCTTTTGGTTGGCATGCATACCTATGGTATGACAAGGTTAAAGTTCATAAACTGTTCAGAAACCATATTGTCAGAAAAGCAATTTTTGCAGTCTGGTTGAAATACAAAGACTTATTAGAGAGTAAAACACCGAGGTGGTTATCACCGGTGGAGGCCAAGGCTCGAAAAAGACCCAATATGGAGGCCTACTGGCCGAAATATTGGGAATTAATTGAAAAAATTGGAGATAACTGGAAGTTGCAGAGTCAGGATAAGCTAAAAAATAAGGTGCGAGATTGGTTACACTATGCTCAAATTCAAGAGGTTTTTAAAATGGACAAAAAAGTGGGTTTCCAGGTGGAAAAATCGAAATTAGAGACGGAATTGTTAGAATCAAAAACTAAGACACTTTCGAAAATGTATAACTTGCTGCTTAAATGGAATACACAGGATGAGACAGTTAAATCTGCCATGATAAAATGGGCACAGGATGTTGGACATAACATTATGTTTGAAGACTGGGAAAGGTTATGGAACACCGGAATGAAATTCACGGCATGTAGTGCCCTGAAGGAAAACATTATGAAAATGATATACCGGTGGTACATGACCCCAGTCAAGTTAGCTAAGATTCACCACCTGTCTGACAACAAATGTTGGAAGTGTAAGGAGGCAGAGGGGACCTTTTTTCATCTCTGGTGGACCTGCCCAAAAGTGAGGGCCTTCTGGGAAATGATTTATAATGAATTGAAAAAGGTATTTAGGTATACCTTTCCCAAGAAACCAGAGGCCTTCCTGCTGGGTATGGTGGACCAGAAAATGTCAAAGAAGGACAGAACTTTGTTTATGTACGCTAGCACAGCAGCAAGAATACTCATCGCAAAGAGTTGGAAGACACAAGATTTGCCCACGCTGGAGGAATGGCAGACGCAGTTGATGAACTACATGGAGATAGCTGAACTGACCGGCAGAATCCGAGATTTGGATCAAGAAACAATTGAGGGGGACTGGAAAAAATTTAAAGACTATTTGCAAAAATATTACAAACTGTACGAATCTTAAGATAGTGCACGATCAGGAAATGTTATGCTTTAGCAATTATGATTAAGTAAATGGTAAAATAAGTGATAAAAGAGAAAAGGAGACAAATTGAATTGAATATGTTATGTTTATTTTAAAGGTATTAAAACTGAGATATAATACATTGATTTTGGATACATAACAATTGAAAGTTACAGTGAGGTATGAAATAAGGTAACAAATTGCTGACATGGTTAATTTAAAGAACGCAGATCCGGAAGGGGTGGGGAAGTCCAAATGTATCTAATTCTTTCTTTTTCTTTCTTTTTTTCTGTGCTTTTTGTATTGCTAAAAAAGAAAAAATGTTTCTTGTATCTATTGTATGTGTTTGCAATGTACAAAACTATGGAAAGAAACGCAATAAAAAATTTTATATATAAAAAAAAAAGAACAGACCTCCAGAACGAATTAAGTTCTTAACCTGATGTACCACTATACTTTCTATAGGAAAGCATGCCTTGGTATTGGAACGCTTTGGTTTTGGAATGGACTTCCGGAACAGATTACGTTTGAGAACCAAGGTACCACTGTTTTGCATTTTAAATCCAGGCTGAAAATTGTTTTACAGTTTACTGTTACAAGGATCTTTTTCTGTAAACAGCCCAGGGAATATTTATTCCTGGGTGGCTATAGATAATTAAATAAATCTCTGGACAATAGAGAAATCATTCCCTAACCTGGTGCCTAGAGCAGTAGAGGCCCTGCTCCTAGCTGACAAAACATTACTAGAGCAGAGGTATACTGGCTTTTATGAAAGGACACCCCCTATGTCGGGGTCCCAAACCATTAAAAAGAAACATGTCAAAACCAGCATTTAATTAGGCCCAGAATATTACAGACGGCTCATGAAATCTGCTTCACACAGGTTAAGTATGAGAATCTAAACCAGGCTTAGAGTCCCACAAACAGAATGCCAAGTTGCCATTTTTGAGCCAGATGACTCAAAAGTCTTATTTTTCAATACTACTTGGTTCCTGAAATTCATTCTGATTCTGCAGGTAAAATATAATGGATATAAGGTAACACTACAGGATGCGTTGCTGGTGTGTGAAAACAATCAAGGTCCAAGGATCCCCAGGCAGGCACCTCCAGATGGTGGAGAGGTCAGACGCCATCCTGGCACCTGGGCATCTTCACTTGGTCGCAAGAGACTAATAAAGGTAAAGGTAAAGGTACCCCTGCCGGTACGGGCCAGTCTTGACAGACTCTGGGGTTGTGCGCCCATCTCACTCAAGAGGCCGGGGGCCAGCGCTGTCCGCAGACACTTCCGGGTCACGTGGCCAGCGTGACATTGCTGCTCTGGCGAGCCAGAGCCACACACGGAAACGCCGTTTACCTTCCCGCTAGTAAGCGGTCCCTATTTATCAACTTGCACCCGGGGGTGCTTTCGAACTGCAAGGTTGGCAGGTGCTGGGACCGAGCAATGGGAGCGCACCCCGCCGCGGGGATTCAAACCGCCAACCTTTCGATCGGCAAGCCCTAGGCGCTGAGGCTTTTACCCACAGCGCCACCCGCGTCCCTTAAGAGACTAATAGCCAGGTGCAAAATGCGAATTTCGAATGGCGGCTTGCCTGATTTGCCACCCACCATTTTCCCCACCTCCTCTTCCTCATTGCTGATCTAGAATATGTGCTGCCATGTTGCTGAAGAGCTCCTTAACTCACTCCCTTTCTATTGCACCTGGGCCCTCAATTATAATATAATAATAATAATTTATTATTTATACCCCGCCCACCTGGCTGGGTTTCCCCAGCCACTCTGGGCGGCTTCCAACAGGATGTTAAAAACACAGTAAAAGATCAAACATTTAAAACTTCCCTAAACAAGATGTCTTCTTAAAGTCAGGAAGTTGCTTATTTCCTTGACATCTGATGGGAGGGTGTTCCACAGGGCGGGCACCACTACTGAGAAGGCCCTCTGCCTGGTTCCCTGTAAACTCACTTCTCACAGGGAGGGAATCACCAGAAGGCCCTCGGAGCTGGACCTCAGTGTCTAGGCTGAACGATGGGGGTGGAGAAAATACTCCTTCAGGTATACTGGACCGAGGCTGTTTAGGGCTTTAAATGTCAACACCAACACTTTGAATTTTCCCTGGAAATGTACTGGGAGCCAATGTAGGTCTTTCAAGACCAGTGTTATGTGGTCTTGGTGGCCACTCCCAGTCACCAGTCTAGCTGCCACATTCTGGATTAGTTGTACAGTGGTACCTCGGGTTACATACGCTTCAGGTTACATACGCTTCAGGTTACAGACTCCACTAACCCAGAAATATTACCTCAAGATAAGAACTTTGCTTTAGGATAAGAACAGAAATCGTGCTCTGGTGGCGCGGCGGCAGCAGGAGGCCCCATTAGCTAAAGTGGTGCTTCAGGTTAAGAACAGTTTTAGGTTAAGAACAGACCTCCGGAACGAATTAAGTTCTTAACCCAAGGTACCACTGTAGTTTCCGGGTCACCTTCAAAGGTAGCTCCATGTAGAGCGCATGGCAGTAGTCCTAGCGGGAGATAACCAGAGCATGCACCACTCTCGTGAGACAGTCCATGGGCAGGTAGGGTCTCAGCCTGCATGCCAGATGGAGCTGGGAGACAGCTGCCCTGGACACAATTGTCTTTCCTACCCCACAGTGGTACCAGCAAACAACTGCAGCCTCTGTTTTCCTCCTTTCCTTCCACCCCAGCACTATACTCTGTCCAGCTGTGCTCAGATCTTTGGCCAAGGGGTGTGTGAGTTAACAGAGATACAATATCTCCCAATTGTTCCAAAGAACAGCCAAAGCATAAAGTTGTTGTTGTTGTTTAGTCGTTTAGTCGTGTCCAACTCTTCATGACCCCCTGGACCAGAGCACGCCAGGCACTCCTGTCTTCCACTGCCTCCCGCAGTTTGGTCAGACTCATGCTGGTAGCTTCGAGAACACTGTCCAACCATCTCGTCCTCTGTCGTCCCCTTCTCCTTGTGCCCTCCATCTTTCCCAACATCAGGGTCTTTTCCAGGGAGTCTTCTCTTCTCATGAGGTGGCCAAAGTATTGGAGCCTCAGCTTCAGGATCTGTCCTTCCAGTGAGCACTCAGGGCTAATTTCCTTAAGAATGGAAATTCTTCCTGTAACTTTATGCTTTTTTTTTGCTTTCCATTCTTAAAGCATAAAGTTACAGGAAGCAAATAACAAGCAAAGGTTTCTGAGCTTTTGGACATTTGGATTCATACTTACGGCTCATGAGTTAGCCTCCTGAGAGTTCATGGCCCACTATGGTGTGGTTTGAACCAGAGATTGCCAGTTCTCACTCTTACAGCCAACTTGCCAGTATAAAGGCACGCATTCATTTCAGCAACTCTCAGGCGACAGCTTTGCTCTGATATCCCACGCTTTGCGATCCTTCATCTTGAGAATGTAAATTCAAGAACTATGATTTTTGTATCATCTGGAGTTACAGATAGGACAGCTCTTCCTGAATACAACTCATGTGGCACTAAATGGCTGGTACATGTTCAGCATGGCACACTTCCAGCTCAGCTCGGCTGCTCTGATATCTCAGGAGGCAACGGGATACTTAAGAGAACATTTACTTAGCACGGAGATTCTGCTTCTACCTCCGTTGGCACTTCGGTGCTGGAAGAGGTGGAATGACATAAGTGTAAATGGAAGCCATTATTAAAGAGTTTTTCTGAAACGGTAGCAGTGTCAGTCTTGTATCCTTTTAAATATTCCCCGTTCCAAAATAATTCCCCTCAGGCATTATTATTTTTTACTACAAAAAAAATTCCTTCCAGTAGCACCTTAAAGACCAACTAAGTTAGTTCTTGGTATGAGCTTTCGTGTGCATGCACACTTCTTCAGATGCACACTTCTTCAGATACACAGATACACAGATTTTTTACTAGTTAATGATGTTGGTTTAGATTTAGGTCTAGGCAGCACTTTTTTCTGGGGGTACGCAGGGGTACACATACCCCTAAACATTTTGTGAATCTAATGGGATAAGAAACTAAAAAAAATTAAAATAAATTCTAGTTTCTTCTCTAGCATGGTGAACCGTCACTTCTGTTGCTACCCCTTCATTTCCTTTCCCGGTGTTTCCTGAATCTCAGACAGAAATGAGAGTACCCCTAAAAAACTTTTTAGAAAAATGCACTGGGTCTAGGTATTCTCCTGCTTTCACCAATGACAACAACTCTGATGAAGATTAAATCACGCTTTCTGAAATGCTATTCTCTTAAAAATACATTAAAATGTCAGACATTAAAAACTTCCCTAAACAGGGCTGCCTTAAGATGTCTTCTGAATGTCAGGTAGTTGTTCTTCTCTTTGACACCTGGTGGGAGGGCGTTCCACAGGGCAGGTGCCACTACCGAGAAGGCCCTCTGCCTGGTTCCTTGCTTCTCGCAGGGAGGGAACTGCCAGAAGGCCCTCAGCACTGGACCTCAGTGTCCGGGCAGAACGATGGAGGTGGAGACGCTCCTTCAGGTATACTGGACCGAGGCTGTTTAGGGCTTTAAAGGTCAGCACCAACACTTTGAAACTGATGGGACTATGCAGAACTGGAAAAATTGACACATAAACTACGGGACAAGGATAACTGTGACTTTAAAGAGGAATGGGAACCTTTTACAAAGTATCTAAAGACGCAACAAAGTGAATTGGACTATTTGACAGGCTTTGAATAAGCACCCAGAATTTTTTTATTATTGATAATAATTAGTTAGATAAATTAAGGACTTATACAAATCTATAACATGCAGTGAATAGCATTTATAGAGAAACCAGAGATTGGAACTGTGGGAAGTCAGGGGTGGGGTGGGAAGGGCGGGTTGTTTATGGGAGGGAGGGGGAGGGGGGAAATGAGGGGAGAAATTAAGGATGATATGTTTTAAGATAATATGTTTTGTTGAATTACCTAATAAATTTTTTTAAGGAAAAAAAAATTGCAGCCTAAGTCTGGCAGAGAAGCCTGAAGGGCACACCTAACAACCGAATAATGCATGCAGAATCCCAGATTGCTCTCCTTTCACACTGCCACCGTGGAAACCAGCTTCTTCCGACATGGTTTACCCACAGACTCAGCAGCAAGCCTCTTGCAGGGTTGAGTCACCTTAATTTTCAGAGCGGTGTATTTTGGGGAGTTCAATAATAGACCTCCATTATTTCACTCAAACCCAGTTGGACATCAGACTTCGTTTAGAAAGCAGAGTCCAAAAATACCTCTGTGTCACTAACACACTTAGGAAGAAAAACAGAGCAACATATGGCAAGAGAGATTATGGATTAGCCAATTAAGTGATGTTGCTCAAATCCACATGATCCGGGGTTTGGTTGGAAGGGAAGGGAAAGGCAGAGGCCACGGAGAACTCCAGTAGTTCCCTCTAAAAGAGCGAAATATGTTAAAACATGCCAAGAAAAGTTTTCATCAAAGCATTTATTAGCTCCAAGTCTCATTCTCTTCTCTTTCCTGCTACTCCCCAAGCGCCATTAAGCATGTAATTTACTGAATGAGCAGCCAGCTCAATATCCACTAAGATCGCACTTTCAAGCTTCAGTCCAGAATCAATATTTATTGGGCTCTCGTCCTATTCATTGCTATCAAAATTATTAATTGGATTACTCATAGACTGGAAGGAACTGCAGGGCCTGGTAGCAATTTTTATTTATTTATTTATTCTATATAAAAATAGATACCCCACTCTTCCTCCTGAAGGAGCCCTGGGCTGCAGATGTAAGCATATCAAGGGAGTCAATATGGCAAGTTAACTCATTCATGCAAGTGCAGCAAGCAAGGAACCTTTTACACACACACACACACACACACACACACACATTATAGTTTCCATTTCTCCCCCCCTCACCCCACCAAATGTTTAAGCCCTTCAAGCTTCAGATCAATTTCTGAAGTACAGAGCGTCCCTTGCCAGCATTTGAAATTCGCCAGGCACATTTTGCACCTGGCTATTGGCCACGCGGGCTATTGGCCATGCGGGTGAAGCTGTGGGTTAAACCACAGAGCCTAGGACTTGCTGATCAGAAGGTCGGCGGTTCGAATCCCTGTGACGGGGTGAGCTCCCGTTGCTTGGTCCCAGCTCCTGCCAACCTAGCAGTTCGAAAGCACCTCAAAGTGCAAGTAGATAAATAGGTACCGCTCCGGCGGGAAGGTAAACGGCATTTCTGGGCGCTGCTCTGGTTTGCCAGAAGCGGCTTAGTCATGCCGGCCACATGACTCGGAAGCTGTACGCTGGCTCCCTCGGCCAATAAAGCGAGATGAGCGCCGCAACCCCAGAGTCGGCCACGACTGGACCTAATGGTCAGGGGTCCCTTTACCTTATTGGCCACTTGCAACCAAGTGAAGATGCCCAGGCACCAGGATGGCGCTTGTTGTCTCCATCATGTGGTGGTGCTATGCCTGGAGATCCTTGCGCATCTTGACTGTTTTCACACACTAGCAACACATCCTGTAGAATTCTATCGGTTTTATCTGCACAATCAAAATGAATTTCTGGAACCAAAAATGGCAACTAGGCATTCTGTTTTGGCGACTGTAGCCCTGGTTTAAGGAGCCATTCGGCACCTAGATTATATATCTGAGTTTCTAACACTGCCTCCGGCATATATAAAATTTACATATGCTAATCTTTCAATAAACAGCAAGCTTCTTCTTGCACCATTTTACTCTAGTTTTCCCACCAGCAATTAGCATATCCATGATACACTAAGCCTCGGAATCCGTGGGTTTTAGAGATCTTGCTTCATTGTAATATGTGTTCTTCTTCGTTGCCTCCATTTCCAACTTCATTTTGAATAAAAATTCTAGAGCCTTGTCTCTAATGTTTTATTCAGAATGCAAGCCTAAGGCTAAAACTATATGTTCCATGGGGTTTGCTAATTCTGTCATCAGAAATTGTGATTCTTTTTTAATATAAAGCAGCCTAGATGGACTATAGTCGTACCTTGGCTCCCAAACATTCAAAAACCGAAAATGAGTGTTCTGGTTTTTGAATGCTCTTTTGGAAGCTTCCTGCAGCCAATCAGGAGCCACGCTTTGGAAGTAGAACATTTCAGAAAATGAACGGACTCCTGGAATGGATTCTGTTTCACTTCCGAGGTACGACTGTACTTCCAAGAAGAAGGGCACAGGCAGCTTAAACTCTTCCAAAACGTAGCTACTGGGCTGCTGGCTGCAAACTGGTGATGGGAACAGATTGTGCTGGTTCTTAAAACAACTTCATTGGTGGCTCATCCACCTCTAAGAAAAACTCAGAGGGCAGGTACTTGCTTTTACAAAATAAATCCTCTATTGCAGCTTGAGAGCTGGGCACCTGAGGGGTTGCCTTCTCTCACATGAACCTGCCTGTACTCTGCACTATCACCTGCTCCCCATATACATGGCCTTTGTAATGCTCTCTGCACGATGCTCACCTGGTCCCAGTGCATGTCTTTTCAGCACCAGGTGAAGATCTTTTCACTGCTCAAGGCCTTTGAAAGAGCAAGCCTGGCACAAAGGCAATCAGCCCCAGCTTTCAACTGTTCAGCCGCTTGCTGTTATAATTCTGCTCTAAGTTGCATAACTGTTATCCGAGTCCGAAACAGTAATACAGTTGGTACCTCTGGTTACGTAATTAATTTGTTCCGGAGGTCCGTTCTTAACCTGAAACTGTTCTTAACCTGAAGCACCACTTTAGCTAATGGGGCCTCCTGCTGCCGCCGCGCAATTTCTGTTCTCATTCTCAAGCAAAGTTCTTAACCCGAGGTACTATTTCTGGGTTAGCGGAGTCTGTAACCTGAAGCGTATGTAACCTGAAGCATATGTAACCCGAGGTACCACTGTATGTTTCTAAACCTTTTAAATTCTGCAATTTTTTACATGTTTCTCAAAAAAGTGAGGCGAAAAATGAAGAAATACACACACACACACACACATAAAAAAGGTAACTCAAAGTTGAAACTTTGCTTTCAAAATTGCAACAATAAATAGGACAGATCTTGATCTTTGGAGAAGAAACTTTATCCACTGATATCCTGAAATGAGCCAAAGGTTTGCCAGTCACTTACATAAGGATTTTGAAGAGTCTATGAAGATCAAGGTAAGGACCCATTCCTTAATAAAAAATAAAATAATACTTTGCACCATGCAATGTGTTTCCCTTTAACTGAAGGAAGTTTTCTCCATAATGACTTCCCATAATTGCTCCTACCAGCCCTGAATCATTTCCACATTGCAATGCTTTTGCAACTTGTATCTGACAGCTATTAATAACTGGAGTTTTTAATACAAAGATTGTCCAAGGTTCAAAATAGTTTAATAGTATTTTGTAAGCAATGATATTTTTAATAGCATCTACTTACCACCTTCCCTAAACCTTGCATGGCCATCACGTGCCAACATGATCACATCCCTTCCAACACAGAACGCCTTAATGTGCCTTACAAAGCTCATCTGGTGCCAAATACTACATAGCCAGGAATTTAAAGATGAGGAGATTACGGTTGGGAACAACCATGCATAATTCCATGCTACCTTGATAAGAATATCACCCACTTCATGATCCCACTACAAGATATATAGTGGGTCCACGGCTCAGAGGATGAAACCTGAAGACTTACAGCAGGCATAGGCAAACTCAGCCCTCCAGATGTTTTGGGACTACAATTCCCATCAACCCTGACTACTGGTCCTGTTAGCGAGGGATCATGGGAGTTGTGGTCTCAAAACATCTGGAGGGCGGAGTTTGCCTATGCCTGACTTACAGCATATCTCAACCACAAACAACTCTGTTCAGAGTTTTAACCAGCTAGGACCTTCTCCAGAGTAGAGTTAGCTATGAAAGTCTCAAGAAAGCCAATTTGATCAACCCACTCAGGTTTTCTGTCCTGTCAGGACTCACACACCAAATTTGCTATAAGGAATGATGTAAACATGATATATTTTTAGATTTACTCCTTTCAGTTACTGAAACCTCAAACCTAAGTACAGTCTCTCAAATTCTTACTTAGCAACTTGCTGTTGGAGCTCACTCTTGGATTCATCCTGCAAATGTCATGATATCCAAAGATCTATTTAAAAAAGATTACGCACTAATCATTTCTCAGCTCAAACGCTACCCAACTTGCTTTCCACCCACTGCAGAAAGGATACAAGAAAGCCATCTTCCCCTACCCTCAAATGAAAGAGGAGCTTTTGAACTGGAAAATGACCAGTGAGGAAAGAGTTAAGCAGCTTCTCCACAGCTGCCCTTAACTCAGGCAGGCATCCTTCTTAAATTGCTTGGTTTTTAAAAAAAAAAATGCTGCAAAACTTTTACACAAACTCCTTAGATAAATGAAAATAAAGACACAGAACTCCATGTATTCTGTTGCTTATACTTCAATTCTCTTACAAAGTTATGCATAGCTAAACAGAAGCAGACAGAAAGCACACCTCATCATCACTTGTATGTACCCCTCCCTTGCCAAATAAATGCCTCTACTTGTGGTCTTAAAATCACAGCTGAAGGCTTTCCATTTTAACCCTTTTACCATAAACGTCTTAATATGTTTAAAAGGCTGAGAACCATGAATGATGAGCTCTGTATGCACCGCAACTAAAGCACTCAGTTAACAATTTACAAAGTCAGCTTCAAGTCACACTGAAAGCATAATAAACTTGAGTGTTCATATCTTCAAATCCTCTCATTTGTATTTAAAACATTTGCAGGTGATCCAGGCATACACTTTGAATGCATTAAAGTCAATCTTATAGGATTTTTTAAAAAGCAACCAAATAATTCACGGAAGCACTTTAAAACAGAAAGGATGCGTCACAAGTGTTTTGTACGGCCAGTTAAGGCCTCCTGTGATTTCAGGGCACATTGAGAATGCCACCATGCACAAAATCTGATCAAATATGCCAGCTGTCAGACCATTTGTCCTGCCAGCTCAGTACTGTGTCTACACTACATGGTGCACTCCTGATATTGTTGCAGCCCAGCTGCCCTCAGCCGATGGTCAAAGCAGGTGGCCAGTTGTATTCCTGTAACATCTGAAGTTTGTTAAAGTGGAAGGGCTGCAGTGCAAACACTTGTCCACTACTTCCAGCATGACGGCTAAGATCGAGGGAGATGGAACATGCAGCAAGGTATTGTGTTTGCTGCCAATGCTAGCTAAAACAACTAATCACTATTATTTGCTTTCTGCAGTAAAGATGGCCAGGTCTTAACTAACCCTGCCGACGTCCTTAACCCTAGCTTGGCACTTTGGCAGAAGCTTTCCTCACCCAAGATATCCCTCCTAAGAAAAGTCTCACCTGCTAACATTCTGCACAACATGCTGCAGAGCTAAACGCCCCGGATCGAGACCAGCAAAAATGAATGGGAACCCTCTGTGCAATATTTGCATGGCTCGTTATATAGAAGTCTTCAAAGAGATGCAAATGAATGAAAAGCTTGCTCAAGTAATTAGCATGCAAGGGCAATCTTTCAAGGAGAAACCTTAAATATTAGCTGAATCAACCAAGGAGAATTAAACCCAAAGGAAAACACATTAAAGCAGCAAATGGAATGGCAAGAATGGCAGACCCTCTTTTATGCTAGGGTTGGTGAACCTCTCCCTTTGGCAGATGTTGCTGGACTGCAATTCTTGTAATCCCCAGCTATGCTGGTTGAAACTAATGGGGCTCTGGAGTCCAAGTTCAGATAGAGGGACGCAGGTTGTTCACCCCGACTTCCTGCTGTACTTCCTGCTCAAATGTTTTCAATTCCCTCTCCCCTTTCTAAAAACTCATGCTACTCTATGAACCCATCAACTCCCTGGTCGTCATTTCTTTTGCAGGCAAAATGCTCTGGGCAGTCCAGGACCCTGGCTTGGAGCACTAATCCCATAGGAAGGGGATTCCCTGCTAAAGTCTGCCAGCCAAGGAATGAGGTTGACCAGTCCTCCCATAGGCTCTCTGCCTCTCTTCAGCTCCCACGATTCGCCTAGCTAGTTGGCCACCCATACTACCCTGAACACGCCCGATCTCGTCTGATCTCGGAAGCTAAGCAGGGTCAGGCCTGGTTAGTACTTGGATGGGAGACCGCCTGGGAATACCAGGTGTTGTAGGAAGTAAGTGGTCTCTAGCGCTGCCCTGCTGTGAGAGCCTATCTGTCCTTGGCAGCCTGTGCCACTATCAACATAATCAACATCCCTAGGGCCTGCCCTATAATTTGAGAACGCTCTGTTCCAAGCACTTTCACAAGAATGCACAAAGCAATGCTAACCTGCTGCTGCCACCACCAAGACTGTGAAGAGCAGTGGAGTTACTGCAGCATCTACAACCTGGCAGCAGCTATGGGAGGTCAGGAGGGGCAGGCACATCAGGATAATTCCCAACACCAGCTTCAGGCTGGTCCCTGGCCCTTTGTCAGCCAGGGCTGGCTAAGAGAGCGGCTTGGGATCCAGCTCAGCTCCATCCATTGAGGTCTGCATCAACCGAGTGTCACTCCATCAGTGTCACTCCATCAGTGGCAGACAGCGACTCAATCAACGCCTCCGTCCCTTGCCCCATTGACCAGCATTGGGTGGGAGGAGATTGCAGTTTCTCCAATTGAGTGCGAAAGAATCTTATCTGAGATTGAGAGGGCTCCCTTATCTGGATCAGGATAAACTCAGAGAATCTTTGATAGGATATTTTGTGGAATTCTGGGATCTGGAAAAAGAGGAAGTGGAAGATTGGGTGGAGAAAGCTTACGGATTTAGTCCTTAAAAAGAGACTAAAATAACCCACGATTGTATTGTGGTCTTTAAGACCAGGGAACCAAGAGATATCATTCTGGGACATCGTTATAAAAAAGGCCTCAAAGTCCTCGATAAATCCGTTGTGCTCTTCAAAGAGGTTCCTAGGCATTTTTTGAACCTGAGATCCCAGTATAGGGACCTGACAGATATTCTGAGGAGAAAGAACATATTTTTTAGGTGGGAATTTCCAGAGGGCCTATCTTTCAAATTTGAAGGAAGAAAGCAAAAGATTAAGAACCTTGAGGAGAAGCACAGAACCATGTTTTAAGCCAATGTGATGGTTCTCGTGCTATGGATCAGAATCTGGGCAGGGGGACAGGCAGAAGAAGGAGGTTGCACAATATCTTAAAAGGCTGCCAACACAACTCTGGGAAGGTCTGCCATTGTTAGAAGATGAACATCAGCCATATTGATCCCCCAAACAACTTCTGGATTGTTGTTGTTGCTGTATACTACCTAAGTTCAAGTTAGACGAGATGCCAAGATATATCTTAAAAGAAGCAACATGGACCTCTCAAAGTGGATCGGGAATGTGCCTGTGTGGTGGTGATCCTTTCTCCTCAGTTTCACAGTCTAGATCCAAATCCAGCTGCTCCTTTATGGAAAACATGTGCGCATGATTTCCCCCAGCGGAACAAAAAATAAGGCAGGAAAGGTGGAGAACATTGAAGGGTAAAAAGGGTACAGCACCATTTCCTTAGCACCACACTCCTGTTCAAATTCCACAACCCCTACAACTGCTTTTAAGAGAGCAAGACGAAAAACTCGCTAGACGAAAGGGTTTTCTGTTTTTCGAGCTGCTTCGCAAGATGAATTTCCCTATGGGCTTGCTTTGCAAGACGAAAAAATTTCTGGGTTTGAATTTCTGTGTGGTGGGTGGCTGGGGGAACAGTTGGGGAGGGGTTTGCAAGAATCTGGAAGCTTGTTTCCCCCCCCCCCCCTGCATTTTTATGATTTTCTGTGACCATTGGGCCACTCTGCTGTTTTTTTAAAAAAATTCTGGGTTTGAATTTTGAAATGCTCTTTACAGTATGTGTGACTTTAAAGAGCACTTAATAAACTCTTGTACCAAATTTGGCTTTGTTTGGACTTTTTTTGACCATAGGAACGCATTAATTGATTTTCAATGCATTCCTATGGGAAACCGTGCTTCGCAAGACGAAAAATTCGCTAGAGGAAAAAACTCGCGGAACGAATTAATTTCGTCTTGCGAGGCACCACTGTAATTGCTCCTCTCTCACTTGTCTGACCCTTAATCAGCTAGAGGAAGAGACATCGCTGATGATCTTCTGAATCTATTAATTGCAGTCCAAAAGATTCTCACACTACTGGTCTATAGTGCAATCTTGCTGCAGAGGTCACTGAGAACCCATGTAGGAGAATATAATGGTGCAGACAAGTGTAACATCTGAAGTATGGCAAAAGAAGTTAGAATATGTACTCTAGAATGCGCTTTCAGGTGACCAACTAATTTCATAATACATAAGTCTATCATTAGTGTAATATATTTTTATTTTAAAATATTTATACCTATGGACAAGAAGGTCTATGTACCCACTCCATAGGGGAGGGTGGAGTCATTCTGATAAATTTTAAGGGCTCATCTACATATTTAGACGTCTACAAGAAAAAAAACAACTGCAACAGACCATTATTATTATTATTATTCTATTATTATTATTATTATTATTATTATTATTATTATTATTATTATTATTATTATTATACCATTATTATTATTATTATTATTATTATTATTATTATTATTATTACTACTACTACTAAAAGACAACTGCAGTTCCAGCCCATTCAGAGCTGTGGGTATAGAGTGCTATACAAATTTAATAAATAGTAATTTATTTTTATTTTTATTTTTATTATTTTCTGAAGGTACGCTCACAAACTATAGTCTGTGATAAGAGCTGCCATGCCATACTAAAGCCTCAACCAGCACACATGCTTTAGGACAGTTCAATATTAAAGACTTACCTTGAGGAAAATAATTTGGTTGCACTAAATAGAGGAAAGTGTGGACCAATCGAAACAAAATCCCTATTGCTCCAGGTTCGTGGTACGCTGCGGTGTCGTAAGTCTTTGCAGGAACAAACCCAAAATCCAGAGTTTCAGAAGGCGGTTGGTATAAAGGCTGCACTTCGGAAATCGTTCTTCCACAAAACAGAAACAGGAGTAGTAGACACAGTTCCCCAGCCATGACTGACCAAAATGCATAAAATGAGGTAGAAGTTGGGGGGAGCGGGGCTCAAATATTCTGCACAGATCCGTCAAGCAAAACAGGAGTCTTTCCTCGGCTGTTTCCTCAATCCAGAATGTGCACTTGCTTCCGAAGGCTTTTTTTGGCAGCTCTTCACAGGATTCAGTTAGGGCTCCATCTCTGGCAATGAGAGAAAACAGCTGTTTATTAAGTGGCATTTCAACCCACAAGGAAGCCTAACAACAGTGTGAAACACACGCAGTCGCCTGTAACGTTTTAACACACTGCCATGTTGGAAAGATAAACAGATAGGTATGATCCTGTGCAACACTGAAAGATGGGGCTTTCCACTACTGTAAAGAGGGAGGGTAAAGATTGCTCAGAATTCTTTTGTGCAACACTGAGTCTTTGAAAGAGAAAAACTAAAATTAAAAGCAGCATTTCCCATTAATGATGATGATGATGATGATGATGATTTTACTATTGGTACCCTGCTCATCTGATTGAATTGCCCCAGCCACTCTGCGTGGCTTCCAACAAATTATAAAAACACAGTAAAACAGCAAAACATTTAAACTTTCTCATAGAGGGCTGCCTTCAGATGTCTTCTAAATGTCATATAGCTCTTTATCTCCTAGACATCTGATGGGAGGGTGTCCCACAAGATGAATGCCACTACTGAGAATGCCTTGTTCCCTGTAACTTTACATCTCACAGTGAGGGAACTGCCAGAAGGCCCTCAAAGCTAAATCTCAAAGTCCAGGCTGAGTGATGGAGGTGGAGACCCTCCTTCAGGTACACTGGGCTGAGGCCTTTTAGGGCTTTAAAGGTCAGCACCAACACTGTGAATTGTGCTCAGAAACGTACTGGGAGCCAATGAAGATTCTTTAGGACCAGTGTTATATGGTCCCAGAAGCCTATCCCAGTCACCAGTCTAGCAGCCACTTTCTGGATTAGTTGTGGTTTCCAAGCGCATTGCAGTAGTCCAAGCAGAAGATAACTAGAGCATGCACCACTCTGGCGAGACAGTGCACAGGCAGGTAGGGTCTCAGCCGGCGTACCAAATGGAGCTGGTAGACAGCCATCCTGGACGCAGAATTAACCTGCACCTCCACGGACAGCTGTGAGTCCAGAATGACCCCAAGGCTGCGCACCTGGTTCTTTAGGTGCACAGTTACCCCATTCAGGACCAGGGAGTCCCCCACACCTGCCCTTCGTCCCCCCATCTTGTTGGGTTTCAACCTCAATCCATTGACAGCTATCTGTCCTCCTACCTCCTCTAGACATCCACACAGGACATTCACTGTCCTCACTAGTTCTGAATTCATTTGCATCCTGGAGAACACCCGGCCCAAATCCCTTGATGATCTCTCCCAGTGGCTTCATATAGATGTTGAAAAGCATGGGAGAGAGGATGGACCCCTGAGCACCCAGGGGTCTGAACACTCATCCCAACATCACTTACAGAGGTGGCACCAAGCTCCTCAAACAACAAGGCCTCCCTACCAAGTTCTCTCAAGGTTCAGTAATGACATTGGTTCTGCAGACACTGGGGACTTCTGGCCCTCTATATGTAGCTCAACTACAACTCCCATCAGCCCTAGCTTTCATAGCCAATGGCCAGTGATGATGGGAATTGTAGTTCTGCAATATGTGGAGGGCGTATTACCAGAAACATGTATTTTACAAGGGTACCCTCTGTTTTTGCAATGGTCAACACAACAGAGCCCTGTACAGCAACCAATTTTCATCAAGGATCATTCTTTCAAACTCTGCAAAGGCCAAGGCATGGGCAAACAGAAGTGAATGGAAAGGCACAGGGTGGGGTGTTATCAAAGTTTCCTCTGCTGCTGACTGGGGGCCAGGTGGGGAAGGGAAGTGGTTAAAGATGCATTTGTAATAAGCTCTCTTTGCAAAGAAATGAACCCAATGATTAAGCATCAACATATATCCCAATCTAATGCCCCCCTCCTGTTCATCCGAGTGCACACAGAGCGCCTGCCTGAGTCAAAGCTTAGTCAGGCTAAACACACTGAAGAGCCCTAATATTGGTCCCTTCTGTCTCATTGGGTCCCTATCCAGCACCTCCAATTTCTGCCAAGTTTCCTCCAAAAGTAGACTTTGGAAGCAGACGAGTATCATGAATCAAAATCAGCTCCACAGTTCATTCATCCCATTGCTTTCTTTTCAAAGAGGAACATAATTGCCCCCCTCCCTTCCCATTCTAAATGGTAAACTATATTTGCTAGTTTACTGGTTAAAGATCAAAGAACTTAAATTCTCCAAAATGCCCCCAGGAGAGGAAACCTTACTAACCTTAACAGCAAAGCCAATAACCATATGCATTTTATATTAGTAATCTCTAATCCAGCACATGAAAAGCAGTTTCAAGTTCTCTCCTAATACACAGCTGGGCAAATTAAGCTCCAGTTGGCAGGCAGTCCATTTCTGGTTTGCCAAAAAATTATCTGGACGGCATATAAATTTAGGTAACCTTTGTGAGTGAGAACAATGGAAACATCTCATCACACTCCCCTTTTCCACCAGCAGTTGGCTCAAGCAAGCAATTGACTGAAGAGAGAAGTTGTTGTTGTTTAGTCGTTTAGACATGTCCAACTCTTCGTGACCCCATGGACCAGAGCACGCCAGGCCCTCCTGTCTTCCACTGCCTCCCGCAGTTTGGTCAAACTCATGCTGGTATCTTCAAGAACCATGTCCAACCATCTCGTCTTCTGTCATCCCCTTCTTCTGCTCTCAATCTTTCCCAACATCAGGGTCTTTTCCAGGGAGTCTTCTCTTCTCATGAGGTGGCCAAAGTGTTGGAGCCTCAGCTTCCCGTCAGTCCTTCCAGTGAGCACTCAGGGCTGATTTCCTTAAGAATGGATAGGTTTGATCTTCTTGCAGTCCATGGGACTCTCAAGAGTCTCCTCTAGCACCATAATTCAAAAGCACCAATTCTTCAGCCATCAGCCTTCTTTATGGTCCAGCTCTCACTTCCATACAGCACTACTGGGAAAAGCAGAGCTTTAACTTTATGGGCCTTTGTTGGCAAGGTGATGTCTCTGCTTTTTAAGATGTTGTCTAGGTTTGTCATTGCTTTTCTCCCAAGAAGCAGGCGTCTTTTAATTTCGTGGCTGCTGTCACCATCTGCAGTGATCATGGAGCCCAAGAAAGTAAAATCTCTCACTGCCTCTATTTCTTCCCCTTCTATTTGCCAGGAGGTGATGGGACCAGTGTCCATGATCTTAGTTTTTTTGATGTTGAGCTTCAGACCATATTTTGCGCTCTCCTCTTTCACCCTCATTAAAAGGTTCTCTTCTTAATCCCATAAAAGAAGAGAGAAGTACTTAGAGGCAAATGTGCTTCCTCTGGATCCTAATGGTTTGCCTACCTACGGACCCCTTCCCACCGAACTCAAAGGAGTAAATGCTAGGTGACCACCACACTAAGTGAGCTTCTCCTCCCCTAGGTCCTTCCCAAGCAAACTGAGACTTCTTTCTTCTCCTTGTCTCTTTGTTCCACCCTCTGTGGGTGCTGGGAGACCAGGGCAGGGAGAAGGCGACTTCTTCAGTAGCTTGGCTCATTTCTGCCTCTTCACCCCATCCTCTCCAGCCTCTGCTTCTGGACTGTTCTCTGCCGCAGGTGCTTCCTGCTCACTAAGCCCTGTTACCCCGTCAGCTTCCAACCTCTTCCTCCCAGCCTGCTCCCTCTTCTCCACTCATTGATGTCCCACCAACACCACCCCCTGGGCTCCGAGCCTTCTTCCCTTGGGGGTTCCCCAGATGCTGGCCCCCTCCCCACTTCTCTGCATCCGGTCAGTCCATGACAGGCAACAGACAAAAATATAGAAACCAGAAATCTTTCAAGCCACTGCCTTGCCTGAACAAAAGAGGGAGAAGCTCAGACGCACATTGCATAGGGCACTCTCAAGCCTGGCCACAGCATCAGACATTTTATCAACACCAGTTCTTTTCCTCTCTCAAACTAGTTCTCTCTCTCTTTTTCTTTGTCTGATGTTTGGTTGTGGCAGAGATACATCTGGCTGCAAATATTTTTTCCTATGCCAAAAAACCCAAATGTTTAATAATAATAACAATAATTTATTTATTCCCCAGACACTCTGGGCAGCTTTCAACAGAGCATTAAAAACAGAATAAAACTTCAAACATTAAAAACAGGGCTGCCTGCCCTAAACAGGGCTGCCTTCAGATGTCTTCTACAAGTCAGATAGTTGTTTATTTCTTTGACATCTGATGGGAGGGCGTTCCACAGCAGGGTGCCACTACTGAGAAGGCCCTCTGCCTGGTTCCCTGTAACTTGGCTTCTCGCAGTGAGAGAACCACTAGAAGGTCCTCAGAGCTGGACCTCAGTGTCTGGGCAGAACGATAGGGATACAGACGCTCCTTCAGGTATACTGGGCCAAGGCCGTATACCTCATATATGCAGAGATACGGCCTATGAAGTGGCCATTCTGATGTCACTGTAATTATTTTAAGCATTTCTTTTAGAATCCTTTTTAGTATCAACTGCTCTTCGCATTGCTAAAGCAATCCTGACTTGCAGCTGGGAGCAGGAGGGCCGAATACAGCAGCAGAGTCACCATTGCAACTTACCCTGGTCAGGGCAGAAAGTGGAGGGCTGGGTGCTGAATCACCTCCAGGCTGGCACAGAAGAGAGAACCAAATTGGGCTTTCACTGCTAGCTGGATTGGCCTAGGATCCAGTGGGTCCTTGGCTGGCTCAGCTCCACCTGTCCTGTTTATACCAGGTACTGCTTGCAGTAGCTTTCACTCATGAGAAGACACCTCAACTGCATCCTAACCCCCCTCCAAGTGGACTGGAATCTGGATTGCCCTGTAGGTTGTTAAATTCTCAAATACAGTGGTACCTTGGGTTACATACGCTTCAGGTTACATACACTTCAGGTTACAGATTCCGCTAACCCAGAAATAGTACCTCGGGTTAAGAACTTTGCTTCAGGATGAGAACAGAAATCATACTCCAGCGGCGTGGCAGCAGCGGGAGGCCCCATTAGCTAAAGTGGTGCTTCAGATTAAGAACAGTTTCGGGTTAAGAACGGACCTCTGGAATGAATTAAGTACTTAACCCGAGGTACCACTGTCCATATGATCTAGTAGAGATAATCCCTTGACTATATGTACAGTAGGGACGCGGGTGGCGCTGTGGTCTAAACCACTGAGCCTTGGGCTTGCCGATCAGAAGGTCAGCAATTCGAATCCCCATGACGGGGTGAGCTCCCGTTGCTCGGTCCCAGATCCTGCCAACCTAGCAGTTCAAAAGCACAAAGTGCAAGTAGATAAATAGTTACCGCTCCGGCAGGAAGGTAAATGGCGTTTCTGTGCACTGCTCTGGTTTCGCCTGAAGCGGCTTAGTCATGCCGGCCACATGACCTGGAAAAACTGTTTGCGGACAAATGCCAGCTCCCTTGGCCAGTAAAGCAAGATGAGCGCCGCAACCCCAAAGTTGTTCGCAACTGTCAGGGATCCTTTACCTTTACCTTTTTATATGTACAGTTTATAATGCAAGATAGTCATGGCCCAGACTATTTTCAAAGGGAATTTAAACTTGATTACATATGAAAAGGTTATCTACCCAGCGTATTCAGTACCTAAACCTCCACACAACATAAGAGTAATTTTGAGGTTCAATTTGTGGCATTTAATATCTAAATTAAAAATCCTACTTACCCAACCTCTCCAGTTACTTGGATAATAAGGTTTTTGAGCCATTAAATGTGTACTTTCTTGTCCCAAGCGCAAAGATAAACCTGTAATAAAAAGAGCATATTTCTCTAATGTGTCTGACCAATGCACAAAGAGTACTCAATTCTTAGAAGCAGAAAACAACAGCATGCCTATTTCATGACAGAAAAATAAAGGGGGTAGTTTTGCTATATAAATAATGTTTTTAACTGGCAATGTATTTAGTTCACACACGGAGCTTTACTGTGGTCTGTAGACCCAAAATACACAGTACAACAACAGTAAATATCAACAGTTACTAATGTGTAAGACCGGCTTTGGTAGCCAACAGAGGAGCTTTAGCCTGTATTTTTACTGCCTCTGAGAGAAATTTTGCTGCAGCCAGTGTAATAGTATCAAACTTATCCTCAAGAATAGTTAGCAACTCAGCATGCAAAGGGACGCGGGTGGCGCTGTGGGTTAAACCACAGAGCCTAGGACTTGCCAGTCAGAAGGTCGGCGGTTCGAATCCCTGCGACGGGGTGAGCTCCCGTTGCTCAGTCCCTGCTCCTACCAACCTAGCAGTTCGAAAGCACATCAAAGTGCAAGTAGATAAATAGGTACCACTCCGGCGGGAAGGTAAACGGCGTTTCCGTGCGCTGCTCTGGTTCGCCAGAAGCGGCTTAGTCATGCTGGCCCCATGACCCAGAAGCTTTACGCCGGCTTCCTCGGCCAATAAAGCAAGATGAGCGCCGCAACCCCAGAGTCGGTCACAACTGGACCTAATGGTCAGGGGTCCCTTTACCTTGTAAGGAAATGTGGGATTTGGAACTTAACAGGTTAAGTTTTTCCCATGATGCCACAGCATTCTGACATCAGCTTTTAGAAGCTGGGAGGAGCTGGGAGGAGTTACGTTCAGTTCTCTCTGTGTGTCTGAGAGAGAGGGACATGTTTGCAATGGCTGCCAGCAGTGATGGCTGAAATGTTTCAATAAAGAGCTGTAAATAGACAAACCTGACTGTGTGTGTTTGTCAAAGGACGTGATAGTTTTCCCGCTGTGTTCAACTCTGCTAAGCCGTGAACTGGAGGGAGCAACAATGGCGCAGCTTTTGAAGAAGTGTGCCAGACCCGTTGTAAACTGCTGATTGACGTTCGTAAAGTAATCAGAGGTCACGGCTCATCGATCAAGCTCGGCAGATTGAATTTCGCCACAGGTTATGGGTACTTAATTACCGCTTGTAAAACTATCACGGGAGCTTTGAAGTTGCGGTTTAGAGCAACGGAGCATGGCAGGAGGCCGGAATCTGAGGCAAGCAGCTGGCTGAAAGACGCAAAGTGTTTGCCTGTGCTGAGGACTCGTTTCTCCACGGACAGGAGCCAGAGGAGCTGGTGATTTGTGAGTACAGCTTGGGGCCCCTTGGGAGAATGGGAGAAGATGGCAGAGAGCCAGGATATACCGGTGGAAAAGCTCACTCTAAAGAGTTGGGCAACCTGGAGGCAAAGAATAAAGGGGTGGTTCCTGGTCCATGGGCTTTGGGAAGCAAGCCAGAGGGAGCCACTACCACCAACCCCCAGCGCCAAAGCGGCTGGAGACGTTGCAGGCTGTGAGGCTGCGTTGCCTGAAGATAGCCAGCAGAAAATGCAAAGAGAGCTGGAGATGCTCAAGGCATGCGTTGATGCATCGCTGAGACCCCACTTGGAGGGTGTGAAATCAGCGTGGGCTGCCTGGAATGTGCTGAAAGGTTTGTGCGAAGTTTCAGCGGGAGGCCAGAGCCCTGCAGACGCTGGACTAGAAGCCCCTATTCCCCAATCAGCCTCAAGGAGCGCTGATGCGCAGATCGGGGGGGCAAAGAGTTCCAAAGGCAAGTTTAAAGGACTTTCCACTTGTGCTGAAACGAAGAGCAGCTTCAAGGGGGGCGAGGCTGGTGGGAGGCGCCGTTCCAGAAGGAGGAAAGCCAGGCCAGCTGGGAGCCCCGGGCAGTGTTTTTCCACTGAAGTTCGTTGTTGCTACATTTGCAAGTCAGCTGACCACGTACGTCGAGATTGCCCCCACCGGAGCAGAGAGGCAAGGCAGGAATTTGCCAAGGACACTTCTCATGGGAACCAGTCGGGTTTCCATGGCAACAGGCCTGGGAAGACAGGCAGGCGTGGAACTGAGTCTGGTGGACGTGACAGACACCAGGAGGAGACTTATCAACTCGCAGCTAGTCTGGCTTTGTCTGGGGACAGCTCAACCAGCTGTGGGACAGGCTCAGAGCTTTGTTTCGTTATTGACTCTGCAGCAAATTGCAATTTGATTCCAGATACCCCTGCTGTCGAGATGTGGAATTGCAAGGCAATTCCGGCTGGGAAAACTGTACTTTTTGCAAATGGACAGAAAAAGAATGTAACTAATGCTGGCAAAATGTATGTTTCTATTTTACAGGAGAAGTTGGACTTTTGTACCGTTCCTGGGATGCACCACTGTCTTTTATCTGTGCCTTATTTGTTGAAAAAGGGGTTTAAGGTTTGTTTCGAAGATACTGTCTGCACAATCTCCAAAGGAGGGAGGATATTTGCCAAGGTTGAAAAGGGGCAAAATGATCTCTTTGTTCTTAAAACACCTCTGGAGGGTGAGGGGAAGGTTGGGAAAGCACAGGCTTTACGTGCAAAAATCAACAACCACGAGCAATGTGCCCATGCGTGGCATACAAGAACAGCTCATGGTTCCCTAGAGGAACTACAGGTGCTGCCGGAGGTTTCCAAAGGTTGTAATATTACAGAATGTGGATATGCTGTAAGTTGTGAAACCTGCAGGCTGGCAAAGGTAAAAGGATGCAGTTACCCAAAAGTGAAGAGGGTAACCGCAAAACCTTTTGAACTGGTCCACATAGATTTGTGGGGTCCTGTAAGGGAAGCAAGTCTGGGAGGTGCAAGGTTTCTCCTGACGGTGCAGGATAATTTTACGCAGAACACTTGGACCCATGGTCTCAAATCCAAAGATGATGCAGCACAGCTGATCAAAAGATGGATTGAGGAGGTGGAACAAAGATTTTCCACCAGAGTGCAAGCGGTGACCAGTGATAGAGGAGCTCAATTTACAGGGTCTGCTTTGCAGAAATTCTTTCACAAGAAAGGGATACGTCACACAGTGACTTCACCCAATCAGAGAGGGGTGGCAGAGCTGAGAAGTGAGGCTCTGGTAAAGGCTGCACAGGTGATGCTAGCAGATGCTGGGTTACCTCCAAGGTTTTGGCTGGAGGCAATCAAGTATGTGGGCTTCACCTGGAATCGTACCTACAATTCACTGGTAGGTGACACACCTTTTGGGTTGTTGCATGGCAGGAAACCCCAGATTCATTTTTTGCGAATGTTTGGTGCAAGTGCGTCTGTGCCGGTACCTACTGCTTTGCAGGGGCCAGATGGATCCAAGTTCCAGAAAATGATCTTCTGCGGGTATGAGCCAGCAGCACGTGCATGGAGGTTTGCATATCCATCAGGTAATCAGAGTAAGGTGCTGATCAGTAAACACGCTGAGTTCTTTGAGCAGGATAAAAGGTCAAAAACTGCTGTCCAGCGTGATCTGCTCTCAGAATGCCTGTCTGATTCTGAGGAGGAAAGGGAAGCAGAGGCTGATCCCAGTGATGAGGACCAGGTCCAGGATCAGGGTTCAGAATCCGATGATGACGATCAGGTCACTGACCAAAGTCAGGAGCAAAGTCAGGAGCAGGATGAGGTTTCGGTAGCTTCTCCACAAGATGTTAAGAGAGCACCCAAAAGCGAGCCTAGTTCTCCTGTGAGTGTAATGGAGAGGATTCGAAAACGCTTTAAGTCAGAGGGGGAATCCCGTGATGCTGAGGACACACCTTCTGGTGGCGGTGAGTCAGAAGTAACATCTGAGTTTGTGCCTAGAAGGTCCAGTCGCACAACAAAGGGTGTTCCACCTGAAAGATATCAGGCCACAAGTGCGTGGATAGGTTTCGCACAGTGTGATTCTGAGAGTGTTGAAGGGGTTCAACAGGTGCCTGGGAAAAATGCTGGAAAGAAGCACAAGGCAAAGGGAAAGGTGTTGAACTCAAAAGGGTCTTGTCAGAATGTGCGGCAAAGGGGGGTGTGGGATTTGGAACTTAACAGGTTAAGTTTTTCCCATGATGCCACAGCATTCTGACATCAGCTTTTAGAAGCTGGGAGGAGCTGGGAGGAGTTACGTTCAGTTCTCTCTGTGTGTCTGAGAGAGAGGGACATGTTTGCAATGGCTGCCAGCAGTGATGGCTGAAATGTTTCAATAAAGAGCTGTAAATAGACAAACCTGACTGTGTGTGTTTGTCAAAGGACGTGATAGTTTTCCCGCTGTGTTCAACTCTGCTAAGCCGTGAACTGGAGGGAGCAACAATGGCGCAGCTTTTGAAGAAGTGTGCCGGACCCGTTGTAAACTGCTGATTGACGTTCGTAAAGTAATCAGAGGTCACGGCTCATCGATCAAGCTCGGCAGATCGAATTTCGCCACAGGAAAAGCATCCAAGATCAACTCAGAAACCGTAATGACTTCTGTAAACTTGGGGATGTCCTTGGAAAATAGGGACTCTTGGAGGGTCTGTGTCTCTGCTACAAACATTCCACCTACATTCCACTGCTCTTTATACAACATGCTGATAACACTTCCTGTTTACCTCTTCCTAGATGCATAGCACATTCAATCCATACCAGCAGGCATTAATTGACCTTCAAAAGATCTGAGGGCATAGCAGGTACACTGTTTTACAAACCGAGAAAGCGTAGCTAAGAATAAAGTTAGCAGCTGCAGAGTCACACTGAGTCTTAATAACAGAGCTCTGGAGCAAATGTTAATTTACCAATTTTAAATTCCATAATATCAGACAAGTCCTCTGAAATATTAAAGCATGTAAACAATCTTAATATACCACACAAGACCACACAGCCTTCACTTCCAGACAGCGTAGTCTTTAGCATATGCGCCGCCAGGGTGCAAAGATCCGCCTAGTGCCCCCAAATTTAGTTTAGCCCCCAAATTAACTTTTATTATGCTTATGTCAGACACCACACTTACGCCTGATCTCTTGTTTACGAAAGAAAGGAGGAAAAAGAAACAAACTTTTTAATTTGCTCATTTATTTACAATACACTTATATTTAAGTATACAACACCACCAGACTTAAACTTATAAGTATTGTTTAGGCACCTACTCAGGAGAAACACCAGTCGTGTCAAAGGTGCCACTGATCCTGCTGCCGCATAGCAGCTCAATACAATAAGTAACACAATATTTTGATGTAAGAGTTAATTTCGTGTGCATGGCGCTGTTGAGAATGACAAGCGCCATCGTTGAGTCAAGTGCCGCAGTTGTGAATGACAAGTGCCACCACTAGCGTGGCGCATCTTTGGTAAATGAGCGCACAAAGTCAAAAGTCCTTTAGTGAAGCAGTAGGTATACATTTCAGTAATACCTACGTATATATGTATTTTGTTTGTCTAGCTTGATCAAAATTATTATTTCATAACAGGTAGATAGTTAAAAAAAGGGGACGTGGGTGGCGCTGTGGGTTAAACCACAGAGCCTAGGGCTTGCCGGTCAGAAGGTCGGCAGTTCGAATCCCTCCTGTTGCTCGGTCCCTGCTCCTGCCAACCTAGCAGTTCAAAAGCACGTAAAAGTGCAAGTAGATAAATAGGTACTGCTGTGGGAAGGTAAACGGCATTTCCATGCGCTGCTCTGGTTCGCCAGAAGCGGCTTAGTCATGCTGGCCACATGGCCCGGAAGCTGTACGCCGGCTCCCTCGGCCAATAAAGCGAGATGAGCGCCGCAACCCCACAGTCGGCAATGACTGGACCTAATGGTCAGGGGTCCCTTTACCTTTATCTAGATAGTTAAAAGCTTAGGTGGCTTCAGGGTGCCTGGTGCCCCCCAGAATTCGGCGCCCAAGTGTCCCGCACCCCTTGCACCCCAGGTAAAGATGGCCCTGCTTCCAGACTGAGGCACACGTAACATTCAAATGAGTTTCCAAGGGTTCAGAGCTGCTTCTCATGCATTACCTTGTTATCACCCAACCAGCAATCCTGTTGGCATCATTATCCCTCATACTACATGGGAGGGGGCAGTAGAAAGAGAGCAGCTTGCTGAAGGCTACCTAGTGAGTTCATGGCAGAGGCAATGTTATGTACTGAAGTTCTCACCCTGGGCCAGCAGGGGGATACTGTAGATAGTTTTCACATATGCAAATAAGGGATCGAAAGTGACGTTCAGTTATTGGATAGTTACAGAAAATGGTTACCGTTGCGTTCTAGTGGAGCTCTATATAAGCAGGCTGGCTGAACCCTTCAGTTCAGTTCTGTTCTGGCCTGTGAATAAACAAGAGCTGTTTGAAGAATCACCGTGTCGTCTGATATGTTCAACCACAACTTAACAGGCAAGATTTGAAACCAGGGGCTTCCTGGTCTGCATCACAACTGGGCTGGGTGATAGTTGGTTTTCAACATCATGATATATCAGCAGCTAAACAGTGATAAACTGATAGCATCAAAAGGTCTGGAATAAGGACGGAGGCATTGGCTAGCTTCACGATTTCCCCTGCATCGTGATTTTTTGCCGGCGCCTGCTCTTGTGATTGGCTGCCCCCCTGCATGAGGAAGGGGAGAGCTGAGTCGGCAGAATTAGCAGGGGCTGCAGGAATCGAGAGAAACATTGGCTGGCTTCATGGTTTTCCCAACATTGTGTTTTTTGCATATCATAAAAAGGTAAAGGTACCCCTGCCCGTACAGGCCAGTCTTGCCAGACTCTAGGGTTGTGCGCCCATCTCACTCAAGAGGCCGGGGGCCAGCGCTGTCCGCAGACACTTCCGGGTCACGTGGCCAGCGTGACATCGCTGCTCTGGCGAGCCAGAAACGCCGTTTACCTTCCCGCTAGTAAGCAGTCCCTATTTATCTACTTGCACCCGGGAGTGCTTTTGAACTGCTAGGTTGGCAGGCGCTGGGACCGAACAACGGGAGCGCACCCCGCCGCGGGGATTCGAACCGCCGACCTTTCGATCGGCAAGCCCTAGGCGCTGAGGCTTTTACCCACAGCGCCACCCGCGTCCCTTTTGTGCATATCATACGCACACACAAACACACACACACCACGATTCACAATATATTGCCAGGTCAAAAATTATGAAGCCAATATCACGATATGGACTTCAAACTGGTTTTGGATGATATGGTTTTGGATGATATTTACTGCCCAGCCCTAAACACAATCAATAATTCAACAAGGAATTTACAATCTAAGCTTCAACTCTGGGAAGGCAAGAATGGGAGATGCAAGGATAACCAAGAGGGATCAAATGTAGGCATAGGAATTCTCAAATCACATGGGCATGCTTTTGCAAAACAGACAGAATCCAGCCCTGCAGCATTTATTTTACTTTAGAGTAAGTCATCTAGGTTTTATAGAGCAAATGAAGGATAGAAAGTTTTAGGAATTAAATGTGGACCGGGGATGGGAGAGTAAAGGCATATTAAGAAGTAACTGCTACACTTTCACCCTGCCGTTCCTCTGTAAGTGTGTTTCTCAAACTTGGGTCCCCAACTGTTGTTGGACCACAACTCCCATCATCCCTAGCTAGCAGGACCAGTGGTCAGGGCTGATGGGAGCTGTAGTCGAACAAAAGCTGGGGACCCAAGTTTGAGAAACACTGCAAGTCTAGGAACTCACAGTCTAGGACATGGGTAGGCAAACTAAGGCTCGGGGGCTGGATCAGGCCCAATCTCCTTCTAAATCCGGCCCATGGATGATCCAGGAATCAGTGTGTTTTTACATGAGTAGACTGTATCCTTTTATTTAAAATGCATCTCTGGGTTATTTGTGGGGCACAGGAATTCGTTCTTTTCCCCCCTTCAAAATATAGTCTGGCCCCCCACAAGGTCTGAGGGACAGTGGACCAGCCCCCTGCTGAAAAGGTTTGCTGACCCCTGGTCTAGGAGCTGCCCAGAGGGGCTGGAGTCACATGGGTGGGGTATAAATAATATATTATTAGTAGTAAAAAAAAAAAAAAGGTAAAGTATTAGTATTAGTATTATTACATATAAGATGCTCCTCTCTTTTTTCCTAACCCTCCTAAGATCACTCAGTAAGCTTCATGACCACTATAATGGCTATCATCTGCGTTGAATCAGCATCTTCAGAGATGTAGCTGCACATAAAGGTAAAGGTAAAGGGACCCCTGACCATTAGGTCCAGTCGTGACCGACTCTCGGGTTGCAGCGCTCATCTTGCTTTATTGGCCGAGGGAGCCGGCGTACAGCTTCCGGGTCATGTGGCCAGCATGACTAAGCCGCTTCTGGTGAACCAGAGCAGCACACGGAAACGCCGTTTACCTTCCCGCTGGAGTGGTACCTATCTATCTACTTGCACTTTGATGTGCTTTCAAACTGCTAGGTGGGCAGGAGCAGGGACCGAGCAACGGGAGCTCACCCCGTCATGGGTATTCGAACCACCAACCTTCTGATTGGCAAGTCCTAGGCTCTGTGGTTTAACCCACTTCGCCACAGATTAATTAAGATGAGGAAACTCATTTCAGGAAACTAACACCACCACAAAATCAGCAATTTGAAGAATTGTGGCTTTATAACTCCATTTACTATGCACTCATTTATAATAAAGAAGTAAAATAAATATGTAGACTGGGAAATCACCCCCCCCACACACACACGCACACACAAATGCATCTTGAACTAACAGAACCTCTTCCTGGGATTGCCCAAGATTCAAGAAGCTGCAACTTGTGGAATACAAGGAGAATTTAGCCTTGAAAACAATGCAAGAATGTGGGGGGGGGGGTTTACTGCTCTTTCATATTGTGGTGGTGTAACTTTAATTTTTTGACATCAGCCTGGGCCATGGGGAATTTATCAAAAGAGGAATACAAATCAAATAAGTAAATAAATGACAAACGATAATTGAGGGTACCTGGTCGCCTCTCAGCTGAGTGATCAAGCATTGCTGGAGATCACTTTTGAACATGGGTAGGCAAACTAAGGCCTGGGGGCCGGATCCGGCCCAATCGCCTTCTAAATGTGGCCCAAGGACGGTCCAGGAAACAGAGTGTTTTTACATGAGTAGAATGTGTCCTTTTATTTAAAACGCATCTCTGGGTTATTTGTGGGGCACAGGAATTCGTTCATACAGTATATATTTTTCAAAATATAGTCCGGCCCCCCACAAGGTCTGAGGGACAGTGGACTGGCCCCCTGCTGAAAAAGTTTGCTGACCGCTGCTTTAGAAGAATTAACACAATGATTAGGAGCTGGGTGATGCTTTCAAAAATGGTTTTCAAGTCTCTGTTAAGACTGGAAGCCCATCTTTGTAAAACATGAGCTGCGCTATAATTGGCTTATTAAAGCACAGTAAAAGCATCAAAAGAGTGATAATCTCCAGAAGCAAGATTCAGCCATCTCCAGACTGGCAGCTGGTTTGAATTTCAGTCAGCTTCCAAAATTCTTGGGATTATAGTTTTGATAATTGGTATAAAGTCAATTATTATTTATAAAGCACACCCCATGAGGGCACTGCGAAGCAAGCGAGGAAACATTAATAAGCAACATAATATCATCCCTAGAAAATGTCAAGAGGGAAAACAGGAGGAGGGCTTTCAACTCACTTGGGGGAGCAGGGATGGGGCAGGGAGAGAGAGAAAAGAAATGAAAGACTTCGAGGAGAAAACAAATTCAGTTGTGTGAATCAGTCCTCCCCTTTCTCAAGGCTTCTCAAAGAGCCCCGGGCCAATTGGCAGTAAGAAATGCCTCTAGACATTGTTGCTGCTTATCCTGCTTTTTAAAATAAATATAAAAACTTTTTTAAAAGAAAAGACTTGCCATTTTTTATATGGACTGGGTGGCAGGATGGCTAGAAAAAACAAAATCACAGGCTAGCAACTTTGGGGAATTTACAACACTTTATTACCCCCAATTTGGCCTTGCAATTTGAAGGCATCAACCCACTTTCCTGTTTCAGTTTCCACTTGACTTAGGTGTCATGAAGGAATTACATTGCATGGGCCACGGATGAAAAGAGACAATAGGATTGTGTCGTGCTATTTTTCTAGAAAAAGAGGTGCCAGAACTCACCATGAACACCTCCCTTGTTCTCTTATAATGGCAATGGTGCCCACCTGAGAGGTGCCAGAACTGAGTTCCACCTGGGGGGAAAATAAACGCCCTGGGATTGGGCATTTCATCAGTCAAAATAGGGTTTTGTTCAAGTGACTTGTGAAGAAAGATTTGGTCAAATACTCATTTTATTAGCACAAAAAGAAACACATGCTGGTGCTTGCAGTTAGCTTAACATACTGGGAAAGTATGAAATTGTTTTAATTGAATTTATAAAGAATCAGCAAAGTTGTTCAGTGGTTCAAAGTTTCTGTTTCTGCTTGGAGAAGGTTGCTGTTATTGTGGATAGTTTGGCTGCTAAGTTTGCTCTCGCATGACTATGGTGGCTCAACCCTCGCTCTTGGGCAGGGATCAGCAACCTTTTTCAGCCAGGGGCCAGTCTACCGTCCCTCAGACCATGTGGTGGGCGAGACTTTATTTTGAAGAGAGAAAAAATGCCCCAGAAATAACCCAGAGATGCATTTTAAATAAAAGCACACATTCTACTCATGTAAAAACACAAGGCAGGCCCCACAAATAACCCAGAGATGCATTTTAAATAAAAGCACACATTCTGCTCATGTAAAAACACGTTGATTCACAGGCTGGATTGAGAAGGCGATTGGGCCGCATCCGGCCCACGGGCCTTAGGTTGCCTACCCCTGCTCTTGGGCCTTGCTATTGTGTGGCATTACAAGGGGGAAAAATTAAAAGCTTCCATTAACACTGCAACATTCTTGGCATTGTGGGATATGTGACAATGGTTAAATAACAGGTGGTCAATTGACAGCACTTGCCTGGTCAATTAGCCAGTGTGCTAATCTCAGGCAAAAATAGAGAGGTCACTGCCCTGCAAGTAGCTTACAGTCCGAAAAGCTGAGATGGAACTGAAGCTGGATAATGAAGTAACATGAAGAGAATTCAACTCAGAAGAGTGGAGAGAAGATCTGGCGATTCTTATGGACTACATTTGGCCAGTCAGCAGCACAGCAACTGCCACCTCACTTTTTAAAAATAAATAAATCACAATTTTAATTTAATTTTTGGAATTAAGAGACAAAAGTTCACTATTGCTCTCACAATGACATAAATTTGGTTACCGTAAGTACGCTAAGCCTAAGCGGTATTAAATAGAGCTTTACAACAAACAAACAAAATAAAACAAAGACCCAAAGCTACATCTCTGACAGTCTGATGAAATAATAAAGTTGAAACAAAGTCACAGCCTTCGCCATAAACATAACAAAATTAAAATTAAATATATCACCGGGACTGAGCAACTACATTGGTAGCAGTAATAAGCATTCCATTAGTTCTCCAGAGCTAGTAAAAAAGATAAGGTTAAGATCCAAGGGTAATAATTTTTCTGAACGAAATCTTTTATTTCTTTTGTACCACAGGTAAGAGGAGTGGTTAACGTACATGTTATGTAGTTTATCTTTTAAACTAGCAAACATTTTTAACAATGTTTTTAACAACTTAAATTAGTTATTATTTATCACTTGAGTTTGGGCTTAAGCCTTAACCCAGACTTTTGTTTATACAATTATGGTGGGCAAAGAGCAGGAAAAGTACCAAGTTCAATAACCTTGGGATTTGGGAGAAATGGGCAACACTTAAGTTGGTGAGGACACTCTAATACACATTTAACAAGGAGGAAGAGACGACATTCTTTTAATAAAAACAAGTGGCTGGGCTAAAAGGTTAGCTCCTCCATAACAAGTGAGGTGCAAACTTGAGAAATCCAACATGAAGTTGGGCATGAAAAGTAGATGTTCTTTGTTATCAAGTACCAAACTGGATAACGGTACATAGGTAAAGGGACCCCTGACCATTAGGTCCTGTCACAGACGACTCTGGGGTTGCGGCGCTCATCTCGCTTTCCACCAAGATCATAAGGGACACCACACACCTGCACACAGAGTAGGTGCTAAGGGTGGGAGAGTCCTCTCTGCTGCCAAGGGAAAGCAATATTTGTACCTGCCCATTATGCATTAACCAGTTTATGTCAGCTCCCAAGAGCTTTACCGTATTTGTGAGTATGGTAGACGTGCACATCCCACAGAGAGCTAGGGGTGGCTGGCAGCTCCTGTAAATCAAACAAGATTCCCAACGCAGTCCTCCTACCCTATAATAGTGGTGCTGAAACAGTGTTAATCTAAAGCAGGGGTCAGCAAACTTTTTCAGCAGGGGGCCAGGTCCACTGTCTCTCAGACCTTGTGGGGGGCCGGGCTATATTTTTTTTGGGGGGGGGGAATGAACGAATTTCTATGCCCCACAAATAACCCAGAGATGCATTTTAAATAAAATGACACATTCTACTGTAAAACACACTGATTCCTGGACTGTCCACGGGCCAGATTTAGAAGGTGATTGGGCCAGATCTGGCCCCTGGGCCTTAGTTTGCCTACCCATGATCTAAAGCCACTTCATGCGTACTTACTAACATTTCAGACTGACCCAGTGCTCCTACACCCAGTTTTTCAATTCCAAAGCGATCTGAGTGGAAGCCGTAACTGAAAATATTCCATCTAAAAAACAACAGCTTCCCGAAAGTTACTCCATGTACAGACTAGCACCCTACTAACCTTATCTCCAGCTAAGGCATTTAAGACACTTACCTAAACTAGCCTTGGATATTGCTCAACTTAAAAATTCCTTTCCTACAAGCAACCTGCTGCACGACACTCAAGAGTCTCCGGATAAAAAAAAGATGTGAACCCAGTAGTGTGACTGTCACAATTTTGGGGGGGGAGATTCAATCACATACCGGCAAATTCAGGTTGTGCGATTAAAGCAGATTTGAATGTCCCGCGGAACAAACCCACTTCCTCAAAAAATCAAACTTTTTGCAAATAAGGAAAGTGAGGGGAATGCGCTTGATTTGATGCAACGCTGTTTAACCTCCCCACAAACAAATGAGAGTGAATGATCATTAAACAGCAGTTGCCCTCTAATCCCCCTGCCAGCATATCAGGAAGGAAGGCTCAGTAAACAGGTCATCTGGAAGCGGCCAGGGAAAAGTTGTGTTTATATGTAAAGGCTGATTGGGTGGGGGGGGTTGACCTAGGACAATTTATGAAACCCAAACACATTCGAATTCTTGACTAGCTGACTAGAGGCAACAATTTGCAGAGCGGAAAAGGAGGGCAGATCTCCAAGTCCCTTCCCTTCTCCCTTTCACTCCTGTGCTTGTTCCAGCACTAAGTGATAACAGCTCAAATCTAACCCTTCTCAGGCAGCGAGTCCCAACCTTTTGAATTCCTCTAACACCGCGCATGCACCGCTGATGGATCACAACCTACAGCAATCTTCTAAACATGCACGGAAAGGCAGTCAATGTCACACATTTGCCGTGCGCTCCAAAAGGTGCTGTGAAAGGAAATTATGAGTTGGAAGGGACCCCAAGGATCATCTAGTCCAACCCCCTGCAATGCAGGAATCTCAGCTAAAGCATCCATGACAGATCCAACCTCTGTTTAAAAGCCGGCAAGGAAGGACTACCAGTCAGTTGCGCTGTCGAACAGCTCTCTTCTTCTTCCCGCAATGCCCAGGGTAGGCTCTGCGCGAGGCTTCAGCCTGCAGGGGGAAATGGGAGCCCCTCCACGGCCCCGGGTCCCTGTCCTTCCCTCGACGGCGGCCCCCACTTGCGCAGCGCAAGCCCACCTAAGGGCGCAGCAGCACCTCCTGGGCAAGCGAGCCCTGCGGGAATCCTCGCCTTAAAGCAAACGGAGCAGCGACTCGGGTTGCAACGCGGCGCGCGCCCTGCCCGGGGAAATTAACTCCTGCCGGGACCCCTTCGCTGCCCCTTGGAAGAAAGGAAGCGCCCTGGCAGCCTCGGGGTGCAGCGCGCTCTTGCGCCTGTTTCCATCTCCCAAGAAGAAGCGTGCCTTTGCAGCACGAGCCTCGCATGCATTTATTCGGGAGTAAGCCCCGCCGAGTTCGAGGCTTCCCACGGTATGTGCCCTCGGGGCTGCACAGCTTCGCTTTTCTTTGGGGGCGGGGAGGGAATGCGCGCAAAGTCCCGAGGATTGCGCCCTTTTCCCCAGGAGAGGCTCTACCGCCCTAGGAACCCCGGGACCGGCCCGTGCTTGGGCATGGAGAGGGGGGTCCCCCAGCCCACCCGAGCGCGCAATCCGGAGCGGAGGGTGGGCGCGGCGCAGGCTACTCACCCGGGTCGCAGGCACCCGCCCCTTCGCCGCGAGCGAAGCTCCAGCCGCGTAAAAAACTCGCTCTTGCCGCGCCCGCGCTGCCGCTGCTGCTCCTGCTGCAGCTTCTCCGCCCCCTGCGCGCGGCATCTGCTCGCCTCCGGGCCTCCCTTCCCCGCCACGCGCTCGCGCGCTCGCCGGAGCGCGATCCCGCCCCTCTCCGATGCGTTGCGGGCTCGAGCCACCTGCGCAGGGAGCGCGCCTGGGAAAGCGGGTGGGTCGAGCTGGGGTGTTCGAGGGGTGGGAAGCGAGAGCCGGGCAGGCTTGGAAGTTCGAGCCCGTGGTGGGGCGCAAGGGGGCTGGGGCGCAATTCCTGGCGCAAAGCGGGCAGCTTTCCTGGGTGGGGAGCAGGAGCTTCGTGGAAATGAGCGGGATTGGGGCCCCGGCGGGCGCAGGCTGCATACCAGGGGTCGTGGGCGTAGCCAGTGATGTAGAAAAATAGCTAAAGAAGCTGAAAACCAAGACCAAATAAACCAAATGAAGACAACCTAAGAGACACATATAAACCTTTTCCTCAATTTTGCCTTTAGCCTGTTCTCCTTTTAATTCGCTTCTCCCGTTATTCCCCTCTTCGAATCCCCCCCCCCTTATTGTCAAATAAAGCATTTTTCTTTCCTCCTTGCATGCCCATTACTGTACTCTATTTCCTCAATTTACCCTGTCACTATTTTTATCATTGTATCCAAGTATTCTGAACTTACCTTTGGGTGGGGTCCCTCATACCCTTTTCCACCTTTGCATGGGGAGCCCAGTTGCAACCGAATAAAGGATCTGTGCTTTTGAAAAAACGCTTGTTTCTTTCAATCCTTGATTGGAAATCACCCGTCTTCTCCAACCGTAGCGGACCCCTTTGAGGCCCCGAACCCCAATTCTAAGTGTTTTTTCTAATCACTAGGCCTTTTGATGGTGGGAGAGAACCTCAGTTAGTGATGTATTTTTATTGATTTTTATTGATTGGGGTGGGGGAGATGCTCCTTCCTGCCCCCCCCCCATGCCAAGAAGAAGAAGAAGAAGAGTTTGGCTTTGATATCCCGCTTTATCACTACCCGAAGGAGTCTCAAAGCGGCTAACAATCTCCTTTCCCTTCCTCCCCCACAACAAACACTCTGTGAGGTGAGTGAGGCTGAGAGACTTCAAAGAAGTGTGACTAGCCCAAGGTCACCCAGCAGCTGCATGTGGAGGAGCGGAGACGCGAACCCGGTTCCCCAGATTACGAGTCCACCGCTCTTAACCACTACACCACACTGGCTCTCACAGTTGGCCAGGGGTGCCAACTTGAATAAAATATTGTGGGGACCCAGGTAAGCCCCGCCCCACATAATGGATCACATTGTGCAGTGCACACAAGCCATTTGAATGGGAATACCCATCAAATCTTTTGGGTGGGGGAGGCGACCACCTCAAATATTTTAAAGGTGGGGCTGAAGGGACCTTAGTCCCTAGGAGTTGGCTCCTATATGTGCTTCTCTTGGGAGCGGGTGAGCGCAGGCATTTCCCAAGTGCACGTGGGGTTGCAAGTAGAGGCAGAAACTTAAACTTCAGGGCCCCTAATCCCAGAAGGCCCCAGATTAATTTTAGGCCATATCACTTTTAAAAATTGCTTTAAAAATGCATGTATATTAAAAGGTAAAGGGTAAAGGGACCCCTGACCATTAGGTCCAGTCGTGGCCGACTCTGGGGTTGCGGCGCTCATCTGGCTTTATTGGCCGAGGGAGCTGGCGTACAGCTTCCGGGTCATGTGGCCAGCATGACTAAGCCACTTCTGGCGAACCAGAGCAGCGCACGGAAATGCCGTTTACCTTCCCGTGGGAGCTGTACCTATTTATCTACTTGCCCTTTGATGTGCTTTCAAACTGCTAGGTTGGCAGGAGCAGGGACCGAGCAATGGGGGTCACCCAATGCGGGGATTCAAACCGCCAGCCTTCTGATCAGCAAGTTCTAGGCTCTGTGGTTTAACCCACAGCGCCACCCACAGCGCCACCTTCATGCATGTATATTACATTTCACTAATTTTCCATAATTTTCATCCATCCCCATAACTCAAAAACTATAACGCATGGGACATTTTTATTCACACCAGTGACTTTGACATGTGAGATAATTCAGTGCAGCCATTTTAATCAAAATCTGAGATGTAGTAGTTAATTTTTTACTTAAAAAAATAAATGTGCTGATCTGTCCTGGAACAACCCCATTGAAGGAAATAACAGGGGTTCGCCAGACCTTGCTGCTGGTTGTGAAGGGAAGCCCCATAGCAGTTCTGGGCTTCTAAAATGTAGGTCCGTCGCTGGTTGCAAGGGGATGGGGAAGGCGCCTGGCAGGCTGCTTCTGTGTGTGTTTGCTGAGAAGGGAGCCCTGCGGAGTCCAGTCCCAAACCCCAGCCAGGAATGCAAACTTAAAAGCAAGCAAGGAGCAGTTCAGAGGATTGATCCCCCTGGAGATCTCCACAAAGGACCGTGACTAACTGCAAAAGGCAATAAATAGTTCATTTATTGTGTGCTCAACCTGGGAAGGGGAGCAAATGTTAACATAGATCATAAATTACTTTATCCATCGATTTCCTGTCCTTGCCCTTCCTTGGTTTCCATATTTACCCTTGAATGCTGCAAATTTCACTGCCAGCTCTTCTTCCTTGGCAGGGGGAGAAGCAAGGAGAAGCAACTGCAGGTTCCAGCGAGGTCCCACAGACCTCTTGAGAGATCTCACCAGAAGCACCAGAAACCACTTGATCCAATGGGCTGCTTTTTAGTGCTCGTTTTTGTGGGTTGTAACATAAGCAGTCAAGTACATCACTTTCTGTTTGCCTAGAGTGGACGCAGACAGGGGGATATTGATCCAGCCAGTTGAACTTCCTGTTACACCTGGTCTGGAGCATCCTCTCCCTGCATGTGACCAGGTAGGTGGGCATGACCCTTGCAGACCCCACAAAAGGCCAGTCACGGAGCTACCTTCCTCTTTTGCTGCCTTTTCTTCTCTTGGACTACACTGCTGGCTCTCTGCCAGCAGCACATGGGCCCATCCTTACAAGGATGTATGCTACACTGTCTCTGTAACTACAAGCTAAAGCCTGCCTTCAGGGATCCAGCTGTGAACTGAATGTGAGTAAACTTCTTATTACTTTTAAAAGAAGCTTCTTGTGTCTTTATTGTGTACCCCTGACCGTTAGGTCCAGTCGCGGATGACTCTGGGGTTGCGGCGCTCATCTCGCTTTATTGGCCGAGGGAGCCGGCGTACAGCTTCCGGGTCATGTGGCCAGCATGACTAAGCTGCTTCTGGCGAACCAGAGCAGCACACAGAAACGCCGTTTACCTTCCTGCCGAAGTGGTACCTATTTATCTACTTGCACTTTGATGTGCTTTTGAACTGCTAGGTTGGCAGGAACCAAGCAACGGGAGCTCACCCTGTTGCGGGGATTCGAACCGCCAACCTTCTGATCGGCAAGCCCTAGGCTCTTATGCAGTCCTAAACCATGTGCAGCATCCTTCCCCAACCTGATGCCTCCAGATGTGTTTTTGACCAAAGTCACTGGCTGGGGCCGATGCTGATTTGCAATAACTTATAATAATACTAAACCTTAACACTATATGCAGAACAAAACATCACACCAGAACAAAGAGATAGAAAGAGAAAGTAAGTGAAGACCCAGGTTCCTTTTTGCTTTGCTATTATAGTCAGTATGACCTTGACAGAAAGAGATAACAGAACAAGTTTAAGCCAGCTGTACTCTGCTTTTCAGAAGGAATAACCCAAACAAGAACCTTCTTTCACATAGAGAAGAAACCTTCCAGAACCCTCTTGAACTAAGCAGCACAGGAAAGATCTCTACACATCAGATCAATAGTTTCTGTACTAAGAAATGCAAACTGCCATTCTCATCTTATCAAATGCCCAGAAATTCTGCAATAGGCACACCCTGCTATTCAGAGATTGAATATAATCTTCGTCGAATCATAGACCCAGAGAATTATCTAGCCCACCCCCTGCAGTGCAGGACTATGTAGCTGTCCCTTACAGGAATCAAACCTGCAACCTTGGCATTATCAGTACCACGCTCTAACCAACTGGACCATCTGGAGAGCACCAGGTTGGGGAACCTGATGGGAAAGGTTTGGATGTGCAAATATGTAACTATTGCATTTTTAGCCCACCTTGCATCTTCAAGGAGCTCAAGGTGGTGTACATGGTTCTCCCCATTCTCAATTAATCTCCACAACAACCCTGTGAGGTAGGTTAGGCTGAGAAGCAGTGACTGGCCCAAGATCACCCAGTGGGTTTCATGGCCAGGTGAGAATCCGAACCCTGGTCTCACAGGTCCCAGTCTAACCACTATACTACACTGCCTAGAAGGTCTGACCTCTCTCTCCACATTCCATTATATGTGCAGTAAAATTCTTACAAAATGTCTTTGCAAGCAGGGTTTCCTAGGCCTCAGACTGAAGGCCACATAAACCCCCACTCAATTTGTATTATCTCTATCTATCTATCTATCTATCTAAGGTCCGTATAGTTAAAGCCATGGTTTTCCCAGTAGTGATGTATGGAAGTGAGAGCTGGACCATAAAGAAGGGTGATCGCCGAAGAATTGATGCATTTGAATTATGGTGCTGGAGGAGACTCTTGAGAGTCCCATGGACTGCAAGAAGATCAAACGCATCCATTCTTAAGGAAATCAGACCTGAGTGCTCACTGGAAGGACAGATCATGAAGTTGAGGCTCCAATACTTTGGCCACCTCATGAGAAGAGAAGACTCCCTGGAAAAGACCCTGATGTTGGGAAAGATGGAGGGCACAAGGAGAAGGGGACGACAGAGGATGAGATGGATGGATAGTGTTCTCGAAGCTACAAACATGAGCCTGACCAAACTGCGGGAGGCGGTGGAAGACAGGAGTGCCTGGCGTGCTCTGGTCCATGGGGTCACGAAGAGTCGGACACGACTAAACGACTAAACAACAACAACAACAACAACATCTATCTATCTATCTATCTATCTATCTATCTATCTATCTATCTATCTATCTATTTATATCTAATCTCTGTTCCAGTGGGCCCACTGTAATGTCATAATGCCAAAAGGTTTTCGTTGGCCCCCAAGACACCTCAAATTATTATTTTACTAACTTTTTATTTTATTTTACTGCCTGCTCCTGTATGTTCCCTGCTATGATACGGTGATGCCAAAAGTTTTCCGGTGACTCCTCTGTCCCACAGCAATTTGCCATTTCTTTAAAAAAGTAGTACTAAAAAACCAAACTATTTTTTACTGGCCACTGCCATGGTTTCCAAAAGATGTTTGAAACCTCCCAAAGACCACTACGACGTGTCATTAAAATAAAATTTTGAAAGGCCACACCTTCTTTTACACTTCAGTCACAGGATTAACCCTGAGTCAAACACCAGTAAAAGTTAGGAAGCCAAGCTTTAAAAAAACGGGGGACAGAACAACCAGAGAGTGGATGAGGAGCTACAAATATGTGCTTTCCCAGTCCTTTACACTCAGGAAAAGGAAGAGGCGAGTTGCTTGCCTCTGCCTGGCTGTTTGTTCAACCTCATAGGCAGTCACACTGATTTCCAAACTCAAGTCATGATTAGAAATGGGAACAGCAGCCAGGGGAGTTTTGCAGCTGTAATCTTGACAGGTAATCAGAGCAGCTAGTCCTTTTCTTATAAACCAAACGTGATAGTTGCTTTCACAGAGTTACTTTGAAATAAGTTGCTCAGGTCTGAAAGCCGGCATACAAAGCTGCTGCTTTAAACCTTAAGCAATGACGTTAAAAATAAAAATAAAATACTACATATACCCAGAAGAGTTTGCAGCATCCCCCCCCCCCCCGTTTTTCCTTTCCTGAAGTGCAAATGCATATTTAGTCTGAACTCTATGTGGGCTTAGGCCTCCCTAAGACCATTGATTTCAACAGATGAAGACGTTAGACTTTTTGGAGCTAGCCGACCTGACTGGAAGAATCCGCAATCAGAAAGAAGAGGAATATCAAGAAGATTGGAAGAAATTGAAAGACTATTTAGCCAAATATTGTAACATACAATAAGTAGAAGTTACTTGAAAGTATCAAATGGGCCTAGGACTAGAGTAAGAATGAATTGTAAAATACTATGGATTTAGATAATTATGAAAAGAGAAGAAGATTGTAAATCAAAGGTGTCAATTTGATTAGAAAGAGGATATTGGAGAGCTGTTAAAAAGTGATTCAATGAAACTCAGTAAAGGAGGGGTTCAAGGAAGTCAGTTAACAATGAAAATTAAACTAGGTCTTAAAGTATTAGGTGTTTACATGTTTGCTTTTGTTACCTTTTTTAGTATTGTAATGTCTTTTTTCTTTATTTGTGTGTTTTGTTTGTTATAAACTTGGAAAATCAATACAAAAAATTGGGGGGGGGGGGGGGAAAGACCATTGATTTCAAAACGTTTCGGCATGCTTCACTTTGCATAGCATTGAGTTGCAAGTTAAGTTTTAATAACACTGTATTGAAACATGCTGCTCCTTTTCCCAACTTCACTAGTTTTCAGCATTCAGTAGCAAACTCTTGCCTGCTGCATCATTGCTAAACTGAGAAGCACCAACTGTGGCTCAAGCTGGAACATGCCTGCACTTGCAGTTGTACATACAAAATCTGCATAAATCCACTCAGCTGCCCAGTGCAGACATATAGCCTGGTTTGCAAATTGGAAACAAGCCATAGGGACCTACTGAGCCAGCCCTCTTCTCTGGCTGCCCCGCTCCCCACTACAAAATTCTCCATTATCTGCGCTGATGCTGACAATGGATAATGCTAATCAGGTTCTTTCTTCAACTCCACTTCAAACTTCAATTTAAAATCCAGGATACAGCTGAAACCCTTGCAAGGAAGTGGTCAGGAAGGGAGAAACTTTACATTCATGCATCTATGCACAGTGATTTTTAGGGAGCTGGTGTTACATCTGAGTAGGCTAGGTCTTACATTTGAGGCAAAGGACGATCACAATGTGGTTTTGATAATAATAATAATAATAATAATAATAATAATAATAATAATAATAATAATAATAACAGCAACAACAACAACAACAACAACAACAACAACAACAATAGTTTGATGCTGCTCCAGAGAGCTTTACATACATTGTACAATTACTATAAGGTAGGTCAGTGTTATCTATATTGTAAGGGAAGTCAATCTTATCCCTATAAACAGTTTACAAATAAAAATGTACATTGATATGGTGCACAGTCCAAAAGATTTTAACTCACATGGGCTTTGGCTAAGGAATACATATAGGTTACTTTCTGAGTAATTGGTTTATTTCTTTTACCAAGTGGATAATAAAACCTGTTGTTGGTAAATTTGACCAAGGTCCATTATCTTTTTTATTTATTTATAAAAAAAAATACAAAATAATTTTTACCAGTCACTGTGAAGCAACAATGGGGAATACTATTGAGATCATGTAGGCTGGGGGTAGACAATCTGGGTGCATAGCTGTCAACGTTTTCCTTTTTTTAAGGGAAATTCCCTTACTCCGAATAGGATTCCTCGCAGGAAAAGTGAAAAGTTGACAACTTTGTCTAGGTGGCTGCCTTGGGGCACCAATACTGGATTCTTAACTTATCCTTTATATCATAGAGGGGACCCAAAGGTCTTCTATTCACCCCCTGTGATGCAGGAATCTCAGCTAGAGCATCCATGAGAGATGGATGTTGTGGCCGAGGACATACTTATCTATATCTATATTGGATAAATAATGTCACAAAGCTTCAGTTTTAATGTTTTTACACTGCATTTCTGAGTTTGCTTGGAACTCACTGCATTCAGTTAGACTTGCACCCTAGTAAATATGCTTAGGGTCATAGCCTCACAACCCAGCCATGAGCATTAAAGGTAAAGGTAAAGGGACCCCTGACCATTAGGTCCAGTCGCGGCCGACTCTGGGGTTGCGGCGCTCATCTCGCTTTATTGGCCGAGGGAGCCGGCGTACAGCTTCCGGGTCATGTGGCCAGCATGACTAAGCCGCTTCTGGCGAACCAGAGCAGCGCACGAAAACGCCGTTTACCTTCCCGCTGGAGCGGTACCTATTTATCTGCTTGCACTTTTGGTGTGCTTTTGAACTGCTAGGTTGGCAGGAGCAGGGACCGAGCAACGGGAGCTCACCCCGTTGTGGGGATTTGAACCGCCAACCTTCTGATCGGCAAGTCCTAGGCTCTGTGGTTTAACCCACAGCGCCACCTACGTCCCTAAGCATTACTCAGAAATAACTTCTTCTGAGTTGACTGGGGCTTACTCCCAATCAAGTGTGCTTTGGATTGGATTCTCAGTCAACAATTCATAAAAACCAGACCTCCAAGATTTCAGGAATATGCCAATTAACACAATCATTTCATAGGTTTACATTACATTCTCCTTGACTCTTGAATCAGGGGCTAGCATTTATCATGTAATGAATATGAGCAGAAAGAACCTTAGGGAGCATATTTTGCAGCTGTCTGAGAGTCTGAGAAATAATGTTTAAAATGCTTGTTGTTAATTCATTAGAATAAACTCAGCAATAACCCATTCATTGAAAACCTTGATTCAAATTAGGAACAAAAGACTGAGCGTAATTATTTTCAAGACAGTAGCTGAAAGCTATTGAGGAAAGGTGTCAACTTGAAATTTGAATTCAGTGGGTTTTTGTGTGGGGGGGTTTTTTGGGTTTTTTTTAGTAATCCAGCACAAAGGGTAACATTGCTATTATTTCCACAGATGTTCTTACTTGCTAAAATAAAAATCATCACCAGTGCCCATAAACTGAACATTGCTTTTTCCCATTGTGAGCCTGTACTCTACCTCCATGTTTTCTTCTTTTTTAATATACATTTTTAATTAGTTTTTACATATATTTTCCAAACAGAACATCTCATCTCATCTTATGCACCTCCATGTCTTCTTTGCTGCAAATGCTGCCCTGACACTGCTCTAAATACAAAATTATTAGATTCCTCACGGGCTTTTCTATGAACTGGTTGCCATAGTATTTGAGTGCTTAAGACATCCATATATTCATAGCTGTCAACTTTTCCCTTTTCTTGCGAGGAATCCTATTCGTAATAAGGGAATTTCCCTTTAAAAAAGGAGAACGTTGACAGCTATGATATATTTATCTTTACTCATGAGAGAGAGGCAAAAATAGAACGGCCCAAACGCAGAAACATCGAAACACAGAATGGGTGTTTTCGAACCCAGAGCCCCTTGTCTCTGCTTCTGGGACGAAAGCTGGGGACTTAGTGGCAGCCTACAGGCCAGGAAACAGAGGTGCTGATCCACAGAACCCACCTGGCTTCCAGGTGAGAGGTGGGATGCTGCGGAATTGCACCTGGGCCGCTCACAAACACTCACTTACCATCATTGGTAAGCGGCATTAGAGGTTTTCATCTTTATTTTGTGAAAACAAGCAAGTTCCTGCACCCTGTTGTTGAGATAACTGCCTTGTCAGGATCCCTTTGTAGGGCAGGGGGGACCAGTGATGGCTCACTGTTTGTTAGCCCTGATGTAGTGAGAGGGGAATAGAGACTGCAGAGCTGGGGTAAAATGTGGTGCCTGGGTTGGGTGAAACAGCCTATCATACTTTGGCTGGTTTCCTGGTTTCCTGTGTTGGTAAAAGCATCTGTCTGCTTTTGCTTTTTGCCTTGGATACTTTATTTTGCTATACAGTGGTACCCTGGTTCTCAAATGCCTTGGTACTTAAACAACTTGGAACCCAAACACTGCAAACCAGGAAGTAAGTGTTCCAGATTGCAAACTTTTTGCAGAAGCTGAACGTGCTCCATTTTGAGTATTGCGCTTCCGATTTGAGTGTTTCACTTCCGATTTGAGCGTCTGTCTGCTTTTGCTATTTATTTTGCATTTTTGTTTTTGAAGCTCTCTTTTTTTTGTGACTGTGTGGAACCCAGTTCGGCTACTGATTGATTGATTGATTGATTGATTATGTGACTGCAGTACATTGTTTATTGCTTTCATTTTATGGATCAATGATCTTGTTATAGAGTAAAATTCATGTTAAATTGCTGTTTTATGGGTAGTTTTTAAAAGTCTGGAACGGATTAATCCATTTTGCATTACTTTCTATGGGAAAGTGTGCCTTGGCTTTGGAACGCTTTGGTTTTGGAACGGACTTCTGGAATGGATCAAGTTTGAGAACCAAGGTACCACGGTATGATTTTGACAAAAATATTGATGATTGACTTACTACATATATTGCAGAATGCAGACTCCCTCAGTATTCCCAGGATAGCCAATCTAAAGGCTTATTGGACAACTTGTAACCAATAATTTATTTTGGCTTTTTTACATGTCCACCATACATGATAAACCAGACAATGATTATTTTTTTTGGCCTGTTGTAGAAGTTGTAATGAGCTGTCCTAGATGCCGTACGACTTTAAATTGTATTTTTACATATGTGCCCTGGACCATCTGAATGAACTTGCATCCTTGGTCTAGAGTCTGCAGAATATAAACGAAATAATATATAAACTAAATAAAGTGAAGTGGCAGAATGAATATAGGTATATTCCATTTGGACAACTCCAGCTTTCTAATCCTATTTCCTTTTATGAAAAACTGAAAATTCAATAAGTGCAAAATGGGTGGGAAAGGGAAACTTTCAGAAGAAAAACCATCAGCTTCTCATTTGACCTCAGACTGAGAAATGAACATTTGGCTGTAGGCATTTCATTTGTCCACTTTGTGTCAAAACACACACACACACACACACACACTAGCAAGGAATGCTTTCATGTTGAGTGAAATTTACGCAGCTGAATATCACTTTGTAATCCCTTGGGAAGTGTCATCCCACATGGGCCTTGTTTTTAGGCTGGGCTCTCTTTGCCCTCTCAGAATCAGGCAAGATAAAAATGGCAACACATCATGGAAGATTTAAAATGATACTCATTGTTTTTCAAGCCACAGCTTGTTCTTCAGGCTTCACAGCTAAATAAAGATGTGAAATGACAAGGGATTACATGTACGCTATTGTGAGTTGTTCTCCCCTCGTGATTTTCGGCAATTTGTGTTTTTATTTCTACCCTGAAAAGGATATACCAAGAGCTCTGGCCACAAGTTTCAATATAAGGAATAATTCCTACTCAAGAGTTGAGTAGGAATTATTCCTTATTTTCAACTCTTGAGTAGGAATTATTCCTTATATTGAAACTTGTGGCCAGAGCTCTTGGTATATCCTTTTCAGTGTTTTTATTTCTACCGGCAGGATTTGACATCCTGACGTATTGGTACATCAGAAACAGAGAAAATAGGAATTAAATAAGGGGGAGCACACATATCTGCAGCAAACCAGATGTCAATGTCCTCTACAAGGTCTGTTTTTCTTAGCTGGGCAGCTGCAAGAGACGGAAAAGGATGGATATTATAATAATGTAGCTGTATTAGTGCCAAACTGGTGGCCCAATCCTGCCATAACAAACAAGCATCTGTCTTCAGCATATGACCTGAAACCCTCCCAGTGCAGGGATGTCCTCTTGTGATGCAAGAGGAGATGTAGGAAGTAACCAGGGCTAGATTTGGTTTCTGCAGCAACAAGACCCAAATGGAAAAACAGACCATCCTATTTTGTAATGCTCATGCGAGGAGTGATAAGGACATCAATGGCCAAACCATTTAAAACAAAGTAGCCCCTCAGAAGCCCCCTCTGCCTGACATTCTCGTTTTCCTCCATCTCAAAAACATATAACTGTATTTCAAAGCAGATTTGACAGTTCTTCCGGTCTCTTTATGCCTGTCAGATTTATTTTGTTTTCAAATGTGTGCCCTGCCTCCTGACTCCTGAGAGAGCTCAGGACAATTTACAGCATTTAAATAATAGGGGGAAAGCTCCTCTGAGCGGAGTGTCTCTTCAACGGCATAGCTGAGGTGGCCTTGCAGATGAATTTGGTTCCTCCTGAGCAGGGGTCAGCAAACTTTTTCAGCAGGGGGCCAGTCCACTGTTCCTCAGACCTTGTGGGGGGCCGGACTATTTTTTGGGGGGGGGGAATGAAGGGATTCCTATGCCCCACAAATAACCCAGAGATGCATTTTAAATAAAAGCACACATTCTACTCATGTAAAAACATGCTGATTCCCGGACCGTCCGCGGGCCAGATTTAGAAGGCGATTGGGCCGCATCTGGCCCACGGACCTTAGGTTGCCTACCCATGCTCCTGAGGAATGCTTGGGAAGTTTCCACATGGAAAGATTCCAGAGCTTCAGACTTGTTTACCAACTTTGGCAATGAAGGTTTTGCTCTGTGCCTAAGCATCCTGCCAACCTAGCCGTTCGAAAGCACGTCAAAGAGCGCCTCAACCCATAGTCGCCTTTGACTGGACTTAACCATTCGGGGGTCCTTTACCTTTTCATTTTTACCTCCTGCCCCCCACCTCTACAGTTGTCCGGATTTTCCTGGACATATCCGGAATACTGCAGTGTCTTGCTGAGCGTCTCCACCCCCATTGTTCTACCTGGACACTGAGATCCAGCTCTGAGTGCCTTCTGGCAGTTCCCTCACTGAGAGAAGCCAGGTTACAGGGAACCAGGCAGAGAGCCTTCTCGGTGGTGGCACCCACCCTGTGGAACGCCCTCCCACCAGATGTCAAGGAGAAAAATAACTACCAGACTTTTAGACGACATCTGAAGGCAGCCTTATTTAGGGAAGCGTTTAATGTTTGATGCATTACTTTATTTTAATATTGTGTTGGAAGCCGCCCAGAGTGGCTGGGGAAACCCAGTCAGACAGTGGCGTAGCGTGGGTTGTCAGCACCCGGGGCAAGGCAAGTAATTTGCGCCCCCTAACCCGTGGATTTGCGCCCCCTAACCTGTGGATTTGCCCTAACCCCAGATGTTGCGCCCGGTGCGGCTGGCCCCCCCTGCACCCCCCACGCTACGCCACTGCAGTCAGATGGGCGGGGTATGTATGTATGTATGTATGTATAAATAAATAAATAAATAAATTGTTGTTGTTGTTGTTGTTATTGTTATTATTAAAATCCAGGCATATGGCAACCCATGTCGGCAGTGCCATTTTCCCATAAAAACAGCTCAAAAATGGTTTTTTTTGCTTTTTGCGATTTTGCCAAAGAAAAGCTCAGCACCTTTTCTGTCCACAACTGCCTCACTGGGTGCAAACCTAGAAGTAGCCGAGAGATATAGAACTGATAGGCATCCCAAACCTAACCTGTAAGTCTACTTTTGAAAACCAAGTGTTAATTCCTCACTCTGGACATTTCATGCCTGACAGTGCTGTTACACTGATGCTGTTACAATGGAGTAAGCTGGTGCGTTCTGAGATGGTGGTTCTGTCAGCCCTTCCGTAAGCAGACTCAGGTTGTATATTTGTGTAACTAAACCATATGCCATAAAGACACCACAGCCTCTGTTGTGCCTCATTCCCAGAGGAAACCCCAAGCCTGGTTAAGTACAGTGGTACCTCAGGTTACATATGCTTCAGGTTACATACGCTTCAGGTTACAGACTCCGCTAACCCAGAAATAGTGCTTCAGGTTAAGAACTTTGCTTCAGGATGAGAACAGAAATTGTTCTCCAGCGGCGCGGCAGCAGCAGGAGGCCCCATTAGCTTAAGTGGTGCTTCAGGTTAAGAACAGTTTCAGGTTAAGAACAGACCTCCGGAACGAATTAAGTACTTAACCCGAGGTACCACTGTACCAAGAAACCTGGACTCTAATGCAGCAGTAACATTATGTTAGATGTTATACATGACAGGACTCAGAATGTGATTCAGGCTTCACTGTGCCAAAGACAAACAAGTCCTCAAAGGTTTCATAGAATCATAGAGTTGGAAGAGACCACAAGGGCCATCGAGTCCAACCCCCTGTCAAGCAGGAAACACCATCAGAGCACTCCTGACATATGGTTGTCAAGCCTCTGCTTGAAGACCTCCAAAGAAGGAGACTCCACCACACTCCTTGGCAGCAAATTCCACTGTCGAACAGCTCTTACTGTCAGGAAGTTCTTCCTAATGTTTAGGTGGAATCTTCTTTCTTGTAGTTTGGATCCATTGCTCCGTGTCCGCTTCTCTGGAGCAGCAGAAAACAACCTTTCTCCCTCCTCTATATGACATCCTTTTATATATTTGAATATGGCTATCATATCACCCCTTAACCTCCTCTTCTCCAGGCTAAACATGCCCAGCTCCCTTAGCCGTTCCTCATAAGGCATCGTTTCCAGGCCTTTGACCATTTTGGTTGCCCTCCTCTGGACACGTTCCAGTTTGTCAGTGTCCTTCTTGAACTGTGGTGCCCAGAACTGGACACAGTACTCCAGGTGAGGTCTGACCAGAGCAGAATACAGTGGTTTAGAAGGCAGAAGCCTAATAAATAAAGCCAAACAATTGGCGTAATTTATTCACTATCTTTGAAGAGTGCAGGGGGATAAAGTCTCCCATGGATTCCCTCTGTAGCACATACAGAGCAGATTTACTGATACAAGAAGTAACTCAAGATTGGCCGACATATCGTTGGATTAACCTGACAGGCCCTCTCTGAGCAACAGTTTCTATGATTAACTTTAGCAGCCATGTGAGGCTCCTGGAGTGAGCTGCCTAAATCTGATACACAGCAAAACGTAATGCATTTTAGTTGAGCGTTCTTTTGAGAATATTTGCTTCTGGGACTGGGGAAGCTGTGGGGAAACTCAAGGAATTGTATGTAATTTGAACTGTGATTTGCAGAGGCATGCTTTCCCCCTGTTGTTCAACAGAATTGGGTTAGGACCTGTCCCTGAACGCGTACATAAAAGCACCATGCAATTAAAATTCATACTGTATTTTACCAACCTTCCCTACTACCAAAAACAGCATAGTTTAACCCCTCTCTAGTCTCACAACACAGACCTTTCTCAAAATATGCATTTTACTTCTCTACTGGAGCCCTGCATGGAATTCAGTAGCTTAGTGTGCATTGTAGTATTACCAGTGTGACAGGGAACGAAAAGCATTGTGGGGAGAACGGCCAATAGGTCAGCAGCAAACTAAAATGCCATTTTCACCAATTGCAGCTTCAGGTAGGCAAGTTGTAAATATTATTTTAATGATAAATTCTAAGAACACACATGCAGAGTTCAAAGGCATAGAAAATATAAATTAACTTGCAATCTCGATTTGTATTATGAAACTATTAACATTTGCTGGATTGTAGCCAGTGCTTGTTGGGACGCGGGTGGCCTGTGGGTTAAACCACAGAGCCTAGGGCTTGCCGATCAGAAGGTCGGCGGTTCGAATCCCCGTGACGGGGTGAGCTCCCGTTGCTCGGTCCCTGCTCCTGCCAACCTAGCAGTTCGAAAGCATCCCAGTGCAAGTAGATAAATAGGTACCGCTCTGGCGGGAAGGTAAACGGCGTTTCCGTGCGCTGCTCTGGTTCACCAGAAGGGGCTTAGTCATGCTGGCCACATGACCCGGAAGCTGTACGCCGGCTCCCTCGGCCAATAAAGCGAGATGAGCGCCGCAACCCCAGAGTCGGTCACGACTGGACCTAATGGTCAGGGGTCCCTTTACCTTTACCTTTAGCCAGTGCTTGTTATACATTTAAGAAATAGAAAGCTACTAGGCTTGACATAAAAAATGATACACTTCAAGTTTCAGCTGTATCACTAGTCAGAAATAAGTCCTATTCAATTAAGATCCCCTATAACTTTAATTATAAGCTTCCTCATGTTTTCCCCTGGCCCGTGACAGTTTCCTGTTCAGTGGCAATAAGGGACAAAGCAATTCTTTACATGCCAACTCAGACAAAAGGTAAAGGTAAAGGGACCCCTGACCGTTAAGTCCAGTCGCGGATGACTCTGGGGTTGCAGCGCTCATCTCGCTTCACTAGCCGAGGGAGCCGGCATACAGTTTCCGGGTCATGTGGCCAGCATGACTAAGCCGCTTCTGGTGAACCAGAGCAGTGAACGGAAACACCGTTTCCCTTCCCGCTGGAGCGATACCTATTTATCTACTTGTACTTTGACGTGCTTTCAAACTGCTAGGAGGACAGGAGCAGGGACCGAGCAACGGGAGCTCACCCCGTCATGGGGATTCGAACCGCCGACCTTCTGATTGGCAAGCCCAAGGTTCAGTGGTTTAGACCACAGCGCCACTCAGACATAAGCCTCATTAAATTAGGTGGAACTTATTTTCAACCAAATGTGTATAGAATTGCAGCCTCACTCCTTGTTCCTGGGGGGCACAGCTTTTATTACTGTCTTCCTCTCAATTTCCCCCTCCCCTTTTTTCTTAACATAGCCCATGTGCCCTGCATTTCATACCTGGATAGACTACCAGTTAGAAAGTAAAAATAACTGAGTTTAGAGGAAGTTATATCCTAATTGGTACTTAGCCAGATGTTACAGTGTTGCAACAGATAAATAAATTTACACAAGAACACTCTTATTCTGCACAAATTGAAAACTAATAAACGCTCATCTTAACCCTCCCTCATTTTTTCTACACTTTCAATCACTAGAATGAAATAAAAGCTTGGGGTTATCTTAGGGTCATCTCATAGTTTACCATAGACCCTTTCAGAATCCCCCCTACACATTTTTATGAACACATGGAGAAGAAAATGAGGTGATTTCCACTTTCCTCACACCAGGATCAACTTTCCCACCAGCTCCTCCGTGCTTTGTGCAAAAGATCTGGATGGGGAGCTAACTTACGTGCAGATGAACGTATTTAATTTCCTCTCAGGGAAACCTGAGGCGACTGCCTCAGACGGCAAGATCCACAGGGGCAACAGATCCCAGTGCAGATATTTATTCCTCCCTTGTTCCTGTCGTAGATCTTCTCTCACCTTTTCTTCCCTGGTAAGGAGGGGAGCACTATTTTGTGCCAAAATGTATTGGGCCGGCGCTGGCTCCTCCACACAACTGGGAACCTCAACTGCTTGGTTCCTGGATGCGCATGGAATAGCTAATGCACACACAACTGTCAGGTACACAGGTGTCCCATTCAGATGTTCCATGAGGAGGTCAAGGGGCAAAAACAGCAGGCACAATGGCATTGGGAGTCAGGCGCCATGCGTTCAGGAACACATGCAGGGTCGAGACTTTAAATTGGCAAACTACCGCATTTTTCCATGTATAAGACGCTCCCATGTATAAGATGACCCCTATTTTTGAGCCCAAAATTAAGAAATAATTAATTGCAACATTCCGTGTATAAGACAACTCCCAATTTTAAACTTAAAAAAATTGGAGGGAAATATAGTCTTATACAAAGGGACGCGGGTGGTGCTGTGTGTAAAACCTCAGTGCCTAGGACTTGCCAATCGCATGGTCAGCAGTTTGAATCCCTGCGGTGGGGTGAGCTCCCGTCATTCGGTCCCAGCTCCTGCCCACCTAGCAGTTCGAAAGCACCCTTAAGTGCAAGTAGATAAATAGGTACTGCTTACTAGCGGGAAGGTAAACGGCGTTTCCGTGTGCTGCTCTGGTGCCGGTTTGCCAGAGCAGCTTCGTCACACTGGCCACGTGACCCGGAAGTGTCTTCGGACAGCGCTGGCTCCCGGCCTCTAGAGTGAGATGAGCGCACAACCCTAGAGTCTGGCAAGACTGGCCCACACGGGCAGGGGTACCTTTACCTTTACCTTTATAGTCTTATACATGGGAAAATACAGTAATATACTTCTCTGTATCTGGGAAGACTTCTCACTATATAGAATCAGTAACCTTCTTTATGGGTGACCCCACTGGGTGATATTGAAGCTCGCAAGTTCAGTAAAAAAAAAAGGGAATGATAAGAAACAGCCCTTTAAGATAGCTCAGCGATCCTATCCCACATTGTAAATCTGAAGCTGAGACTTAGGAACAGTAACAACCCTACAATGCTAACTTCTGAAAGAGATTAGATTAACTGGAAATTTTCTGGGTCCACAGCTCATAGTAGTGCTAACATGTTATAAAATAAAATATCACAGGATTTAGGTATAATAATATAATAATAATTTATTATTTATACCCCACTCATCTGGCTGGGTTTCCCCAGCCACTCTGGGCGGCTTCCAACAAAATATTAAAAATACATTAAAACATCAGTCATTAAAAACTTCCCTGCAAACTTTTCTTGCAAGTTTGTCTGCCTCCCAAGTCCATTCCGGGAAGCCCTGTAATGTCATTCATGATTAGCTTTTTGAACAGCACTAAGAGGTTTACAGGAGCTAATTTTTAATCTGTCTCATTTAACCTTCATATACATACTGCCTTAGTTGCATTCTAAGATCTGATGATGTCACTGTTTGTAATTGGCTAGGACAAAATATAGTCCAGATTTATGAGTGCTTTGATGGCAGTGGAATTATGCAATTATTTTGATCCAAATGGTCTCCAAAGGGAAAATATCTACCGGCTAATTAATGTGTTATTAGCCTAATTGGAGGATTTCCCCCTCTTCGTTAATCTCAAATTGAAGAGAATTTGCAAGTCAGAAAAACACACAAACCTGTCTTTGGCCAAATGGATTAGTATTTCCTGTGTGATACTGCAAGGAATGCTGCAATTACTTCTTGGGTAAAGATGGGGAGAAGCTTTTTATGGGTCAAAAGGAAGGAGACCTAACATGGTGACAAAGAAGACACCTGGCTTTGGTTAAAACAAGGCAAATTGTCACAAGGTGGGAGGATGGGAATTCATTATCTGTGGCTTTCCAGATAATGTAGGGCTCCAGTTCCCACCAGTTTTACCCATTGTCTTGTTATGCTATCAGAATTGTACCGTACACAATAGTTTGTTGTGTCTTTCTACATGCTGCGTCTTTCCCAAAGGAACACCATCCCTGGGAAAATCAAATCCTCCTCTTCCCAACTCCCACACCTCTACCAACTTTTAGCTCTCTTTGTTCTGCTACAGGAACTTTTTTTTTTTTTTGTAAAAAGAAGATAGAAGAGTACTTGGAGCTCAATAGATCTAATCCTTCGAAGACAGAGGTCCTCTGGCTGGGTCAGGATGGTATGGGGATGAGGGACCAGCTCCCTTCTCTTGCGGGGCCCCAATTAGTGCCATTGCCTTTCATTAAGAGTTTGGGTGTAATCCTTGACGCCTCCCTTTCCATGGAGGCGCAGGTTACAGCAACAGCCAAGGTGACATTTTTCCACCTTCGCTGCATCAAGCAGTTGGTCCCTTACCTTTCCTGCCCTAATTTGGCCACAGTGATCCATGCGACGATCACCTCCAGGCTTGACTACTGTAATTCGCTCTACGCGGGGCTGCCCTTGAAGCTGTCCCACAAACTCCAGCGGGTGCAGAATGCTGCAGCGAGGCTCCTCACGGGGTCTCTGCCATGGGAGCATATTCACCCAGTGCTCTTCCAGCTGCACTGGCTCCTGGTGGAGTACAGGGTCAGATTTAAGGTGCTGGTTTTGACCTTTAAAGCCCTGGTACCGGGGGTGGGGGCGGGGCTGGCACGAGTCCCGGTGGTGTGGTGTGCCGCCCGCAGGGGCGTGATGCGCGTCCTGGGGGCATGACATGCCGCCTGTGGGCGCATGGCGCCCAGGACGGACGGGGGGCAGCTGTGATGGCACCCCTCCATTATCACGCTGCCGGGGGCGCTGCACTCCCCCCGCACCCCTATTCCTCCGCCAGTAGCTGAGATCACACCACACTACCTGAGAAGTGGGTACCGTATTTTTCACTCCATGATGCACTTTTTCCCTCCTAAAAAGTAAGAGGAAATGTGTGTGCGTCTTATGGAGTGAATGCAGGCGGGAGGCTCTGCTCATCGCTCACTTTCATGAGCCGCGTGGAGCATGTGTGCGGCTCTTGGGGGCTTTTCCCCGAGGAGGGAGAATGGCAGCCCATCAGTCCCTCCTCCCTCTTCAGGGAAAAGCCCCCAAGAGCTGCAAACACGCTCCAGGCGGAATCCCCCCCCCCTGCATTTCCCCTCTAAAAACTAGGTGCATCTTATAGTCAGGTGCGTTTTATGGAGCGAAAAATACGGTAAGTTTACTACCTCCTCATAGAGGACTCCCTATTGAACTGCATTGAACAGGTTTTACAGTTGCCAATTCAATAATGGAACGCTAGCATTTTTATTCATGATAAATCTTTGGTGTTCCATGCGCATTTGCATGCAGCAAGTGTCTCCTCAATGTTTCAATCTGTGACAGGGTGACACTGGATAAAGGCTAAACTGATCACTGTGATGGCAAATGCGTTGGTGGTTTCTCAAGGCAATCTCAGCATCAGCAGACCAGTCTTTCAAAGCACAACTCTTTTTATTTTAATCTGGTTCTCCCTCCCCTTTCCCGCTTCATCTCTAGTCCTCGAGCAAATTAAAACACGAAGCAGAGAGAGAGAAAAACCCTTAATAAAAAGGCTAATTAGGACAACTGATAAGCAAGATATGCAAGATCCAGCTCTAACCAGTTGTTAGATTTATTTGAGCCATTTAATGAAGATATCTATCTTTGTTTTTTCTTTTTTAGCAGATTATAATGTTCATTTATATTTTCACTACTGGACAAAAGTAGTCCAGTTATTATTGCGAACCTTTATTTACATTGTGATATATGAGTATATCATGTTTAGCTGATGATATAGCACAATGTTGAAAACCAGATATTGCCCAGCCCTACTTGAGGCATTGCTTTTTTGGCAAATGGCATTAAAATACACATATATTTAGATTGCTGAGGCACCATGAAGTGCTTCAAGTGTCCCCAATTTGATGTGCCACCTCATATGGATCCTGTTTTATCTCTGGCAAGCCAAAAATCTCTTCAGAATACCCCCTGCCTCTTTGCCACAGGATCTGGAATTAAACTGAATCAGATCAAAAATCTATATTAAAGTCCACAGTGCTTATGTGACCAACTATCTACCCTGACCTAGGTAAAAACCCAGATGAGCGCCACACCCCATAGTCGCCTTTGACTTGACTCAACCGTACAGGGGTCTTTTACCTTACACTGATCTTGTACAGATGTGCAAGTTTTCAGCATCATTTAACAGGTGGTTTAACAAAGGGGTGGGGATTTGACATTGTCTTGTTATTGAGCTCCCATTCAGATGCTAGCATAGGCTTGCGTTTATGTTCCCAGGCAAATTGGTTCCTTTTGAAATCCACCTGAAGTTCAAAAATGGTCTTTTAAACAGAAATGTTAAGGCTAAGTACATTAGCTCAGGAGGGAATGTAGGCATTTAAAGGCCAAATATAGTCCCAGCTTTTCATTTTTCTTCCTAATTAGATAGGTCTAGTTTCCAACCCCATCCATTTGCCTCACAGCAAGCAATTAGTTCTCGGAACAATGGCAGGAAGAAGTAAGACTCCGTTTCCTCCTGTGCTGAGAATGTACTATTAAAGAGAACTGTTACATGCCCTGTTGCTTTTAGATTACTTCATTGTAATTTCCATTACACATAAAACTACCTTATTTGACAAATTGAATGGAAATTGAAATGACTCTGTGGCTAGATTCACATCTTATCAGATTAAGAATTTCTGTCATATATTTCCTGCTTTTTCACATCATTGCCAACATTTTACCACCTCAAGAGACAGTTTTTATCAGTAGATTCCTGCTACAGGGACCACCAAGCAAAAGTTATTTACTGTTCCCTTTTTGAAATGACCGTGCCGAAGCTATGCACAAGGATCTAAACTGTTTATTCGTGTGTCAGGATTGTCTGCAGGGAACGTACCTGATGGCTTCACTTCGGGCGATATTCAACTAAGTCATCTCCGGTGAAGATCCATTGAATAAAAGGACTTTAGTTACCGAGTCCCTTGGTTTTATTGGGTCTCTACTTTGAAGATGGCACAGCCGGTGATCACACTTTGGCTTTTGATTACTAGAATTAGGAACATGATAAATTATATCAGGGGCCAGGCTACCTTATGTATCCGCCTTGGTCTTAAGATGCTCAGAAGAGGCCATTCTCTTTCCCCCACCACTAGCCATCGCTCATTTGATGGGAACTTGACAGACAACTTTCTCAGTGGCCGTGCCTAGGCTCCCTTCCACTGACAGATGAAGACTTTACTTAAGAGTTGCCTTTGGCCTGTGATTTATTATTATTTTCTTGCTGCTAATTTTAATAAAGCTTAATTGCTGCTGTTTTTATTGCTTGGTTGCATCTGGTCAGGTTAAGTTTGTACACTGTTGCTTTCACCATATAATACCTGCTATTATTTATATTTCTGTTCCACCTTTCTGCAGAGTGCCTAAGAAAGTTAACAACGATAAGGAAATGATCACAGTGAAACAAGTCCAGGTATGTATTTTAGGGCACTGTTTTGTGAAGTATTCTCTGCATTTTCCCAGTGCTTTTTAAAACCCTTGTGCTAGACAAGAGACAAGAGCAACTGTGTTATCTTTGACAATAAATACTTAACTATGTGCTGTGCGCATTCCTTTGGCTGGGAAGTGCCCCTGACACCTGGCATTTCAATGAAGCTGTAAAGAGAAGGGATGGTTCAATATCAATTGGCCTCAACTTGCATCTTTTATTTTCTCCAACAGCAACCTTGAGGAGAAAGCAAAGCCTTGGGTAGTTGGCTGGCTGAGAACGCACATAGACAAAAATCATTTGAGATACCAAGCTATTGTGGACCTGCACTCGCCCTGTTTTGGTCGATTTCCACTGTGGGATCAAGGTCAAGAGAAATCTGGTTCTGATAGTTCCCAGCAGAAGCCAGCTGTGCACAGCAATGGTTGGCTGGCCTTTGTGACATCATAAAGTCACCTCCTGTCAGCCCAGTCACTAGAATGAAAACTTTCTTCATATGAGAATGGGGAGGATATTTGAATAAAGCAGAGCTTTCCAAAATTTACATGCTGGTGATACACTTTTAGACACGCATCATTTCACGACACAGTAATTCAATTTTACAGTGGTACCTAGGGTCAGGGACGCGGGTGGCGCTGTGGGTAAAACCTCAGTGCCTAGGACTTGCCGAACGCATGGTCGGCGGTTCGAATCCCCGCGGCGGGGTGCGCTCCCGTCGTTCGGTCCCAGCGCCTGCCAACCTAGCAGTTCGAAAGCACCCCCGGGTGCAAGTAGATAAATAGGGACCGCTTACCAGCGGGAAGGTAAACGGCGTTCCGTGTGCTGCGCTGGCCCGCCAGATGCAGCTTGTCACGCTGGCCATGTGACCCGGAAGTGTCTCCGGACAGCGCTGGCCCCCAGCCTATAGAGTGAGATGGGCGCACAACCCTAGAGTCTGGCAAGACTGGCCCGTACGGGCAGGGGTACCTTTACCTTTACCTTTACCTAGGGTTATGAATTTAATTTGTTCCGGAGGTCTGTTCTTAACCCGAAACTGTTCTTAACCTGAGGTGCGCTTTTGCTAATGGGGCCTCCTGTTGCTACTGCGCCACCAGCGCTCGATTTCCATTCTCATCCTGGGGCAAAGTTCTTAACCCAAGGTACTACTTCCAGGTTAGTGGAGTTTGTAACCCGAAGTGTTTGTAACCTGAAGCGTACCCGAGGCACCACTGTACTAGCAAACCGAATGTTAAACCGACCCCTTATAAGAGCGTTCGCATGACACACCTAAACACTGCAGCCAACATAATAACCTGTCACAACACCCAGTTTGGAAAGTATCAACTGCTCTAATTAGTTTGGCTCTCAGTTTGAACTCTTAGTTTCACACTGGGGGGCTACAAACAGCAGTTCACCAAATACAGTCATACCTCGGGTTACAGCCGCTTCAGGTTGCGTTTTTTCGGGCTGAGGACCGCCAAAACCTGGAAGCACCAGAACGGGTTCCTTCCGGGTTTCGGCGGTCGTGCATGCGCAGAAGTGCTAAATCGTGCAGAAGTGCCTAATCGCAACCCGCACGTGCGCAGACGCAGGTTGCGAACGTGCATCCCACACTGATCACATTCGCAACCCGAGCATCCACTGTAGTTGTCTGCCAACTAACAGCCACTCACTATGGTTTGTAGCAAAGGCAAAGGGCCCCTGGACGGTTAAGTCCAGTCAAAGGCAACTATGGGGTGTGGAGCTCACCTCATTTCAGGCTGAGGGAGCTGGTATTAGTCCACAGACAGCTTTCTGGGTTTGTGCATGATATAACAGCCATGTTTTAACATGTTAGAATTCTACCACACACCCGCAGTCACTCACAAATCAGGAGAGCAATAAAATACCTTCACCACTTAACACAACCAATCTGCCAAGTGATTACAAGACAACCATGTTAAATTACCGCACAGGAAATATATACTGTAATCTGTAATCTACCCCCAGGTGGCCAACAGTTCTAAACCATAGTGTTGTGCTATAAATATAATGCTTGTTTCTACTCGGAAGAACTATCAGAATTTTGACCCTGAGTCATTTGGAGTCAAGGATTTCATTCAAACATCTTCTGCTGAAGGAAGCAGTGATTTTATTTAATACAAAGTTCCCCAATCCAGAGCAAGTTAGCTACATTTAAATCCTAATGAAATCAAGTGGGTCACTGTGGAGAATACATCTAAGATCTGCAGCTCAACTGGGTGTTCCTATTTAGTTGGCAATGCAGACAGGTCAGAAAATAAGTACTGTATTATATTCCTGTAGCTGCTGCTGCAGTCAACCACTGCTGCTGAGCTCATAGGTGCAAATATATTGAACTCAAACCTGATGCTTATTTAAGCGGGACACTTTAAGTGGGTGATATTTAAGCTGCCATTGTACACACATACACTGAGGAATAGGACTAACACCTGGGTCTGGCTTTGGAGCATATTGTACAATTCTCTAGCATGGGGCTGAAATGACCCAGAACGAGTGCGAGAGTTAGAATTTTATTCCTTATCCAGCAAAATCTTTCAAGCAACTGTCATTTATCTTGTTTATGAGTTGGACTTTTGTATGTGAAATCTCTCCCCCCGAAGATCAAGTTTGTTACATTATACCCCCCCCTCCCAATCTTCCTTTAAAAAGTATTCCATGGCATATTTGATACAGAATTCATCCTTCCCTCGTCTGTCACCAGGTATCATAATTGCAACAACAAAATGTGGAAACTCAATTATAGTTTGAGAAGAAACAGAGTATCATCTTCTAAAATGAATCTGCGGATGTAACTGGACCATTTACTTACTACAACATGGGGTCAAGTGAATAGGAAACTATTTGTACTGGGGCACAAAGGTGCATTATTTACAGTTACAAAGAGGGCTTTGAATCAAAGTCTTTCAATTGCCCCCACCTTCAATCTAAATCTGAAGAGTTATACTGCAATTGCAATTTGCTTGCGGGAGAGGGACGGGAATTGAACCTTGCCCAAACCACAAAGGGAAGACCGTAGGATGTTCATTGTACCAGCATTTTCTCAGCACAATCACTAAGGCTTGTGCAATCTGTGTTCACCGCTGGCATGCAGACTTGTTGGCAAGGCTACTGCGTGTGAACAAGGAGCTCAAACTCATTTGTAGTACCGTATTTTTTGCCCCATAGGGCGCACCGCCCCATAGGATGCACCTAGTTTTTTTGGGGGGGGGGGCTGGCGTGGGGGAAGCCCAAGCTTCCCCTGACCCCAGCCCCGAGAACAGCCTGCTATCCGCAAGCCTAGGGAGCCCGGCGGGAAGTCTCGCCGGTCTCCCCAGGCATGCAGAGAGGTGCGCGAAGCCCGGGCTCTTCAGCGCGCCCCAGGCTTCGGAATGCAGGCAGTTCTGCGCAACCCTTGGCAGACTGGCGCGACTTCGCACCGGGCTCCCTAGGATTGCGCAGAGCTGCGCGAAGCCCGGGACTGCAGGCAGCTCTGCGCAGCGCTCGGGAGCCCGGCGCGACTTCGGGCTCCTGAGGGTTGCGCAGAGCTTCCTGAAGCCTGGAGAGCGAGAGGGGTCGCTGCGCACTGACCCCTCTCGCTCTCCAGGCTTCAGCGAAAGCCTGCATTCACCCCATAGGACGCACCCAGATTTCCCCTTCATTTTTGGAGGGGAAAAAGTGCGTCCTATAGGGTGAAAAATACGTTAATCAAAGGCAAGTGGGCACCGATAGATTCCATTCCAATAAATAAAAATAATAAAAGACTTGTGCTAAAGTTTCAGTCGCCCCTTAAAAGGGGTGTTGGTAGGGAAGAGACCCCAGTCTTGCATGAAAACCTAGGAATTGTATTTTGGTATATATATATTTTTCTGTCGCCTCCTCCAGGCAATCAAGTCAACCCAGGCTTGCTGTCCAACATGAATCACTTGCCTGAGGTCTATATAAGTGAGCTGTGGACCTGCCGGTTCACTAGGCAAACACATGAGCAGCTGTGCTCACATGTAAGGCCAGAGCAGTCAAATCATCTGGATTTCTGTTTCCCTGATTAAGGGTGCAGAGGCTGGCTTTCTTTTGACACAGGCCGACTAAATGCAGCTCCCCACTCTTTAGCCCGAAGCAAGCCCTGTGGACTGAACTGAACACAGCTGCTTCGTTCTTGCAAAGGAGAAACTGTAGATGGGAAGGAATCTCAGGTCTCGGTGGTAGGGACACTTATTTGGAAACAAGTCCAGTTGGCATCAGCGGGACTTACTCTGAAGACATGAATACTAGTGGTTTGTCTTATACACAGAGCCATGAAAGCTGTACAACCAATTCAATCATAAAATACAGTGGTACCCCGCAAGACGAATGCCTCGCAAGACGGAAAACCCGCAAGACGAAAGGGTTTTCTGTTTTGGAGGCGCTTCGCAAGACGAATTTCCCTATGGGCTTGCTTCGCAAGACGAAAGCCCATAGGGAAATCTCCGGGGACCTGTTTTAAATTGCTGGCGGTCGGGAGCAAAGACTTTCGCCCACAGCCGGCCTTCAGAAGAGGTCCTGGACCTCTTCTGAAGGCTGGCGGGGGGCAAAAGTCTTTGCTCCCCCCCGCCTGCCTTCCCGGGACAGCGGAGACTTCTCCGCTGCCCCGGGCGATCTTAAAATGCTGGCGGGCGGGAGCGAACGCTTCGCTCCCGACCCCCAGCATTTTAAAATCTTTGGGCGAGTGTCTGCAAGCCTCGCGCGCCCGGCAGGAGGTCCCGCCGGGTGCGCGAGGCTTGGGGCGGCAGCCTGTCACCCGAAGCACGGGGAGCCCTTCGGAGGGCTTCCCCTGCTTCGGGCGAGTGTCTGCAAGCCTCGCGCACCCGGCAGGAGGTCCCGCCGGGTGCGCGAGGCTTGGGGCGGCAGCCTGTCACCCGAAGCACGGGGAGCCCTTCGGAGGGCTTCCCCTGCTTCGGGCGAGTGTCTGCAAGCCTCGCGCACCCGGCAGGAGGTCCCGCCGGGTGCGCGAGGCTTGGGGCGGCAGCCTGTCACCCGAAGCACGGGGAGCCCTTCGGAGGGCTTCCCCTGCTTCGGGCGAGTGTCTGCAAGCCTCGCGCACCCGGCAGGAGGTCCCGCCGGGTGCGCGAGGCTTGGGGCGGCAGCCTGTCACCCGAAGCACGGGGAGCCCTTCGGAGGGCTTCCCCTGCTTCGGGCGAGTGTCTGCAAGCCTTGCGCACCCGGCAGGAGGTCCCGCCGGGTGCGCGAGGCTTGGGGCGGCAGCCTGTCACCCGAAGCACGGGGAGCCCTTCGGAGGGCTTCCCCTGCTTCAGGCGAGTGTCTGCAAGCCTCGCGCACCCGGCAGGAGGTCCCGCCAGGTGCGCGAGGCTTGGGGCGGCAGCCTGTCACCCGAAGCACGGGGAGCCCTTCGGAGGGCTTCCCCTGCTTCGGGCGAGTGTCTGCAAGCCTCGCGCACCCGGCAGGAGGTCCCGCCGGGTGCGCGAGGCTTGGGGCGGCAGCCTGTCACCCGAAGCACGGGGAGCCCTTCGGAGGGCTTCCCCTGCTTCAGGCGAGTGTCTGCAAGCCTCGCGCACCCGGCAGGAGGTCCCGCCAGGTGCGCGAGGCTTGGGGCGGCAGCCTGTCACCCGAAGCACGGGGAGCCCTTCGGAGGGCTTCCCCTGCTTCGGGCGAGTGTCTGCAAGCCTCGCGCACCCGGCAGGAGGTCCCGCCGGGTGCGCGAGGCTTGGGGCGGCAGCCTGTCACCCGAAGCACGGGGAGCCCTTCGGAGAGCTCCCCTTGCTTTGGGCGAGAAGTCTCTGCTGCCCCGGGCGATCTTAAAATGTTGGCGGGCGGGAGCGAAGCGTTCGCTCCCGCCCCCCAGCATTTTAAAATCTCCCCGGGACAGCAGAGACTTCGCTCCCGCCCGCCAGCATTTTAAAATCGCCCCGGGACAGCAGGGGCTTTTAAAATGCTGGCGGTCGGCAGCAAAGCCCTCCTGTCCCCGGAGCTTGCGGGTCGGGAGGTGGGAAGAAGGGCTTTTTTTCCCACCGCCAGCCTTCAGAACAGCCTTCTGAAGGCTGGCAGTGGGAAAAAAGCCCTTGTCCCCCCCCCCCCAGCCTTCAGAAGAGGTCGGGGAACAGACTGTCCCCGGACCTGGTCTGAAGGTGGTTTCCCTAGGAATGCATTAATTGATTTTCAATGCATTCCTATGGGAAACCGTGCATCGCAAGACGAAAAACTCGCAAGAAGAAAAAACTTGCGGAACGAATTAATTTCGTCTTGCGAGGCACCACTGTAATGAAATTAAGTTAGCTGAGCTCTGGTACTGCAGCAATGGCCAGCACCAATAGTCTGAAATCCTGGCAAGTGCATTTACACTAAAGGTGCCATGTGCATGCATGTGAGGAATATAATCCACAATGCAGCATGCAATAAAATTCAACACAAGAAGCCTACTTGAACCCTACAGTCTATTAGATGCACTGTAGTACATGCACATTGTGCATACAAAGTGGCAATGCAACTTGAGAGTTTTGTCTAGAACTGTTTATGAATGCATATCCAATTCAGAGTCCATGAAAGTGCAATGTCTAAAAACTATGGCTCTGTTTTGATCTATTTTGCTCACATTGTATTAACCAACTAATGTGATTAATGAAGAAATTTTGTTTGAAATTTGGGAGAGATAGGAGAAATAACTTAAGTCTTGCAAAGGTAGAAATGTTTTCTGCTAACACAAGCCATCCCTGCAGTTTAAAACAGCCACACTGGCTGGAGCTGATCAGAGTTGGGTTGGGTTGCTGTCGTCTTCTCCTCCTCCTCCTCCTCTTCCTCTTCTTCGGCAATCACTCGTAGCCAAGTAATATTGTCTTCCATAAACACGGTTTTGTCCGTAAGTGACTGTGGAGGCCAATTCTGGATCCACACATCCTTCCACAGTGGGGACATTGGTGGGAGTTGATCACGGTGTGGATTTCCCAAGTGTGCCTTCCTCTTAGCACGTTACTCCCTTGCATTCTGAGTTTGAGTGTCTTCAAAGCCCATGACACCTTTGGTGAAGGCTGTTCTCCAATTGGAGCGCTCACAGGAAAGTGTTTCCCAAGTGTTGATGTTTATACTACATTTTTTAAAGATTTGCCTTGAGACAGTCTTTAAACCTCTTTTGTTGACCACCAGCACTACGCTTTCCATTTTAAAGTTCGGAATAGAGTAGTTGCTTTGGAAGACGATAATTGGCCATCCGCACAACATTACACTACCATGGACTATTAGCTATTAAGCTAGCGTGGACATGTGAATGAACAGGCAGAGTATGGATTTATTAAAAGTTGGCTCACGCTTGTAGAGGTTCATATAGCATCAGGATGGTAGAGTGAACAGGGGAACAGTAACTTTTATTGGGTTCCAACATTCACCACGAAGTTTGAGTCTTACGTCTCTCATTCCTACCCAGCCTGGCTTTGGAACTCATGAAGAATCAGCAAATCCACATTATACCCGAAAGTGTCATCTAGATATTTCACATCAATTTAACTATGATCAGTTCTGTAGTAAATTCATGTCAGCTCCAGCAGCAAGCCCTCAAGTGAGGAACATGAAAACATATTTTTCCCAAGGGAGAGAGGTTGTTAACCAACCTTTAGCAAAAAAAGTAGCATTTAGTTAATTGAAAGGTATTGACCAGGATCCAAATGACCCCATAGAGCACATCAACAGCACAGAGAGGTTTTCTTTGTTTATTTAGGTTTTCCTTCCACAGGCAGATTCCTGTCCTCCAAAAGCATTGTGGAATGGCATGAGATGCTGCTGCTGGAAGGAAATATCACCCCTCATCTGCGTGTACACAGTAGCACTTTGTAGGTATTCTGGTAGCACAGTAGCACAGAAGATATTCTGGACCCTAGTGTTAAGTATTATGTTCCATATAACCATATTCAACACTCAGTTTCATTCCAGCAAGAGAAGCAGAGCCTTGGATTTTTTTAAACAAAGGATACAAAATTGATTTTTTATTGTCACACAAGATGCACTTATAAAATTCATACAGAATATCATTTAAGAGGGGAAAAAAATCATTCCAAGCTTCCCTTGAGCAACAATTAAATAAAAATTAAATTACAACAAATTCACAAATATTCTGAATTAAATTTTAATGATCAGAATTTGTCAAAATGAACACATCTGAAACAATCATTTCTGTATATTTCTAGATTAGTTTTAAAATTCCTATTCCCACTGTATTCTTAACTTTGGCCACTTCTTCAAGATGAAGTGAGAATAGAGGCTTGATAAAAGGGGTGTGGGCTGGGGAATGGTTACTTCAGAACAGCCTATATATTTCCACCTTTTTAGCATTCATTGAAGCCTCTTTGTCTGAATTTAATTTCTGTACACTGATTTTATTTTAGCAACAGTATCTGCAGCTTTGGAGGAATAAACTTGTATTTTGAATTTTAAAATTTAGTATAGCTTATCATTTTTTTCTGGGCCACTTTGCAATAGCGAATAAATGAACCAACAAAGATCTAATCAGCACACAAAAAAATCTCATATTTAAAAAGTTTTAAATATTGCATTGTGTTTCTTAGACATTGCCGATCAGGTAGCAAGAAAGCACTTTGAGTGCAGCAGGCTTTCTCACTATGCTGAGCTGAAATGTCTGTTATTCCAGATTCAACCCTTCTTGAATTCCTCTTTGCTTGTTTCCCGAGCCCTATGCACCCCACGTAACACAGCTTAATACTTCAAAGCCCAAGTACTTCTAAAGCAACATTCATTCTACTTAAAAGTCTAGAACTAAAACCACCTATTTGAGGCTGTCTCCATTTTTGGCCATGTGCAGCTTTTCCAGCAAAGTCAAAGAAATGCTCTTAGCTGATTGACACATCACCATGTGCAAGTAACTTATTTTGTCTATTTCAATGCAAGGGCTCACAGTTGCAAGTGAAACATTTTTAAGTGCCAAGTGCAATCCCACATGTTGATTTTGCCCTTCCTCCCCCAAGCTTGTACACTTTTAACATTTACAAACTCAAGCTTTTCATGTTTAAAACACAGTGCAAATTAAACAGAAAGGAAGAAAAAGCTGTTCTTGCCCAGTTATCGCACAGTCCACTATTCCCTGTTGTTGGTCAATTTCTGGCTACAGTCTTAACATTTAGACAAAAATAGTATGCAGTAAATATTTCCTTTAAGGGTGATTTATTTGGATTAGATGAAATACATTTGGAACAATCCTCTCGTAGCAAGAATATCTTGATTATGTATTCTACTAAAAGTTTGAAAAAGTCTTTTGGCAGGTGAAGGATTTTGAAATGTTTTGTAGTGGCTTATGAAAGCAGAAAGGGATGCTTGTTCTTAAAGACGCAAACATGTTTCCAATGTTATCCTTCTAATTAAGGGGCTTTATGAATAGTGATGCGTTCTGGAAGCACTGTTTCGTAAAAATGGATTTAAATATATTTCACACGTTATTTTTCAGGAAAGCGATGCTGTAGCTCTGCCAAGCGGTAGATCTTTCAAAACTCACATTTCCCAAAACAACCAAGTTAACGATGTGAAGCTTGATTGGTTATCAAGCCAAGTTATTCACTGTAATAGGTCTGCCATTAATAATTTAAGTTTTTAAATAAATATTTTTAAGTGCCTTGTTTGGCACCCATCCATCGTGGCAGCGCCTGCTGTCCCAACAGCTCAGTATACTAAGCACATTTTATTTACAAAAGTTTAGTCAATTCTGTTTCCACAAATTGTAAACCTGTCTATCTCCAACAAATCTTTCTTTGCAGATCTGTGTTTTGACTCAGAATTGTCCTGGCTTATATCTTTCTCATCTCCATCAGGAGTTGTCAGGAACTGATCCGAGTTGCTTGTCACAAGCTGCGGCACTGCATTTTCCTTCTGGTGTACAGGCTGACTGGTCACGGAAGCAGACAGGTTTTCATCTGTGGAAATTCATGCATGGAAAACAGAAATTAGGACTTCGCACAGTGAGAGAAGACGCTGATTACAGATCTGTAATTTTATTGGCTTGTCACTGCACTGCAGGGTTTGCAGGTTAAAGATCTGCTCAACAGATATGCAAGGCAACTCAGTAAACTTGGGATATCAGGTGCATAAAATCCTGCCACATAATTTCTCTCTTTTGTTGACAGTAGTGTTACATAGTCCCATTTAAGCCATGTCAGTAACCTTCTAACTTTTGCATTTCTAATGTAAAATAACCTTTCTGAAACCTTCAGTTTTTTAAAGATAAAACCATACCAGCCCTCTCTGACAACTCCAGTAAGTAAGGGAGCTCAGTTATGGCAGAAGTTGCTAGTGATTACTATGTATGGGTACACAAAGAAATGCTAAACAAAAGCAGGGAAGGATGAATGGCTCGCTGACACATGATTTACACCAACTCTATACTTTACTGTCCTTCAAAAGAACAAATGGAGATAGCGATTTACCAGAGATCAGTTTTTATTTTACTTTAATTTGCTACACTTGATGGAATGTTCTTTATTTTCTTTTGCCCAATTCTCTTTCACCTTTGAGCTTGCCCAACCCTTGGAAGGTTGGCTGTTGGGTCAAAGGAGGTTTCCCATCCCTGCTCTGCTGAAATCAGATGTATAATAATAATTTTATTATTTATACCCCAGTCACTGGGTTGGGTGGCCTCAACCATGCCACATCAGATACTGAAGTTTTAAACTTTATGGAATTAATCAGGCTACATTGTAAATAAATAATAACTCGAAAACCATTCTGTCGCATTTTCTTAAAAGCGTAGTTCCTTGGAAGCCAAGTCTGTTGTAAAAGAAGGTAAAGGTAAAGGACAGTTAAGTCCACTCGCAGACGACTCTGGGGTTGAGGCGCCCATCTTGCTTTACTGGCCGAGGGAGCCGGCGTTTGTCCACTGACAGTTTTTCCGGGTCATGTGGCCAGCATGACTAAGCCGCTTCTGGTGAAACCAGAGCAGCGCACAGAAACACCGTTTACCTTCCTGTTGGAGCGGTACCTATTTATCTACTTGCACTTTTTGGCGTGCTTTCGAACTGCTAGGTTGGCATGAGCTGGGACTGAGCAACGGGAGCTCACTCCGTCACAGGGATTTGAACCGCCAACCTTCTGATCGGCAAGTCCAAGAGGCTCAGTGGTTTAGACCACAGCGCCACCCAAATCCCTAAGCCTGTTGTTAGGAGCAATGAAAACAAAGATGAACCTTTTAAGAAATAAAATGATCAAATTCAATATAATTTTTGGAATTGCCCTGTTCAAACTGCTTATAAATAACCCAGATAAGATGAAGTAGTCTGTTAGAAGTTTGTAACTGACTGGACTAATATACTTTAATCCCAATACTGTGACTTGAGTTCCTCAGGTCTCAAATGTGGTGCTATTACTGTTCAAAGGGCATGAGGAATGGATCAGGAGTGCATGATGTTTTAACATTACTGAAACTAATGGAGTGTAGACCTAGGAACCGGCTTAACTGAAAAAATGCTGGGAGCCCCTTGTAAGACTAGGATAAAACAAAAACCAAATGCTGTGCTTTGAAAAAAAAATCTAGAAATGGAAAAGACCATTTCTGCAAGCATGGCTGCAAGAAGTTCAGAGGTTTTGCTTTAGATTTCAATTCAGCCTTAATTGTGAACCCCAAGCGGTGGTTAATTTTAACAATGGTTTGTTGAAACCAGCCAGCTTCGTTGACTTTGCCCTGATCCCACAATAAGGCCTCTTACGTTCCCAGAGTTCTCCTGCCAAATTCTTCCTGGAGAAATTAAAAATTCAGGTCTGTTCTAATTCAGAACAGTGAATATTTGGCATTTTCCCCAAACTGCCAGATATTTTAAAGTGATCAAAAACATGAAGATGCCTTTTGTTGGGTCAATACTGGAAGCAATACTTTGAGTTACATGGACCCCTGCGGTTTCCTAACATTTTAGTTGGCGCTTCTAAGGACAAAGCGAGGCTGCACAGTAGACGAGAGATATGGCGGAAGTCCAGAAGTAAAAGGTTCCGCTCACCTTGAGTGGGCTTGTACTTGCTTTGTGATTTGCCTAGTGGTTTGCCTGGGGTGCTAGCAGGAGGCGGGTTGAACAACTTCTCTTCCATGTTTGCTTCTTTGACGTACTGGCATGACTTTCCCAAGAGCACAATGCTATTAAGTACTTTGAGTGATATCAACCTGCAAGCAACAAGTATGTATGAAGTGATTCCAAAAACAGGAAGTGGATATGTCAGAATCACCACTTCTTCCCTCTTAGTCTCTTCCATCCCTGCCTGATTCAAATTTCTGCCATTCTTTTAAGCCACTACTTTCCCCTTCTGAGTGTTTCTACCTTCTCACTCCCCAGGGTCGCTGCTGTTGTGCAACCTGCTTTCGTTTTGCTCCCCTACCCCATCCTGACTTCATGCAAATACAGGATTCTGATGTAGAACTACAAATCCTGCAATGGGGGCTGCACATTATTATATATAAAGAAAAGCATTTTATGCTTGTGAAGTATGGCAAAGCCATCCAGTTGCCTGCATTTGTCATGACCCCCCACCACTGCCAAAAAGATGCCAAGGAAGAAAACCAAAATGAGTCAAGAGCAGAAGCATTTTGACAATTAGGGTCCCTGGACCACATAAATTGTCATTCAGATCCATAGGTGTGTGTAGTCTGGGTTGCTATAAAGAAGGTGCAAGTACATAATCGAGTGCTTTACATGTATTTATCTAATACATAAAGAACACTTTCCCATGGCTCACTTCTGTCTGTCAAAAGTGACTTTATCCAACTACAGTGGTACCTCCGGTTGCGGACAGGATCCGTTCCGGAGCTCCGAGGTTTCTGCAACCAGAGGGACTGCGTCTGCACATGCGCACAATGCGGTACTGCGCTTCTGCGCATGCAGCAAAACACTTCCGGGTTTTCCGCTTTCGCAACCCGAAGTTTATGTTACCTGAGGGTAACGTAAGCCAGGGTGATACTGTATACTACTTACATCAATTATTCCAATTAAAGTCTCCTAAATGAAACATTTTTACAAATTGTTTGATCTGTACTTACCCACAGTAGAAGAGAACAACACAAGCATAAGCCAAGACTCCTTGAACTTTTACTGAACTTGTAACAACTCTGATGAGCTAGAGAAAGAAATGAGTTAACACAGTTAAGCATTTTTTAAATAAAAGAATGATAACAAATCTGGGCATTAAAAAATGAAAATAGTTCTAATCACTATGTAAAAGAATTTCAGATATTTTCTATCTTTCTACACATCATCCTTTTAAAGAAACCTTGCGTCTTTTGAAACACATGGAGTAAGAATTTCAGTAGCGTGACATTATCTTAACTACTCTTCAAAGCTGGCTATGGGATCTTTCCTCCCCTTTCATATTGTCTTTTCATTCAGCTGTCCAAGGTAGTGGTGGCAGTACTGCTTGGTAAAGGTTCCAGTTCTACTTAGCCAATTCCAACAGGTGAAAGGGGAGTATTGCTCAGACCCGTAAGGTCATCAAGGTGGGGCTCTGCAGGATTTGGGAATGTGTTGTTATCAATATGTTGATCACACAGCTCTATTTATTCCTTTCATCACAAGCAGTTGTGGAGGCTGATGTGGTGAACCAGTACTGACAAAGGTAATGGACTGGATGAGGGCCAATAATTTGAAGCTCAGTCCAGACAAGACAAATATACTGTTGGTGAGTGGTTCCTCTGACAATGTAAGTGATAATGATAAACCATTATCATGATAAACCATTAAAATGGAATGGGATTATGCTTCCCTCGAAGGATCAGGTTTGCAGCTTGGGGGATACTTCTGGACCCAATACTGTCCAAGCAGCTCAGAGTGCCTTCTACCAGCTTTGGCTGGTGGTCCAGCAATGTGGGTGTGGATAATCTAGCATCTAGTCCAGGCATCCTCAAACTCGACCCTCAGATGTTTTGGGACTACAACTCCCATCACCCCTGACCACTGATCCTGTTAGCTAGGGATGGGGGGGAGCTGTAGTCCCAAAACAGCTGGAGGGCCAAGTTTGCCTCTGCTCTGGCAACTTCAAGGTTAGATTGCTGCAATGTGTGGCACCTGAGGCTGCCTTTGAAGATTGGCTGGAAACTACAGGTGGTGCATAACTTAGTTATTGGAACATATGTACTGGCATCCAATAAATTTCTGGAGCAAATTTTAAGTGCTGGTTTAGACCTATGAAGCCTTACATGGCTTGGGACTCCAATACCATATAGAACACTTTTCCAGCAGTAGACTCCTTGTTATTAAAGGCCTTCCTCTGAGTGTCCCCTTCAGCAAAGATGTGGAGGCTGGTAACAAGTGAACCTCCATTTGTGGAGTATTCTCCTCAAGAAAGTTTGCCTGCCACCAAGATCATCATCTTTCCAGTGCAAGGCTATAAGCCGTTTCTTCTCCCAGGCATTTGTTAATTTTGCTCTCTCTCTCTGCTGCTGGGGCTTTCTGCTGGTTGCTTTTTATAGAGAATATTTTTTCCCCTTTCGGACATTTTTGCAGGATCATTTTAGGTTTCGTTTATTACGCTTTTAACTTGGAAGTCTGTATGACCAAAACCCAAGCTCTCACAGTAAAGTCCAAAGAGACACTTTAATTTTAAAAGCTAGCTACATAAGAATATATACCATTTTCAGCCAAGCTTTAACTTCACAGTACTTGAGGAAACTATGTTCTGGGGCTACATCACATAATACCCCTCTTCAAAAATAGCAATTCAAGGGTTCAGGAATATATTTCATCCCTTGGTAAAAATTTCACCACTTACCAAGGGAGTTTGCAATATGACAAGAAATACATGACTTACTAGAACAGCCAATGGGAGAGGAATAAATCCCATTCTCCTGGAAACGGAGTCACTGTAATCTGTGTATGCCTAGGAGAAAAGAATTGAACCTGAGTTTTTAAATTACGTGTAGAAAACAAAAGTAACGGAACAAGTTCCACTGGGACTGGCTACACATTTTGGATGACATCAACCTCCTCTGAAGCATCCATTTGAAAAAGAACAAAATCACATTTTAAATTGGTGAAACTTGCCTCATAAAATGGCAAATATATTTGTGTGTGTGAATCCAATTAAAATTAATGCAATTTAAATTCACTGACCTATAAAGAAGGATCAAGCCATCACACATTGTATCAGCAGATTACAAAGACATTTAATGGCATACTATGGCTGCGTTATCTAAAGGAAGGACTTGAATGTCATAAACATTAAGGAAAATATGAAATGTGACAGCCATCACCATGCAGTTACAGGTACTGCCTTTAAAACTAGGGTAGCTACCTCATCTATTTATCTTTTCCCCACTCCCCATCTCAGCTCTTCCATCTACTTAAAGGTAAAGGTAAAGGTACCCCTGACCATTAGGTCCAGTCGTGGCCGACTCTGGGGTTGCAGCGCTCATCTCACTTTATTGGCCGAGGGAGCCGGCGTAAAGCTTCCAGGTCATGTGGCCAGCATGACTAAGCCGCTTCTGGCGAACCGGAGCAGCGCACGGAAACACCGTTTACCTTCCCGCTGGAGCGGTACCTATTTATCTACTTGCACTTTGACATGCTTTCGAACTGCTAGGTTGGCAGGATCCATCTACTTACCAACACTGAAATCCAGCTTCAACACTCTAACAATGTGACTGTTGCTGCTCTTTCCCTCACAGGTATCTCATTCTCCTACACATTGTGTCCAGAAGGTTGTGGGGGCCAGATGACTGCCCTCCTTCCAGATTTTGCCAGTCCCACCCATTGCCCACTTCCCCATCCCACTTTTTTTCTCTACCTTTGAAATGAATTCTGTTGAATTCTGCTCCCTTTGCATCTCTGCATTAAGCTTCTTTAGCACCCTATTCCATGACTCAATCTTCATTACAGGCTGATGCGGGGCTTGCCTTTCTTCCTCTCTGACAAAACTTCAAACTTGGTCCTTAGCAATTTCATGCTGACTTGCCCTCTGTCCTCTCTTCCTTACCTCCTCTTGATCCCGTCTTCACCAACAACTGCTTTGTTTCTGCTCTCTCTTCTGTGAAATTCTTACTGTTTGATCATCACATTCAACAGTGCACACAGATCAACCTCCCCACATCCAGTTTCTGCTGCTTCTGCAGCCTCCAAACCATTGAGTCATTCACCAGGCTTTTTCTGCTTGCTTCTTTGACACTGCACTTTCTGTTTTCAATTATCACTGACTTCACCTCTCACATGCGGGACGTGGGTGGCGCTGTGGGTTAAACCACAGAGCCTAGGACTTGCTGATCAGAAGGTCGGCGGTTCGAATCCCCATGACAGGGTGAGCTCCCATTGCTCGGTCCCTGCTCCTGCCAACCTAGCAGTTCGAAAGCACGTCAAAGTGCAAGTAGATAAATAGGTACCACTCCGGTGGGAAAGTAAACAGCGTCTCCATGCACTGTTCTGGTTCGCCAGAAGCAGCTTAGTCATGCTGGCCCCATGACCCGGAAGCTGTATGCCGGCTCCCTCGGCCAATAAAGCGAGATGAGCGCCGCAACCCCAGAGTCGGCGACGACTAGACCTAATGGTCAGGGGTCCCTCTACCTTTACCTCACCTCTCACATATTTGCTCCATTCTTCAGTGAACTATACACATCCCTTTGATCTCCAGCCCTGACTCACATTCATGTTCTCATCCAGCCTCTCCCGCTTCTCACCTGCCCTTGAGCTGAACAAACGACACTGCTACATCTGAACATGAGAACATGCTCTGCTGATGTGTTTGTGAAGTTTGCTCAGCTTCACATAGAGACAGGAACACAGCATAGTTAGGTACTAGCGTCCTATTTAGTTTGAATGCTGAAGATTGTGAATAACAATATTTTAAAATAGAATGGCAAAAAAGAAAACAGACTAATATAAAACTAAATGTCAAGTGAATCACATTAAACTTGTACACATCATTTTAATTCCCTGTGCAAAGAGTGAAGTAAGCTTTTTCTAACACTTGGAGACCAACACAATTTCTGATTAACTGATGGATTCCATTTTCTGGAATAAAACCAGGCACGTCCTTTAGTGTAAGGAACAGGCATTTTTCACTCTGCTACTTACATTTTTCTGTCGACTGCTAACAAGGTCAAATGCAAGACTGGCTCTGTATTCACTGTAGACCTGAAAACAGAGCAACACAAGTCCTTTCATTCTGATCAAAGTAAATACAAGCAATAAAATGAGTACTGTAATTATTAAAAATAAATTTAGGATTAGCACACTTAGCACTGCCATACTGTTTCTCAGATACGCATTTATCATTGAAGAGTAATCTTAACAACTGGATTCCTATGATATGGGATAGGAAAAAGCAGATTCTGTTGGATCAGTGCCGTGCCGTGTGGATATTCTTATGTACACAGGGTTTACTCAAGCCATATGCAGTATCAAGCATAGAAAAAGATGCAGGTACTAAGATGCAACATCTATTCAAGTGTATCCATGCAAGAGCTCCAAAAGATATGGCTGATAGTTAAGTGTTTTGTTCCAGAAAAGCTCAGTATGAATAGATAAAACATTGAGCTGCTTTGCTGCAATCACTTAAGTATGTTTCTCTCATAAAAACTAGTATTTCTAGGCTTGCTTGTTTATAAGTCAATCTTGCCTCCAAGCAGATATAGCTGGAGTAAGGTGCAACTCTTGTTTTTTGATATTATTCCAAAGAAGATTAAAACTCGACAAGTGGGTGGAAAGCTGAACATCTACTTGGACACTAGCTGAAAAAGCTTTTTTTTTAAAAAAGGTATGTGTCTACTTTCAGGCTACTAAGCCTAATTCTGATTCAGCATTTGCAATGGCCATTCGCTTCAAATGGGGGGTGTGTGAAATCAGGTTCTTCGTAGTATCAGTATTATTTTTTTATAAAATCTATGTGTTAATAAGAAACCTCACAGGTCTGGGTACCATAATAAATCTAGTAGGCTAGAGCTATCATTTCCAGTTTTCACTGCATTATTTCTGCACTCATTATACAAAAGTAGGCCATGTATAACTGCCTTTGGCACAATATAACTTATTAAGTGCATTTATTAAATGTGCTTCCACACTATACTGCTGCTACTTTGCAAATCCAGCCACCCTGTCTAAATCTGACCTCGCTTCCTAAATGCACATATGCGCACACAAATGCAATGAAGGGAAAATGTTTGCCTCTATTCTTATTCTTTATAATGTCCTTGAAACTAAAACACAATTTTAATGGCTAATATGAGATGGACAAGGCTTGTGGCGTTAGCAGACAACACCACTTCATCTTGTAATTTTGGGTTTGTTCCTTTTTTTACTAAAACCCCAAGATCAGCCAAGCAGAGCTAGGTGCAGAAGATATACACTTTGAATTAAAGAATTCTAAAGCCCAGGAACTTGTTTTGTGTATCAGATCTGAACTGAGCTCACATTCCTTCAGCACTAAAAAACTCCAGACATTGGAACCCTTTTTCATAGGGAAGTTACTCCAATCTCATGATCATTTTTTTCCCTTTTACTCTTTTCAGCACCTTTTACAGGCCTTCAACACCCATTTTGAGGTGCAGCAACGCAGCACTCCAAGTAACTGAGCGTAATGACATTATTATACTGGTAGCATATCTATGAAATGTGCATCATTTTACAGTTGCTTACAAGTGAAGCATCTTTGCCATTTCAATGCCTACTTAACCAATAGGGCTCCTTTTTGCACCTCCTCACAATTCTTGATTTACCACCCTGAATAGAAAAGAGGTGTTTAATGAGCCCTACACAAGCCTTCTTCATACAGATACTGCATCCATGCTAAGACCGCATCATACCCAATTTCAAATTGAAATGTACAGTGGTTCAACAATATACTTACATCAGCTGTGATGTCATTGAATTTTGTTATAAAAGCATGTTTTACAATATCTACTGCAATTTCTGATGCAATCACCATACAAACATCTGGAAACAATACCCAAAGATGATCTGTAAAGACAGGGTGAATGTCAGATGTACGAATGTGTCACAAAAAGCAATGGCAGAAAAAGGTAAGTACATACTGTTTGGTCCAACTGTCAGAACCTGAATCTGTAAATGTCTATGTGTTTGAAACCTCAGGAAATGCCAAGCTAATAATTGCAGAAGTTTCTGTACCACACAAGCTACAATATTACACACTTGGCCATAATCCACACCAATGTAACTCTTCTGAAGAAAGTGCTGTGCATACAAATTAAGAAATTCTCATGTGATTAATTTCTGTTCTTCTCATAGATAAGAGTGCCATTCATGAATGGGGGTAGGTCCCACTTCCTAGTATCAGAAGACCTAAATTATGATCTGGATAGCTAGAAACTATGAGAATAACAGGTGTTCACCAAGTAAGATGTTTCTTCTTCTTCTCTCAACAGGGTCCTGCAGAATTTAATGAACATGGGGATAGCCAAAAGCAGTGTATCTTAGTGAAAGCATGAATACTCCTGTGCCAAAATAACAGGGCCTAAACTTCCAGTGCTCTCTGGGAGGGCTTTGTGATCAAAGGCAGCCACAGGAAGAGAAAGGAGTCAATGATGCATTGTGAATTAAGACATGTGCTTTGGCTCTGAAAATCTTTTCAGTGAGGCTCTCTTAAAAAAATACCTGCAGACATGCTTCTAACAGAAATGTGCCAGATATCATCCAGGAGAAGCTGGCGGAGGAATGAGTTAGGTCTATATTAACAGCCACCCAGAGAGTAGCAGTAGAAACATTTTTCTTTCTTTCTGAAAGACCTGGCGAGTATTAACCGCTTTCAATTTTAACCTGAGGATTGTCATCTGCCCAGTTTTAACTTTAATTTATTTGAATTAATTTTGGGATGCATTTTAATTGATTGTTTGGTTTTATGCATATTGTATTGTTTATATGATGTTAGCCGCTCTGAGCCCGGCTCTGGCCAGGGAGGGTGGGGTACAAATAAAAAATTTATTATTATTATTATTATTATTATTATTATTATTATTATTATTATTACTATTACTACTACTACTACTACTACTAGTTATAGAATATAAGGTCCCTGCAGACGTCCAGCAAATGCCACTCCTTCTTAGGCATGATAGGGTATATACAAAAGAATGAGCTCTGGAGTGCTAAGTTTTTGTATGAATAGGGAGTCTATTTTGTTGAAAAATTAGAAAACTTCAGTCCACAGAATACCCTCTATAGTCTCGTTAGCACATAACACTATAGTGTTCATGGCTCACTGTGAAAGAACAAGAGTGCTCATGCACAGAGAGGAAATTGCAACACTTTGTTCCTCTCCTGCTCTGTTACCAAGAGCATTATGCATTATGTTTTAACCTGAATTAAAGCACTTGGATAAATCATTAATACAGCATACACACACGGTAATAAGATCCAGTGACAATACACAGATAACACACTGAAGAATTAATCAAGTCAACTACTTTTGCATTAAAATAGGTACAGCCAAATTATGTTTATGCTGCTGGCAGTCAATACAACTAAAATGTCTTCAAATTTTTATTCTATATTTGTTGTCTGGAAATAGACTTTACCTGGATTCCATGAAAACTGTTCCATGTTTCTTAGACAAACTATCAGTAACAGCACATAGTTGGTGAATCTCTCCTTTATATCTAAAAAGAACAATAAACTTTTAAGGCTACAAAAATAGCAATTTGCATCACCATTCTACAGAGGAGTTCTTATACAGAGACTAAATTTAGTAGTGGATTAATATTACTTATAAAAAGCTGCACTCTGTGCAAGAGCATGGAACAAGTTCGCGACTGATGTATGGATTCATCAAATCCAACCTAACAATCCGAATGTGGAAAATAAGTTGCCTTTATTGTTCATTTGTTCTATGCACATCTGGAATAATATACAACTGTATTCTTCCTCAGGGAACGGCAAAAGTGATGCTCTACAATACTGGATCATAAGTTGGCTTGATTTAATAATTACTGCTATATGTAACATCTGAAAAAAATTGAAAAATCATTGCTAATCACACAGTACAATCCTATGCATATTTACTCAGAAAGTGAGTCCCACAGCATTCAATGGGTCTTCCGCACAGGCCTCTAGTTTAAGGAGGCAGGAATGAACTTAAGTTTAAGTGTTTGAAACATGTAAAAGGTCAAGGTAAAGGGACCCCTGATCATTAGGTCCAGTCGTGAAGGACTCTGGGGTTGCGGCGCTCATCTCACTTTATTGGCCGAGGGAGCCGGCGTACAGCTTCCAGGTCATGTGGCCAGAATGACTAAGCCAGTTCTGGCGAACCAGAGCAGCTCACAGAAACGCCGTTTACCTTCCTGCTGGAGCGGTACCTATTTATCTACTTGCACTTTTACGTGCTTTTGAACTGCTAGGTTGGCAGGAGCAGGGACAGAGCAATGGGAGCTCACCCCGTCGTGGGGATTCGAACCGCTGACCTTCTGATCTGCAAGTCCTGGGCTCTGTGGTTTAACCCACAGCGCCACCCACATCCCTTGAAACATGTAGAGAGTGACAAAAGATTTTTGGTATTTTTAACAGTGTTATGAATTTAACACACAATAAAATCTGAATATAGTGTAGCTGCATCACACCTGGGGGTTCCGCTCCAGAGGCAAGGCATATAAGCAACACTGAATATAGTCAAAGTTTACCTGGCTGCTAGCAAGGGTGTGTGTGTGTGTCTCTTAACTGCCTTCCCTTCCTTTCTCTCTCCCCAATGCAAAGGAAGGCGCTGCCAGAGCCAAGTGAGTTTAATTGAATTCATGCAAGTGATGCGCCTACACTGCACAGAATTAGAAGACAGCAGTGGGGTACATGGACTGAAGACTGGATTTCATCTCAAAACCAAGTAAGGTGGACAAACCTTGGTCACAATGTATGACTTGTCTGCACAGAGTTAAAGCACGAGTCTGGTTGGGATGACATGCTAAACCAAACCATGGCTTAGGTCAGCGCAGGAGCAGACACAGCTTCTTCACCAGGAGCTCATACATTTGCATTAGGCTACAGTTTGGCTTAATTTTATATGTGAACCAGACCAAAATAAATACATATCTATAAAAGAACTGCTACTTCATTAGGGTGGGAGCCAAAGAACGTTACTCATGAGTGGGTTTCATGAAAGTCAGTATGAAACAACAGTCATCATGACTACCGTATTTTTCGCTCTATAAGACACACCAGACCACAAGACACACCTAGTTTTTGAAGGAGGAAAAAAATAAAAAAAATATTCTGGATTTCAGAAGCCAGAACAGCAAGAGGGATTGCTGCGCAGTGAAAGCAGCAATCCCTCTTGCTGTTCTGGCTTCTGGGATAGCTGTGCAGCCTGCATTCGCTCCATAAGACACACACACATTTCCCCTTACTTTTTAGGAGGGAAAAAGTGAGTCTTATAGAGCAAAAAATACGGTAACTTAATTATTCTGCTCTGTGAGTCTTGATTACAACTAACTTAGTCTGGTTCCATCTTTATTAGCCTGATTAAAAATAGTGAAACCTCAAAACGGGATTAAAATTGTACACCACTTCATAACTCACCTATGGTTTTATTTTCAGTACTGCTGTTCAAGAGAAAAACATTTTCCAACCTGGACCGGGGTGGTGAACAAGCCCCTTGCCATACTTGAAGAGGAACACCACAAATTATGATCACGCAGGATTTTATGAAATGCCACCACCACTGATTTCACACATGCTACATGATATATAATGTATTAGAAGCACACACTCCTGAATTAGCAGCTCACATAGATGTACATACCACTGTTTGACATCTGAAACAGATTATTCTTTTCAAACTTCTTGAAAACGCTTCCTTTAATTTCAACAAACTGCGATTTAAAGAAAGTAACACTCTTATACTTCTATTTTTTTTTAAAAAAACAATATTTTCTACAAAATATGTTGACTGAGAACATATAAATCATTTAACAGAAGTACTGTCGCACATCATAGTTGCCAAAGCCAGTGAGGCAAATATATCTATAAGACACTTACATTGTTAGACATCATGATAGTAAGAAGTGACTTGTTGTGCGAGTTGAAGGCTACATTGAGTGTCGTTGCTTGGACCATTATCAGGATAGCATGCAAGACTGTAGTCATATATGTTAAGGTAAATGCTTTTTAGAAGAAAATATTAAATTGCAATATATATATTACGCTAAGTTTTAACCAATTAACCAAAGCAGACTTTTAAATATCATTGTGCTATACCAGGCATAGGCAAACTCCGCCCTCCAGATGTTTTGGGACTACAACTCCCATCATCCCTGACCACTGGTCCTGTTAGCTAGGGGCGATGGGAGTTGTAGTTCCAAAACAGCTGGAGGGCCGAGTTTGCCTATGCCTGTGCTATACTATCGAGTAGCTTGCTGATAAACATGCAGTTACATTAACCATGTCCATTGCATGATTTTAAGCATTCCAAGAGAAGGTTCAACAATTACTTGTACTGCTTTGCTACCACTATCCCTGAGAGACGTGGGTGTGCACGCCCTACTAATATTTGTTATCCATTTGGTAATGTAGTGAACCACTTTGGTTTTTCTTCTCCAGACAAAATACAACTCTAGGTTTAGGTTTAACAATAAACACAACCATGGCTCAGCTCTAGGTAGCATAGCAGCAGCAGGACCAGGAAAGGAAATAAGTAGCTGCCATGTTTCCTCCAAGCACCTGCACGCTGGCTCCTTGGTTTAGCCACGGTTTAGCCAAGAGTTAATGCAAGCCAGGCCAGGGGCAAGCATTAAAAGCAAGGTTAGCAGGAAGAAGAAGAAGAAGAAGAAGAAGAAGAAGAAGAAGAAGAAGAAGAAGAGGAGGAGGAGGAGGAGGAGGAGTTTGGATTTGGTATCCCGCTTTGTCACTACCCGAAGGAGTCTCAAAGCGGCTAACAATCTCCTTTGCCTTCCTCCCCCACAACAAACACTCTGTGAGGTGAATGGGGCTGAGAGACTTCAAAGAAGTGTGACTGGCCCAAGGTCACCCAGCAGCTGCATGTGGAGGAGCAGGGAATCGAACCTGGTTCACCAGATTACAAGTCTACCGCTCTTAACCACTACACCACACTGGAAAACATGCAATGTGGACAAGGCAGGATATCAACAAGGTTTGTTCTTGGCTATAGTTTGTGGTAAGTGGACAGCTTAAGTACAGTCCAGCTGGACTGAGGAGTTCTCCTTAGTTAATTCTTGCCCAATAGAAGGTTTTCAATTTAGTTTCTTAAAAAATCCAGTTTTAGTTCTTACATTAATTAAGATGAAGATTCTGACACAATTTCACAGAACTTTGAATAGGTTTGTAGAGAAAACGTAATGGTCCTCAAATCCATGCATTTTAAATACTATTTTAGCATTCATAGAGATGAAAATGAACTGCAATTCTGACACAAAAGGATACAGACGTACAGCACCGCCATGAAAAAATGGGGAATCACACCTATGTGTGCCCTTTTTCTCTCCTTTGGTTCTGTAGCTGTCCAGTAAAGAGCATCCAAAATATCTTGACCAAAAGATGAAAACAAACGATCAGCTACCTAGAAAGAGAGAGAGAGAAAATACACCAAGGAAGTATAAACCAAGATAGTTTAATTTTGTCAGCTATGTTCCTCTTAAACAAAGGTAACAGAGTTTATTTTTCCATTAATTACTGCATACTCTCAACATGTCAGTGTCCAACACGAAACGCAAATAGGATATTCAAAACAAAGTTAGCTACAATTTTTGTTTTCAAGGTTTCTACTTCCAAGTAGCTTTCCCTTCAACATCTGCAAAGTATCCTTGTTGCTGACTGGCCATGGAATGCCTGTTTGTTATAGAAGTTTTACAATTCTGCTTCAAGCACAAAGTCACCTTATGTGGAGCACTGGCCAGACCTATCAGATTCCACCATTAACCTGTGTGAACAAAACAGTGCAACCCAGAACCTTTGGGGTTGTACATTGCAGGGAACCACTGGTAGTGGTCAATAAATGTCATTCAGAGATGCTTTTTTCCCTGAGAAGTCCCTGATAGTCTTCTAAGAAACTAGAGCTCCACGGAATGCTGTTTGAAGCCACATCATTAAAAGGATGCAGAAGTATTTGTGCGCTCACCAATTAATGTTTTTAAATTCAACTTGAAGAACTAAATTGTGGAGCAGAAAATGCCATATACAGTGGTACCTCGGGTTACATACGCTTCAGGTTACAGACGCTTCAGGTTACAGACTCCGCTAAACCAGAAATAGTGCTTCAGGTTAAGAACTTTGCTTCAGGATGAGAACAGAAATTGTGCTCCGGCGGCGCGGCAGCAGCAGGAGGCCCCATTAGCTAAAGTGGTGCTTCAGGTTAAGAACAGTTTCAGGTTAAGTACGGACCTCTGGAACGAATTAAATACTTAACCCGAGGTACCACTGTATTGATAATATAAACTGAGTGCACATATAAGTTCCCCCTATAGGGCAATAACAAAACTGCTGGAATGTCACGTAACTGGAGCTGTGGAAATGGAACTATGAATGTCTGGTCAGAGGGCTGATACAGTGCAGTTGCTGCAACAGAAGCAGCAGGGTTTTGTTTTTTCCTCTGGGAAAATACTCTCAAGAAAATAGAAGATCCCAAAGAACCCCAAGAGATGTGAGGGAGAGAATAGGAGGCACCCTAAGAAAGAAATCTGGAGTGAGCCCTGAAATGCAAAATGGGGCCTGGGGGAAGATAAACAAGAGGCAGCAGATGGATGGGAAAGAAAGACGTGTAGGACTCTGCACTGCCCACACCCAGCCCAAGCAGGAGGAGGAGAATAAGTTTGGATCATCTTCCCAGATAGGAAGCGAAGACACTGTGCCATGTGCCTGGCCTGTCAGAATTCAGCCTGGTGCTGTATAATTTGCCTGCTTGTTTGTACCTGCAGTGCTTTTGCAAGAGAGCCTCTCCCAAGACGGACCAGCCTCGCCTGACTCAGCAGTTTCCAGCCAGCAGACACTCGCCACCCAATTTCAACAGCTTTCTGGTGGCAGGAGCTTAACAGGACTACTGGGGTGCAGTTTTAAGAGCTCTTTTGGGAAGAAAATGGGCAAGAGCACCACTACCCTTTCAATTTTGCTTGGTGTGTGTGTCTGTGTGTGTGCGCACATGAGTTTGTTTGGCTTGCACTCCTTGCTGATCTTCTACACCCTCACTGATGTGAGAAATATTCATAAAGCATGAACATTTCCTAAATGATCAAAATCTAGAAGGCAAATATAATGGGTGATATCCACCTACATCATACTAGACTCACTAAAATCTACGATTTCATATTTCGGCCCCGGCCATCGTTCAGCCCAGACACTGAGGTCCAGCTGCGAGGGTCTTCTAGCAGTTCCCTCACTGTGAGAAGTGAGGCTACAGGGAACTGGGCAGAGAGCCTTTGTGGTAGTGGTGCCCGCTCTGTAGTTACGAAAAATAGTAAAAAACTGAACTTTTGCTTTTGAACTGTGATATAAGAATTAGTGAACCCAGGTGTATATTTTTATTATTTTAATAATGTTTCAATGTTTCACTTTAATTGCATTTAACCTTTTATAATATATTAGGCTTGATTTTTTTGTGTTCTGCATTTGTGAGTTTCTCCTTCCTACGCTGCATTCCATCTCTCCTTATCTACCCATGAAAGTGGTAAAAATGGCAAGATATTTTAATGGCAGAGTGTTAATCAGCTATCCATGAAGCTATCTGAGACCCAGGATTTTATGATGTTCCTCCCTCCCACTGATGGTTAGGTTGCTAGGGTAATGCCAGACATCCAAGACTGAAAATGGTCAAATGGCCTCACCGCTCCAAGGTGATTGTGGGGGTGAACGTACCAGTATGGAGCCATGCGTGTTTTGCTTTTCATGACCTGTAACCTTTCCTGATGTACATGAAGATGTTTTATGACTCTTGTTTGCTGTGTTTGAACTACTATATAAGCCTTTGTTCTGAAGTGCCTCAAGACAGACCTTCTCAACTGGCACGTTGAATTGAGTGAGCTCTGTCCTGTTGCAATAGCTATAGTGAACGTTGGGTGCCTCCTGGATGCTGGACTCAAATTAGTCTCCTTGGTTCTGTGGTTTATTCAAAAGATGGTTGTTCCTCACCTTGGTAACAAACAAGGTTGTATAGATGTGAATTCTTACCACAACTGGAAAATATAGAAGTGACAAAATGAAAGAACAGCTCGGTCCAGGGAGAAACGTCCTCCATGCACAAATTATGTATGTTAGGTACAAACAGTAAATTATTCAAGGCCTTCCAGTTTCATATATTTGTAAGTGTGCCTTTCTGCATACAAAAACATATTTTAAGTGTTATCCTTCCCTCTATACTCTATGGGTATTGCCTATGGTTTCGGTTGGTTCAATGAAACTCTCAGCAAAAGTAATTTGTTTTCTAAAAGACAAAGGAAGTTCAACCTCTTCCAGCTCCTTCTTTCTCTTTTTTGGGGAAAAACCAAATTTAGTATAATAGCCCTAAAGTATATTGTGTGGTTTTTTGAAAAAAAATAATTTTAATAGGACTCTAAATGCTTAGATGCCACACAATACCGCCCCTCTCTTTAAACTGGACTTACCTAAACCCTACATTCCGGCTCCAGACTCCAGAAGAATTCCATGAAGGGGCTATGTCACTAGCATTATGTACATTGGGAGTTCATAAAGGAGCAGGAGCCGGGAGACATGAATCTAAAAACAAAAACAAAATGTCATTTGCGGGCATTCAGCAAATGCCTACATTACTGGAAAGAGCTCACTCAAAAAATCTGTTTTTTGTTTTTTTTAAAAAGAAGTGTTGTTTTTTTTTGAGGGGGGGGGAATCTTTGGGTGTTCAGTATGCATGGATGGAAGAATGAAGCCACACATTTCTATTTATGGGGCAAATATAACAAATACCGTATTTTTTGCACCATAACACTCACTTTTTTTCTCCTAGAAAGTAAGGGGAAATGTCTGTGCGTGTTATGGAGGGAATGCCTACGGGTGGCATGCCTACGGATTTTCCTCCTCTAAAAACTATGTGCGTGTTATGGTCGGGTGCGTGTTATAGAGCGAAAAATACGGTACATAATTGGCCAAGTTAATGGTTCACCATGAATGTGGAGATTTGCTCCCACTTTGCTCCTTCCCTCATCAGTGGAAGCAACAAACCATGATCTACAGCATCTATCCCAAGTACTGTAGTTTTACCCAAACAAACTATGATTAGTAAGTGATGAACAAACCATCGCTTAACGTGACAGTTTCAGACCCTTCAAGTGTCCCTACTTTCCAGGGACAGTCCTGGATTTACAGAAGCCATCCCGGTTTCTGATTTGATCCCAGAATGTCTCACTTTTCCTTAGGATGTCCCTAATTTCAATGGAGAAATGTTGGAGGGCATGCGGTTTGAAGAAAAACAAATCACAAGCTCCAGTTCAGATATAAACCTAAGCCAGGCAACCATCATCTGTTGCTCTTGCTGGTTAAGGAAGTGGAGTGAAATGGGAGCCAACTGACTGGCAGAAACTCTCCAGGATTTCAGATAGGAGTCTTTCCCAGTACTACCTGGAGATGTCAAATTGTATCTGGGACCTTCTGCATGCAAAGCAAATGCTGGCATGGCTTCAGCAAAGGGTAAGTCCTGTCTGACTAACCCTTCAGAGTGTCAACATGCATCTAGTGTTGATCCCGTTAACACTGTCAAAAGCTTTTTGAAAATCAAAGTGCACAAAGTACCTCACCAAAAATTCCTGAGTAAGCTTAGCAGTCATAGAAGAGAGGTTCTCCTGTGGGTTATTAGTAACTGGTTAAGAAACAGAAGGCAAAGGGTAGGGAAAAAATGGAGTTTTCCCAATGGAGGGATATAGAAACTGAAGTTCTCCCAAAAATTGGAACTTGGACCTGTGCTTTTTAAATAACCCATTAATGATTTAGTGTTGGAATGAGCAGTGAGGTAGCCATGTTTGCTGATGATACCAAATTGTTTAGGGTGGTGAGAACCAAAGGGATTGAGATGAGCTTCAAAAACATCTCTTCTAACTGGCCGAAAGGGATCATTATTTGGGATCATTAACAGAGGGATCAAAAACGAAAATGCCAGTGTCATAATGCTGTCGCAAGAATCTATGGCAAGACCACACTTGGAATACTGTATTGCCACATCTCAAAAAGTTAACCGAAGAATCAAGGGGTTGGAGCAACTCCCCTACAAGGGACTTTTTAGTTTAGAAATAAGCCAAGTAAATGGAGACGTGATAGAGATGCATAATATCATGCATGATGTAGAGAAAGTAGACAGGAAGAAGTTTTTGTCCCTCTCTCGTACTAAACATGTTGGAGAACTGGGCCGATATGAATTTCAATAGGGACAAATGTAAGGTTCTACACTAGGAAGGAATAATCTGCTGCACAAATATAAGATGGGACACCTGGCTTGACAGTAGTATATGTGAAAACGATTTAGGGATCTTAGCAGACCACAGGCTTAAATGAATCAACAGTGTGATGCAGCAGCAAAAAGGCTAATGGTATTCTAGGCTGCATCAAAAGAAGTATAGTGTCCAGGTCAAGGAAAGTAATAGTACCTCTCTATTCTGCTTTGGTCAGACCACACCTGGAGTACTGTGTCCAGTTCTGGGTGCCAGAGGATATTGACAAGCCGGAATATGTGGAGAGGAGCGCGAGCAAGATGATCAAGGGTCTTAATGTTTAGCCTGGAGAAGAGGACACTGAGAGAAGATAGCCATCTTCAAACAGAAAGCAGCAAAGGTTAGGACCTGAACCAATGGCTTCAAGTTGCAAGAAAAGAGATTCCGAATAAATATCAGGAAGAACTTTCTGATGGTAACAGCTGACTACCTCTAGAGTTGCCATATATCCAGGAAAACCTGGACATGTCCTCTTTTGGGGGGCCAACATGCCCATCTAGGTGGATTTTTACGTTATAAAGGAAATGTCTGGTGTGATGGGATGATAAGCTGCTTGTGTGTAAAATCCAGATCCCTCAGAGTTTGACCAGGTTTTCAAACCTCTGCCTGTGACGGAGCCCCTCCTGCATGGCTGCGTCAATCGCTGGCAGAATCCGAAAGTGGTTGTTTTCGGAAACGCTTCCAACATAAAAGCTCCTTAACGGAAACACGTCTCCTGGCCTCCCTGCGTGACAGTTTCCGGCGAGGAGTGGGTGTCCCTATAGGAGGTCCTGAGACCTCTCCCCTGTTTTCGCTGGAACCGTCTCTGAGCCATCCCTCCGACTCACTTTCCCTTGGAGTTACTGCTCGCCCCCTACTGGTTCCCTCTTCAGCTGCAACACCTCTTTCAACCTCATTGAGCCTCTGCACCTCCTGTCCTTCCGATGGCAGTTCCCTGACATCCACCTCCCCTCCAGGGCCCCCTTCACCCCCTCCCATCCCCTCCCCTTCTGGCTGGGAGGAGGTAAAACCCCTGAAAGAACCTTCCTCATCGTCCGTAGTTTCGAACACTTCCCTCCACTTGCTGCTGTTCCTCGTCTCTTGGTATTCCTCGTCATCAGAGTCCATTCCCTCTTCCAAATCCGACTCCGCGAATCCCTCCATTTCCTCTTCCTCGTCGGTGGTGCCGAAGTATTCCCTCCTAAACCTTTCTACCGGCTGTGGTTTTCTCGGGAATCTTTGGTGGAACGTTTCTGTTAAAACCTCGTCATTGACCTCCCCTGCAGTCACCCAGGTGTTTTCTGACTCCGGTTCCCCTTCCCACGCCACCAAATACTCTACCTGATTTCCCTTCCACCTGGAATCGAGGATTTCCGCTACATGGTTGCTGCGTTCCCTCTCTTCCAAGGCTGGTCCCCTGGTGTGCTCCCCTTCACGCCCCCCCCTGTATGGTGACAGTAACGACCTGTGGAACACTGGGTGCAATTTCATGTGGTTGGGTAACCGGAGTTTGAAAGCCACTGGGTTGACCTGCTGAATGACCTCAAAGGGTCCCAATCTTCTGGGTTTCAACTTCTTACACCCCCCTTTGAACGGCAACCCTTGGGTGGACAGCCACACCTGATCCCCCACCCTTATGGCCTCACCTTCCCTTCTGTTCTTGTCTGCCTGCTCCTTATATTGTGCCTTGGCCCTTTCTAAGTTGAGCTGGAGCTGATGATGGATCGCTTCCATCTCTTCTACAAAATGTTCGGCCGCTGGGACGCTCCATCTCTCCCCTCCATCCCCTGGGAATGCCCTGGGATGACACCCGTAATTAGCCAAAAAGGGGCTCATCCCTGTGGACACATTCTCTGCATTATTGTAGGCAAACTCTGCCAGCGCCAACTTTTCGGCCCAGTCATTCTCTCTGTCATTGACATAACACCTCAGATATTGTTGGAGTATGCCATTTGCTCTCTCCGCCTGCCCGTTGGTTTCAGGGTGCCGGGCAGTGGAAAAATTGACTTCCACGTGCAGCAAGCTCATGAGCTTTCTCCAGAACCTGGAAGTAAATTGTTTGCCGCGGTCTGAGACCACCCTCAATGGAGCCCCGTGCAACCTAAAGATGTGTTCTACAAACAACTTCGCTGTTTCTTCCGCTGTGACAGCATGTGAGCAGGCTATAAAGTGGGCCATTTTGGTTAACAGGTCTACCACAACCATGATGGCTGTTTTCCCTCTGGACTTTGGCAGATCAGTCATAAAATCTATTGCCACTGCTTCCCATGGTCTTTCAGGTGTGGGTAGCGGTTCTAATAACCCTGCCGGCGCCCGCCTCTCCCCTTTGGCTCGCTGGCATTGGTCACACCCTCTCACATACTCCCGCACATCTTCCCTGACCTTGGGCCACCAAAATTCCCTGGTAACCAGCCACATGGTTTTGTGTTGCCCAAAATGCCCTGCTGTGGGGCTATCGTGCAGCTGCTTGAGTACCTTCTCTCTCAAATCTCCTTCAGGTATATATAACGCTCCCTTGTAATACAACGCCCCGTTTTTCTCCTCAAAACCTCCGGGTTTGTCTCCCTCCCTCCTGAGACCCCTGAGTTTGTCCTGGGCGTATTCATCATTCTCCGTTCCCTCTACCAGTTCTCTTTGCCCCACCAATGCCGCCCCACAAACCCAGCGGTCCTCTGGAATGACATGTCTTTCTTCGGGTGCTCCCTCCCCCTCCAAATATTCAGGTTTCCGTGAGAGAGCGTCCGCCCTAACGTTCTCTGGGCCTGGCACGTAACAAATCTCAAAGTTAAATTTGGAGAACTCCTGAGCCCATCTCAACTGCCGTTGGTTGAGCACTCGTGCCGTTCTCCAATACTCTAGATTCTTGTGGTCAGTGCACACTTGCACCTTATGTTGTGCGCCAATTAGCAGGTGCCTCCATTTCCGGAAGGCCTCATGAATAGCCAGAAGTTCTCGGTCATACACCGTGTAATTCCTCTCGGATTTGTTCAGTTTCCGCGAAAAAAAGGCACACGGTCTCCACTCTGACTCCTCCTTCCCTGGCTGCAGAAGAAGCACCGCCCCTATGGCTCGGTCTGATGCGTCTGTTTCGACCCTCATCTTTTTTTGTAAGTCCACATGCAGAAGTTGCTCCTCCGAGGCGAAGGCCCTTTTCAGTTCCTCAAAGGCTCGCTCCGCCTCCTCAGTCCAAACGAATTTCTTTTTACTGCTGAGACAGTCCGTAATGGGCGCCGTCAGGTGGGCAAAGTTTCGAATGAACTTACGATAAAAGTTCCCAAACCCTAGGAACCTCTGCACATCCTTCTTTGTTTTGGGTGTTTTCCATTCCAGTACTGCCTGGACCTTGCCGGGGTCCATGGCCAATCCCTTGTCGGACAGGCGGTACCCCAGAAACTCCACCTCCTTGGTATGAAACTGACACTTCTCCAGCTTCACCCACAGCCGGTTGGCCTGCAGCCTGCTCAACACTTCTCTGACGTCTCTTACATGCTGCTCCTCATTCTCAGAGTACACCAACACGTCATCTAGGAAGGCCACACAATTCTTGTACAGCAAAGGCCCCAGTACGTGGTTCATAAAAGCTTGGAAGCACGCCGACCCTGCTTGTAATCCAAATGGCATAACTAAATATTCAAATGCCCCTAAAGGGGTGAACATGGTGGTTTTCCATTCATCCCCTTTCCTTATACGTATCAGATTGTACGCCCCCCTTAGGTCCAGCTTTGTAAAAATCTTTCCCTTCCGTACCCTGGTCAAAATGTCATCAATCCTGGGCATTGGAAAGGCCAAAGGTTCTGACACTGCGTTTAACCCCCTGAAGTCACACACCAGTCTCGGCTTATCCGTGTTTTTTTTATCCACAAAAAACACTGGGCTACCTCCCACCGCTCTGGACTCTCTGATGAAACCTCTCTTCAGGTTCTTGTCAATGAACTCCCTTAGCTCCTGCATTTCTCTGTCTGACATGGCGTACAACTTGCCTACAGGAAGCTGTGCCCCAGGGAGTAAATTGATTTGACAGTCAAAGGGTCTATGCGGGGGTAGTTGGTCAGCTTCCTTCTCGCTGAACACGTCGCTGAGATCTGCGTATTGCGGGGGCACCTTCCCTTTATCCATTACTTCCATTCCGGCTAGGGCGACTCTGGCTCCTCCCGGAACCTTCCCCTGCTTGCAGTGTTCTAGGCAATGCGCTGACCCAAAGGAGACCACCCTCTGATGCCAACCCACTAGTGGATCGTGTAGTGCCAGCCAGCTCATCCCCAAAATGATGGGAGCTCCTCCCAAGGTGGCCACATTAAACGCTATCTGTTCAGTGTGCCTTGCCACCCTCATTATCATCGGGACAGTCTGTTGGCTAACTTCTCCTCCCAGCAGTTCTCTGCCATCAATCGTGGTCACCTGCAAGGGGTTACTTAAAGGGATAGTCTGTATCTGATGCTCAGCTGCAAACTCCTTACTCATAAAATTACAGGAGCTGCCTGAATCCAAAAGCGCCTTGATCTGTAGCGGGTGCCCGTTTGGCAACTCTAGAGACACCTCTATCACTAAAGCGGGTCTGGGTGGTTCTGGCGTGGGCACTTTCACTGCTCTTTGGCCTGGCTGCTGTGCCCCGACGGTGGCAGCCAGGCGTTGGCTTTTACTTGCTCCTTGCTCTCCTCCTCTTTTCCCCCAACAGCCCCTGCCATCCCTTGCCACTCCTTTCTCTGTGGGCAGACTCTGGCAAAGTGCCCTGGCTGTTGGCAGAGATAACATTTCTTGGCGCTCTTTCCCTCCTTCTTCCGCCCATCACTGGGATTTGAAACTGCGCGCGCCCGCGCTGTTCCAACTTCCATCGGCTCTGCCGGCGGGAAAGGTGGCTCTGGAATGTCCGGAATGCGAAGCTCCCTCCAACGTTCTCCTTTCCCTTCCCGCCTTTCCAAAGCCCTCGCTTCCTGGCGCGCTCCTATGGCCAGCGCGGATTTGGTCAGCTGATCCATAGACTCCGCCCTGGGCCCCCGGGACAGTTCATCTTTCACGGCCGAAGAAAGCCCCTCTTCGAAAAGCATTTGAATGGGTTCCGCCGATAGGTCCCACCCCAATTTATGAATCAACATAGTAAATTCAGTCCAGTACTCTCGAACAGATCGGCTCCCCTGTTTGCAAGCCATTAACTGTCTTCGTACCACTCCCTGCTCAATGTCGCTGGAAAACATCAGATCCATGGCACGAAAAAACTTCCTTGTGTCCTTTAGGATCTCATTATTCACTGCCATCAAGGGTCTAACCCAGTCCTTCGCCCCCGATTCGAGATGGCCAATAACAAAAGCCACTCGCGACTCCTCGTCAGGGAAGTCATCATACTGCAGGTTGAGAGCGTACTGCATTTCAGTTCTAAAGGCATGATAACTTCTGGGGTCCCCCCCAAATTTCTGCACCAACCCCGGTACCTTTCTGGCGAGCGAGGTGGTTTTCTCCTTTCCCTTTTCTGCATCCTGAGCCCTCCTCTCCTCAAGCCTCGCCGTTTGCATGGCAAGCTGGAGCTCCAACGCCCTGTACCTTTCTTCCAGGCTTGGACCTCCTCCAGCTGCTCCTGCTCCTCCGGTTCCGGCTGGTTCACTCATGATGCCTTTGCCTGCACAAGCTGGCTTTCGAAGACTTTCGGATTGCTGTGATGGGATGATAAGCTGCTTGTGTGTAAAATCCAGATCCCTCAGAGTTTGACCAGGTTTTCAAACCTCTGCCTGTGACGGAGCCCCTCCTGCATGGCTGCGTCAATCGCTGGCAGAATCCGAAAGTGGTTGTTTTCGGAAACGCTTCCAACATAAAAGCTCCTTAACGGAAACACGTCTCCTGGCCTCCCTGCGTGACAGTTTCCGGCGAGGAGTGGGTGTCCCTATAGGAGGTCCTGAGACCTCTCCCCTGTTTTCGCTGGAACCGTCTCTGAGCCATCCCTCCGACTCACTTTCCCTTGGAGTTACTGCTCGCCCCCTACTGGTTCCCTCTTCAGCTGCAACACCTCTTTCAACCTCATTGAGCCTCTGCACCTCCTGTCCTTCCGATGGCAGTTCCCTGACATCCGGGTTTGGGGTTTTTAAAAAATAAATAAATGGGGTGTGTGTGTGTTGGTTTTTTGGAGGGGCCATGTACATGATTGGGAGGGTACTGTGTCCCAGAAGTGGAAGCACCACAGCAGAGTGAAGCTATCACAGCGAAGATCAGGTAGGAGCTGGGGTCCTGCCTCCGCTTGGGCTGGTAGCGGCTTGGGCTGCTCTGCATCCGCCTCATTTTCTAAAATCTTCCTGGTCCCTTAGCCCACACCATTCCACAGAGACTACAGTCCATAGCTGCTGGGGGGGGGGGAATGGGGCAGGAAAGTCACACTTTGCCAACCTTTTTCTCCAGACAGATCTCAGGATCAAACCCAAAGTCCTGGATCTAAGGGTCTGCTTTGCACAAACAGGAGTATTTCCATTCACATGAAAGGGGATTGTTCTGGGATAAAACTGTATTTGGTGAAGCTTCTGAAATATTTTGAAATATTTCAAATATTTCAAAGATAAATAATAGCAGAGCTGAAAAGGATTTTTAAAAACCCCACTTATGCACATGTAGTTGCCTCCTCAATTGCTATACTATTCTTCTGCTTGCTTTAATTATTTTATTTTTATCCCTTCCTCCCTTCAAGAACTCTTGGATGGTGCTATTAATGGCAAATTAGTTGTTTTCAAGGGACTTTGAAAAGCAGCTTGCTTTTTCACATGTAGGTCTACTATTCATAGAAAACAAAGTCTAAGTATCTTCAAACATGTCCAGCTTCTGAGACACATGTGAAGTAATTATTGAGATACCTACCATTTTTTATAAAACTCCTAAAATTGGTTGGGACTATATCTATTACTGTGCTAAATATACACCATACTTCTGTGAGAGTTGCTCTTTTAAAACCCGTTACAAATTTAGCAGCTTACAAATACTAAAGAAACTATGGCATCCACAATACGACTTATTGCTTATCATTGTTGAAGAAAAATGGATCTTTGTCCCATAACAGGGCAGGAAATATATTACAGAATTACCATAATTCTTTTACCAACTTTGAAATTGTTCCATCTGGAATATTCAGGAAGGAATCATGTTTTGACAGTTCTAATGGCCATTTGCTTACCTCAAGCATATTATAGATGATGTAGAGTTTAATGACAGACTGTCCTCTGATCAGGTGGTACATCATGGAATAGTCAACATAGTCCATCATGAAGTAGCAGATTAGCAATATAACTCCTTTGAAAATATCACACACCTGAGCGGGCTGCAGCAAGCGTCTATCACTGAAATATAGAAAGTACACAAAACAAATAGTAACAAATTGTAAACAATAGCCACATATTAAATATGTTTTTCAAAAGTACATAAAAAAGCACCAGAGCTATTAAACGCAAAGCATTTGCACTGAATGGTAGGTTTTCTATTTTAACAACAAATGCTTAAATTGCTGCTGGTTTTGCCCCCAGTCAATCTAAAACTAATGATTCATACCTAACTCCTTGGTGAGGGTCACTCAGGACTTAAAAACGATACTCAAAGTACCGTATTTTTTGCTCTATAAGACTCACTTTTTCCCTCCTAAAAAGTAAGGGGAAGTGTGTGTGCGTCTTATGGAGTGAATGCAGGCTGTGCAGCTATCCCAGAAGCCAGAACAGCAAGAGGGATTGCTGCTTTCACTGCGCAGCGATCCCTCTTGCTGTTCTGGCTTCTGAGATTCAGAATATTTTTTTTCTTGTTTTCCTCCTCCAAAAACTAGGTGCGTCTTATGGTCTTATAGAGAGAAAAATACGGTAATTTGCAAGAGGAGAGCAAGCAGCCTGTTTTGCTGAAAGCAGAATACTTCCTTTTTGAGTTCAAAAAAATCATCATTCCAAGAAGTAACCCAGAATAGTCTATTACTATTACTATTAATTAAATTAACTAATTGGCAAACCAGTGAAGCTAGACCAGACTTGGTGTAATCTGCCCAGACAGTCTTACCCCCATGAGCAACCTGGCCACTAAATTCTGTACCGGATGAACTATCCGAACTGTCTTCAGTGACAGCCCCACCTTGCAACCTTTAATCTAACCTTAGATTACTTTAGATTAGACTACTTTACAGGTGGCACAGAATCCCACACACCACTGCCCAATCCCCCTGGATCCTTCTCCCCACCTGCCTGCTCTGCTCATTGAGACTCCTGTCTGTTCCTAACAGTAATTTATTCTGGATTTTAAAACAAAAATGTAGGTTTATTTCATGAGATGGACATGCAATCAGCAAACAGACACTTAACAGAAATTTGTTTGTGGCATTTTTATGGCTTTGTGTTTGGAACGCTCAAAGAAATGTAGGGACATTTATAGGCAAAAAGCTTTGGAAATTAATTGTTTTATTAAGGAGAGCATGAAGTAATGCAGAGATTTTTTAAAAATCTGCACATTTTGCTGTTTGTCTTCTACAGATTAAACCAAATTAAATTAATGTGAGTTGGTTTGTGGTTTCCTAATTTTTAAAACTTCTTCCTCCATTTCTTTTGGGAAACTGTAAAAGTTGAACTCTTGAGGAAAACCATGTGGCTTCAACAGAGGGACTGTGGTTACTGATTAAGTAACAAGCCAGAATTTTAAACCAACTACAAAACCATGAGTCAAGATCCAAGATTGCTTTGAAGGTGGAACAAGGTTTGGTTGAAATGGGAAATGAAGTTCATTTGGTTTAACAGCCAAACAACATATGATTGCTTCATTACTTGAGAGCATCTTACATTGCAATCAGGCATGCTGCAAACGGTGTAGAAAGGGGGATATATGCACAGGCAAAATGATAATTCATATCTAGCTTTATTGAACTTGAGGTACAATTGTCTGAATGTGGCCATCATGTGCTTTAAATTGCCTGAACTATAGAAGAAAACGGACCATACTGATAACAGGGCAGCTACACAATCTATCAAAAGTATATTATACTGTCAGCATTAACTCAGAAGATGTGTGAATACATTTTGATGAAGAATAATTAAACACTGAAATCTGACTCTGGTTACATATGGGTAAAAAAATGTTTTGTAAAGCCAAGATTTACTGAAATAGTAATTTTACAAAATATTCAGAGGCATAAACATGTGATTAATTATTTTTTCTCTAAATGCTCAAAATTAATCCAAAGTAAGATTAGCCTGTAGCACACAAGAATTGCTATAATCTCAGATCCTCGTATAGAATAACTCTTGTTTCAGTCCAAACTCAAATAAATTACAGAAAATGTTTTCAAGCTTCAGGACCTTTTCTTGACAATTTAGAAGTTTTTGTTAGTGTTCTGAATGACAGTGGGTAACTATACCAGTGCTTCCAGGTTCACCCTGGCTTCCTATTTTCTCCTGAGCGTTTTCAGGTTACAAGCATAACACAAAGTCAAGCTCTTCTAAGAGTTAAACTAGACACAACATAGTATAGCCCCAATCACCTAGACAAGGGCGAGTGGTTAGTCTGATTTTAACTGTACTAAACCCTTCCTTCCTTCAACCAAAATGGGAGCAAAATTCTTTCTCTTTCTCCATCTTATTTTGCCACAATTACTCTCCCCAAGTGCACTTATTCTCAGCTGAGCTCCAATATTGGAAGTTAACGCAGCTAAGGCAAAATTACAGTGGTGCCTCGCAAGACGAAATTAATTCGTTCCGCAAGTTTTTTCTTCTTCCGAGTTTTTCGTCTTGCGAAGCACGGTTTCCCATAGGAATGCATTGAAAATCAAAAGCCCTCCGGGACAGGCAGGCAGGGGGGAGCAAAGACAGGCAGGCAGGGGGGAGCGAAGCCTGGCGGCGGGAGGAGGTCCGAGGACAGTGGGGAAGACGCGCTGTGCTTCCCCGCTGTCCCGGAGATTTCCCTATGGGCTTTCGTCTTGCGAAGGAAGCCCATAGGGAAATTCGTTTTGCGAAGCGCCTACAAAACGGAAAACCCTTTCGTCTAGCGGGTTTTCCGTCTTGCGAGGCGTTCGTCTTGCGGGGCACCACTGTACTTGCAGAGAAGATTCTGGAGAGGTTAATTGGTGGGCAGGCTTCTGAAGAAGTCTGCCACACCCTTCCTGATGTATTTTTCTTTTTAAGCCCTCCATTCTTCTCTGTGATTAGGGTAGATTGTGTTCACACACACAAAGTTGCTACTATCACATTTAGGTGGGCTCCAACCTCTACCACAAATCTCCAAAAATTAACAAAAGTCCCACCTACTTGGTTACCGATTAAGAGCAACTAGCGCACGCAAAGGAGAGTGACCAATGGATATTCAGCTCAAATTGTCCCTAGACAAACGTGAGCCATTTCCATAAAATCTGCAAGGTCTTTTCTACCTGAGCACACCACTTTAAAAAACTGTCTGATGTTTGTCAGATTGGTACATTTCAAAGAAGCTTTGTAATGTATATCAGAATTTGCCAAAGAGTAAAGATAGCATTCCAGACAGATCGCAGTTAAGAGCTACCTTTATTATGCACTGTAAATTCTGAACCTGTTTCACATAATCAAAGTACTGACTCCATCTGCTGGTGAAGAAAAACACCTACATAGGCAATGATGACCAAAAACAAGATTAACACGAGCATCCCTTATGCCTGTACAGTAGTACCTTGGTTTACAACCATAATCTGTTCCGGCGGTCTGGCTGTAAACCAAAACAGATTGTAACCCAAGGCGCACTTTTGCCAATGGGGCCTCCCCCCCCCCCCAATGGGTTGTAATCCAAAAAAAGGGACACGCACTTCCGGGTTTGACGTGGTTGTAATCCAAAATGGTTGTAATCCAAAGCGGTTGCAAACCCAAGGTACCACTGTACGGAAAAAGCTTCAGGGTCATACGTCACGGGATAAGCCCAGTGGTTCTCAAACTTTTCTCAGGGCCAAACTTTCAGAATAAAAATTTGATTGCGCCACTTTGAAATTTGTTATTGATTATGTTCTTATGCAGCTACATAAGAACAGAAATCATTTCCAAAATATAAATGAGCCTCTTAAATATGTATGCAAACTCAATAAGAGGTGTGAGCTTGTTTTTGCCGAGTAATCTCATTTATATTATGTCTAATTTATGACAAACGCTCATCTCCCTCATGAACACAAAGAAGCCCTTTTCTTTTCTGAACTTTCATATTTGTCAGAAGAAAATCATTGTTCACAAAGAATAAGTCGTAGAACAGCCAATGCTCTTGAAGAGAGGAGTGGATACTGCTTCTGTTGTTTATCCATACTACACAGAAATGTTTAAATGTTTATTTGATTGTCCTTGAATCTTCCTGCCACACTTGCCATCCTCTCCTGCCATACCCTTTTTGAACCACTGAATTCTCCTATGTCAAACAATTATCCTATGAAGAGTTGCTCTCAAAATTCTGCAACACTGCACATCCTAAAACTACTTCTGAAACATGCCTTCCGCTGAACGTACCTAGGGTCAACAGAGGTATTTCCTGCTATGCTTGTATGTGTCAGTAAATACTGTACACACAAAGGCTGCCTCACTTGGCAGTGCTCAAAGTATAATAGCTGGATCAGGAGTAGGCCTTCAGATGTTACTAGACTACAATTCCCATCATCCCTGATCAAGCAACATGCTGCCATGTGGCAACGGGAGTTGTAAAGTTAAAGGGACCCCTGACCATTAGGTCCAGTCGTGACCAACTCTGGGGTTGCGACGCTCATCTCACTTTACTGGCCGAGGGAGCCGGTGTACAGCTTCCGGGTCATGTGGCCAGCATGACTAAGCCGCTTCTGGCGAACCAGAGCAGCGCACGGAAACCCCGTTTACCTTCCTGCCAGAGTGGTACCTATTCATCTACTTGCACTTTGACGTGCTTTCAAACTGCTAGGTTGGCAGGAGCAGGGACCGAGAAACAGGAGCTCACCCCGTCGCGGGGATTCGAACCGCCGACCTTCTGATCGGCAAGTCCTAGGCTCTGTGGTTTAACCCACAGCGCCACCCGCGTCCCAATGGGAGTTGTAGTCCAATAATATTTGTAGGGCACCACATTGGCTTCCCCTTACCCAGACGATTCACAAATTGGGTGGGATTTCACGTTACACTCTTCCAATTGTTCCTTCATTTATGCTTTAAAAAAAAAAAACCCTCCTTCCCCTCATCTCTTCTCAGGGTTGTCCTGACTCTCCAGGAGCACATTTGGGGAAGCGCAAGAGGGAAGGAGAGAAGCGCCACTGCACCAGCAGGAACCCTTGTGCTGGCTTAGTGGAATCCAGGCCACTGTTTTCAGTTATAACCTAAGTTTTTAAGAGCACTCTAAAAAATGTAGTATGTGAATGAGACCCATTTGGAAACACAGGCATCACTCAGATGCACTTAAGAGAGCCAAGCTACTTCAAAGCATGCATTTTGTGTAAGAAGCATTATTTAAAAGAAGCTAAACTTCCGTAATGTGTTTGCTTGTAGCTTGATCAACAGCAAAAATTACATGCGCACAGATAGCACAACAGCATGCTAAGAAGACAAAAAAAAATCAACACCAACCTCATCCTTAGGCCTCGGTGAGAGCTGTCTCAAAACAAACAAGGCGAAATCAGAAATGGCACGACGATTAATAAGATTTCAAAACACTTTCCCTAAAGAAATTTATCTTAAAATTGAATGGGTGAGGTACTTTTCATGAGATATTTTAGTATCTATTGTTTTCATTCATCCCTGTATCTTAGCATGCACATTACTGACTTTTTGTTTGTGTACATGAGAGAGTATGAGAGGGGGAGAAAGTAAAAGTCACATCTGGGCAGGGTACTCGGCACTGTTGAAGATAAGCTTTCTTTCATAAACCATGGTTTACGAATCCAGAAATGAATGCTCCAACCCACAAACCCTTCTTTTCATACCAGTTTTGGCATTTGATCCCTGCTTTAGATTAAGCCAGACTTCCCTCCTTTCTCCAAACCAGGGAACTCTGCCTTAATTCCTGTTTAAAAGTAAAGGGACCCCTGACCATTAGGTCCAGTCGTGACCGACTCTGGGGTTGCGGCGCTCATCTCGCTTTATTGGCCGAGGAAGCCGGCGTACAGCTTTCGGGTCATGTGGCCAGCATGACTAAGCCAGCATGGCGAACCAGAGCAGCGCACGGAAACGCCGTTTACCTTCCCGCCGGAGCGGTACTTATTTATCTACTTGCACTTTGACGTGCTTTCGAACTGCTAGGTTGGCAGGAGCAGGGACCGAGCAACGGGAGCTCACCCTGTCGCGGGGATTCGAACCACCGACCTTCTGATCAGCAAGTCCTAGGCTCTGTGGTTTAACCCACAGCGCCACCAGCATCCCTAATTCCTGTTTAAACACCTAGATAATCCTGATCGCACCTTATTATCCTGGTTGTTAACAGTTATTAAGCCAAGCTAAGACTTTATTATGCAGTAAAGCAAGGACTACAGTATGAACAGCATTTGATATGCCCTGCACATCATTTTTTAAATTAAAACTGCTTTAGATATAGCTTCCATCTGAACTATTTGTTGAATACAGAGGTGCTCTTGTGGGAATTGCAGGCAAGATGGTCCTTCAATTACTGAGGGCTTCCTCCTTATATAGCAGCCCCCTTTGTCGTGTCCAGTACTGGTCTCAGGGGGGCAAAACCCTCATGAGTGGCTTTTCATGGACAAAGGGGACTGTTGTGGGGAAAAGACGGTAAAAAAGCCCTATTAAGTGAATAGAGTTCCACTTGCACAGTGATATTTATCTTTCATAAGTAGCTAATACGGAATATTTTGAAACAAACCCATAGCATTCACAAAGTTTACTAGGTAAAGGTAAAGGTACCCCTGCCCGTACGGGCCAGTCTTGCCAGACTCTAGGGTTGTGCGCCCATCTCACTTAAGAGGCCGGGGGCCAGCGCTGTCCGGAGACACTTCCGGGTCACGTGGCCAGCGTGACAAGCTGCATCTGGCGAGCCAGCGCAGCACACAGAACGCCATTTACCTTCCCGCTAGTAAGCGGTCCCTATTTATCTACTTGCACCCGTGGTTGCTTTCGAACTGCTAGGTTGGCAGGTGCTGGGACCGAACGACGGGAGCGCACCCCGCAGCGGGGATTCGAACTGCCGACCATGCGATCGGCAAGTCCTAGGCGCTGAGGTTTTACCCACAGCGCCACCCGCATACTCACACACAAAAATGCTATTAGTCCTCCTTCCTGCAATTGTTTGTGGCTCATGTGAAAGAAAAAAAAGAATCTAAAATTTTCCTGACTGGTCTCTGGAGTTGATCTTTCACTTGCCACAGTTAACTTGACTAGTGGCCATTTACAAGCCTAGGATAACAATTCATTTGACAGCTCCTATTCATGGAAATTCGACTATTAAGATATTCAGAGAAATAGGCAAAATTGCATGGCATCTCTTAAAATTGACCAGACAATCTCATTTTAGATTTAACGTGAAAATGTACTCCAACTTAACAATTCATTTCATTACCTTCCTAAATAATTTTCAAAATAAATGATACTGCAACAGGTAGGTAGCATTTGGTTTTCTCTAATTTGTCTCATCCCTGGGTCTACTTTGGTCAGGAAATAGTTGAATACAACCCAGCAAAATTTATGAACAGAAGTGTGATGTTAATAATGTGATGTTGGCTTTTTAACAACATGCCATACAAGTTTACAAGTTATGGGGAGAAATCATTTTAGCTGATATTTTAGAAGAAAAATCAGGATATATACTCACCATGAAGGAGTCCCATGTGACATCATATTCCATCCTATAAAGGAAGTGAAAGTGCTCTTCCCTTCAGTCTGATTTACAAGAAATAAAAGAGAAAGAGAGAGAAAGAAGGTTGTAATGTTGCTACACTAGGTACGTTGACCATCATGGAAAAGAGGGAAAGTGGTTGAAAACTTTATTTTCCCTCATGTAGCACATACAGATTGAAGCAGGAAAAGAGTGTTATTCTCTTTGAGATGAATGGAATGAATCATATCTGCCTAATTAAGAATTTTGGGATAATCAAAAATTTAACTCAGCAAAAAGGAATTAGATCAAATCTGCTATTGTCAAACTTCCAATATGAGACAAAAGAAAAAAGAAACAGAGAAGAAAGCCTGTATTTCTAAAAAGCTGGTATTACTATTTCGTGGAATTAAATCCGTCGATGGTGTACATATTATCTACCAAAAGACTGAAAGCCCTATGGTCTCATATAAGGGGAATACAACAGTGCATATATTTATTTGTTAGTGAACACAAATTGATCCACAAAATGAGTTACATGAATTTATGCCTTTGGGATCACGCTGTAAACGTGGCAGAACATGTAGTCACAAATTACTTAAAATGTGATAAGTTTGAAACAACAGGGAGCGTAATCTTAATGGAGGAGAAAGTATGTATTTCTCCAAAAGAAATAAAAGATATGGCGGTGGAAATCCACTATTTTCTGGTTACCAACAAAGGCTCAATTTGTGGCAAAAGTTATTGCTGTATTTAGCAGAATGTGCCCTGGACAGCGATAAATTTACCTTTGACAAAACTGCCGTAATCTGTGCTGAGCCCATCACATAGGGCACAACATAAATATTTAAGTTATGAACAAAGCTTTGCTTAAAAGGTCCCCTTCTAGGAAGAAGGCTACCCCAAGCTTGATTTAATGCTGCAGCCCTACATCAGCTGTGGGAGTGATGGAATAACACCTAACTTGGCTTTTCCTGCATGACTGCTGTTCTTTTGGGCAATGTTCCAAGTGCTACCTCGGGCCCCAGGCTTTGCTAGACCCGGATCTGCTATCTGGACCAGAAATGAGTAACATAGCCTCATTTGGCTTGCAGAAGTTGGGTGTACTGAGGCAGCGCGACTGACATTCTGAAACTGTTCACCTGGAAATACTCCGGATTCTCAGGCACCAGAAGATACCAGTAAGTCTTCATTGCATGACTACAGAAGTACAAATCTTAATATAAATATTTTCTTTTTTTAAAAAAAGTAATTAACCCTGTTAGCTAAACATCTTGCTCAAACAATCCAAAATTAATCTGGCAGTCTTTGAAAGAACCCGCCCCCCTAAGATGCACAAGTACAAAAGAACAGGAAATAATCTTAGCTATGAAGAAATCGCCTTATTCTGTTTTCGTCTAGTCCAAGAGTCTGGATGCAGAAACACAGCTGTATGCAATATTTGCACTTTACATGAATCATGAGAACGTGGATGAGGATTAACCTCACAAAAGAAAATGACTGCTATACTTTCAGAGCAATAAAGAATGGGGGAATGGAATCCCGTTTAAATAATTTCTAAGAGACTAGAATAAATGGAGTGTAAACAAAGGCTGGAGATATAGGATATTTAGTCTTTCTGCTGAGATCTTGAAAAAAAAACAACCAGAATGAAGGGAGGAGCACTTTTTGTTTTTACATAGAATGGAATATGATGTTGTGTCTATAGGAAGTCCTTTAAAACAGCTCAAACAAACCAATGCCCACATAATACTGGAATATGATCTTAAATCTAATTATTTCAGTACTTTATTCCGCAGAATGTCATTTGTTAACAGGCCTACATATATTTTTCTACAGAAGTATTTTCACTGTTAAAAACATGCAATAATCAAGAAACTTGAAAACAGCCATTTTTTTAACCATGGAAGACAAAATTTATAGTGCACTGTAGAATTAAGTGCTGAATAAAATGACCCAATTATAGGATTTATTAAACAAGTTGCAAATTATACAGAATCAAAAATGTATTTGCAGCACAGTTCAAAAGGGACATTTCATTCTAAAAAAAGGAGCACATAACCTGATTCTTTGCACTGACAAACTCAATGAAGTCAATGGGGAACTGATACCAATTTTGATGTTTCTGGATTGTACTCAAGCCTTTCAAAGAAGTTGGATATGCTGAAGTCTTAGCTTCTGACTTCAGTAACAGGTTTTTTTCCAGTCCCCTATAACTGGTCTTAACAACAACAGCAACAATAAAACTAACTAACTAACAAGTGAGTACAAGCACACCGGGCATGGGATACATGGTACATTCCCAATTGTATCATGAAAAATGTGAATGTTTATCAGTAAGACGATTAATTTATTAAGTGGGCAATATATGGTATGTTCTTTCTACAGACAGGACAGTTAATAAGATGGCCAGCACATCTCTCAATGTTTTCAAGCTGGCTTGTTTCAAAGAAACTATAGTTAAAATTAACTACCATTTGATCATGTCTGGATGAGTTGACAAGCTGTTGTTAAGCAGAAACTATTACTACTTACCTTGTCAGAGGAGGTGTGAGTATATGAGCCTGAGGCTTATAACAACTCACTCACATCACTCTGCATTATGATTTAGCCTAATGCTAAATAAATATTGCTACTAGTATTTAGAGGTATTTGAATGGGTTTATTTTATAATCCTATTATTCTACATTATCAGAGATGCTAAATGATCCTTGGAACTAAAAGGGCTATCCTGTAGCATTCTCCTGAATGGTTTTTGACAAAAATTACCCTGCAGGAATTTAAATAATGGGGTAAAATTCATAAGCTTTAACACTTACATTTAAATAAAGAGTATATACCAGAGTAACATCCTGAGGTCCACTGAGGTCCAGCACCGAGAGCCTTCTGGCGGTTCCCTCACTGTGAGAAGCCAAGTTACAGGGAACCAGGCAGAGGGCCTTCTCAGTAGTGGCGCCCGCCCTGTGGAACACCCTCCCACCAGATGTCAAAGAGAACAACAACTACTAGACTTTTAGAAGACATCTGTAGGCAGCCCTGTTTAGAGAAGCTTTTAATGCTTGACGGGCTATTGCATTTTAATATTTTGTTGGAAGCTGCCCGGAGTGGCTGGGGAAACCCAGCCAGATGGGCGGGGTATAAATAAATAGTTGTTGTTGCTATCCACCTGCAAGCTACAAATTCGGTAGCTAAAAAAAAGACATGGGCAGTATTCAACAAAGTAGTTCAATTAGCACAAGGATTTCTGTTGGTGCACTGAAACTTCCCCTTCTCTCTGATCTTCATGTGCCCCTGTGCCCTCCGCAGATCTGCTTCAGAGGGTTGGAAGAACCCACAGAACAGATTTGGAGGGTGTGCAGTGAGCATGAGGAGAGAGAGGGAGGGAGAGAGTTGTGCTGTGCAGCTAAGAGTTCTTTTGTGTTTTGGTCCTTTTAGGAAAATCATTATAACTTAGTAAAACAAAACCTAGAAAATAAGGTTCCTGGCATGCCCTTAACACCAAATTCTGGGAGAGCACGTAGAATTTTTGAGCTAACTGCTATTCAAAACCACAACTGGGTGAGGCTCAAAAATGAATGTCAAGTGTTCGGATTACTTTTTGTTTGCTTTTCAGCATGAAACTGTTTGCAATTTCAAACCAGCTCAAGCCTTAAGACTGACAAAGTTAAATAGGCCAATTAAAGTATATTTAGATCAACAAAGTAAGAGAAATAAAGGAACTTACCGCAAGCCATAACAAGGTAATGTGATGAACCTGAACATTGCCAGAAAAACTCTCAATGGGAGGAGTGTGAACACATAGAGAAAAGCATCCAGGCACAAAAAAATCCCAAAAATCATCAACTAGAGAGTAAGAGGAAAGAGAAATCAGAGTAAAAACAGTTACTTTAAAGATTTCCATGCTGATCAGCATCACAATTCTAAGTCTATAAAATCACCCTTACCGTTACCCAAAAGTAATACACAGAAAGCACTTACACACCAAAGACCTTATTAAAACTGTCACAAATACAGAATGCAGAAATCCTCACAAAACCAACATCAGCCAACAAAAGAATAACCTAATTCTTTCTAAAGGTTTGGAAGAACAACTATTTTTTCACAATTTCCCTAAACCTAAATGTGTGACACCATGCCAGTAAAGTAGTGGTCATGATGTTATGAGACTGAAGCACTATTTGTTTAGTCTGGGAAACTTTATGGAACAATACACTGTGCACTTGGAAAGTGTTCAAGAAAATGTCTGCACTGTAAGAATCAGTCAAAGTTTGCAAACGTTCATGGCTCAGTGAGTCCAATCTTTCCTCAATAGATGACCTATTCCTGGACACAATTTGAGATAATCAGCCCTGACCTTCCTTTCACATCATGGTGACTACAGTCAGTAGAGACAGGCAGCTTTTGCAGAAGTTATTTTAATTTTGAAAGTTGTCCCTCATATGGAACAATCTATGAAAAAATGTTCAGCTTTGCACACACCAGTATTTTTCAAAACAAAAAAAACTGTGTATCTGAAGAAGTGTGCATGCACACGAAAGCTCATACCAAGAACTAACTTAGTTGGTCTTTAAGGTGCTACTGGAAGGATTTTTTTGTTTTGACTATGGCAGACCAACACGGCTACCTATCTGTAACCAGTATTTTTCAGTTTGTGAATTAGGGAATCCTAGGATTTCTCAATGAGAAATATAAGAAATCAAATACAGCTTTTCTGCTGTTGACATCCCACACAAGCCATCCATATATTAGACACCTTCCTAGGTTGATACACCTTCTTAGTTGATGCAGAGTAACAATGAGGTCTCATGGGCCTGGCCAATGTCCCATGTGAACTGAAGGTGTGTTTTAGCCTGGAACATATGGCAAAACCATTTGTATTAAATAGATGTGGAAAATATTTCCTGAAGATAAGGAGGGTGAAAAAAATTAGTTTATGGTTCACATGTTATATGTTAACTATATATAGTATGGAATTGTGTACAGTACTGTTAAATCATCTTTAAAATGACTTCTGAGTTATCACTTTAAAAGGTTTTCTAGAAACCCAGTAAGATTGATTAAATTAGATAAACATATTAATACTTAATTCCAATGTGTAAAAGTTATATTTGAAAAAAGAATCCCACCAATGTATTCCTATTTTATTCCCACCAGCCAATATTAAGTTCAAGTCCCACTGTTTCAGTGAGAAAACTAAGTAGATTCTTATGGGGCATTTCGTAGTCTGCTTTGGAGTCTTCAAAGAAGCTCACCACACTGAAAAAATATAATAGTTCAGGGAGCTCAGCTTGTTAGATAAAACTATCTGCCCCCCTCAATGTACTTTTTGGGGGTTCTCCCAACTGTTTGGGGGAGATGCAGTGGGAAGAGGTGGGAAGCCCTGTTGGGCGAGTGGAACTCCTTATTCAGGCATCTGCTAGTGGGACTCCTTACCTGAATCCTGCCAACCGTTAACAACTTTATAGTTGTTTAATAATAATAATAATAAATTTTATTTATACCCCACCATCCCCAGCCAAGACCGGGCTCAGGGTAGCTAACACCAGATATAAAACAATTGATTGAAATACAACTTAAAAAACAAGATTAAAATACAACATTAAAATGCAGCCTCATTTCTGCAGAAACTCAAAAACTTAAAATAAAGCACACATGAAAACCCCCCACAAACGTCCTGAAGCAGCAACATGGGAAAATAGGAAGATGCCTTAAACAGAGTCAGACCATTGGTCCATCTTGCTCAGCATCTAACTCTAGCATTTCAGAAAGGATGATGTAGGATTAATGCAGTGTTGTGATTGTTTTTGCTCAGCATGTTTTAGAATAGAATTGAGGTTTATAGCACCTACATAAGGTTTACCCATGGAAATAAGTTTACAGATAAACCATTTACGAAGGGGTTCCCATTAGTGTGTCTCGGAGCCTGAAACACGATCCACTCATAATGACCGGCATCTGCTGGATTTTTTGCCAGGGGCAAGCCACTTTTAAAATTGAGCTACTGCTTTTCTCTTTGGCAGTGGGACTGCTGCAGAGAAAACAACAAGTGAAGCTCTGGCTGCACATGCTGTTCTCTTCAGTCCACACACCCTTTGGACACAAGCCTACACATTCAATTATGGTATCACCATACAAAAGACAAAGTGATGCTTTTGGACTCCATACATAAGACACAGCCCTCAGACCGTGTACAGGGGGAAAGTAATTTTTAAAATTATTTTTTGTAATTGAAAACCTATTCAAAAGTGCATGTTTAGAAAGTTCTGTTCTGTTTTTAATAAAACCAGAATTTGAATTTATCAGCCCAAGTAGAACGCTGAGAAAGTAGTTTACCTTTTCCAGCTCTCTTGGTATTCGCATGCACGTGTACACTCGTTCCCTCCTTTCTGTGTACTTCGCTTCATTATGCTCCAGGAAGTAACCCCTTGTAAGCTCTGCATTGATGAACCTCAATAGTGAAAGATCTGCAACAGAAGAGGGGGAATTTGTTTTAAAGCAAGTTGCACTTCAAAAAAAATAACTTTATTTTTTTCTAGGCTAAAATATTTGTTTTCCATGTTCAAAACATGTATTCCAAGAGTGGATGGGTTTAAATTAAGGTGGTTTAAATCAACGTATTACCTATGACCACACAGTATATTTTCAATGTTGTTGCTTTCCACTTCACATCTGCTCCTTTTTCTCTCACACTTGAGCCCAAAATCCTGCTCAAAGCCCAGATGCAGAGTAAGCCAGCAATCAAAATGTTTGCTCATTGCAGCCCATGCGGTTAGAGACAACTAGGGACGGAGATTTTGCAGAACTGATCAGCTGTCAGCTATGGTTTGGTGATCAACTGCAAATGCCTCAGATGTAACGACAGACTATGGTTTGCCCAAATCAGGAAGTCAGACAGGAAATTTGGACATGTGAAGAGATGCAAGAGGGAAAGGAGGGAACACCAGCATGATGATGGCCGAACCTTGGTTCAGAATTACAGTACAGTCCATACATAATACCAAACCATGGTTGTTCTCAATTTGTTATTCAATTTTAAGACATGATTAACTGTAGCTTTAACATTCTTGTATTTAGATTTAACTTTAATTACTTTCCATCCACCCACTTCAAACATCTACCCATGTTATGAACATCTTTTAAAGTGATTTTAGCTTTATTTTTTCATACAGATAGAATCCGAGAATAAAAAAAAAATGTAGAAATGGAAGGGCCCCCAAGATCAAAACCCTGTAATGCAAGAATAGACGACATATCCTGCAATCTCTTTTGGAAATGGGAGATCTAGTGTTTACACAGAGCTGTTTAAACAAGAACGGCATCCACATTTAATTCAGTGGATAAAAATTACCCATTTATGTTTTTCTTGACATGTTCAGGAAGAAAATACCCCAAAGCCTCACATGAACTCCAGAACAAATTTAGAGTTCCAAATCCATCTACTCATTCCACATAACACAATGGCCTAATGCCTAGTTAATGTGTAGCTGAAATGCAGACTTTGCAATTCATATTACACTCACTACACCTTACCACCCTATAGAGAGGAGTGGCAGTTTTAGCATTCTGCAAAATGCTACTCCCAGTTTGAAAGTTTATATATATATAAACGTGTGTGTATGTGTGTATACACACACACACCTGATAGATCAGCTCAGATTTGTTTATTTCTATCTAGTCATCAGACCAATAATAATAATAATAATAATAATAATAATAATAATAATAATAATTTATACCCTGCCCATCTGGCTTCATTTCCCCAGCCACTCTGGGCGCCTTCCAATAGAATATTAAAAACAATAGAGTCAGATATTAAAAACTTCATCAAAAACAAAAGGAGCCACTTAAAAGCTATAAAAATCTGTTCTCGCTTAGATACCAGAATTTGTCTTCTGGTCCACTTATGTTATTTTGACGAATGGGTTTACTGTACCCCTAAGATACTATTAGAAAAACTACAGTGTATCATGTCATTATCTCTACAGAAGAGGCCTGGTGAATAGAAAGTGGTAAGGATGACATAGGCCAACTGAGGCAGGGCTTATGTCACCCTCCCAAACCCTGGAGATGACAATGCAGTCATTCCATACCTCCTTCCATCGACTTTGCACCATTTCCTTGTGCATGCACCCCGGTCTTACATGTCCCTGCTATGTCAGCTTGACCATACTATTGATTGTTGTCTGCTCCAAAGGCACCCTTAAGACACACCTGAGCTCACCTGGACTGTACCTCTGCCTTTCTGTCACGTGTCTTTTGGCTCCTGTACCTTATCCACTTCATGCCAATGACTTGGGCTTCCCTCCTGTGACCACTCACATCTGAAATGATGGGCAAGAGCTGCCTATCAGCTAACAGTCAATGTTAGCATCGAAAGCAGCTCAGCTATTTCAAAGTTTGCACTATTTTACTAGAATTTGTAAGGCTTCAGAGACCACCTCTCTGGCATTGTCACTATGCCAATTTTGATAAACTCACACAGAAATTCAGGGCAATCGCCACACAAAGTGAAAACTGCTGCAGCCCCAATAAAGGCATTCATGTTTATTGCCCCAAGGCTGCAGAATGATATCTCCTCTAAGGTGCATAATTTCCCACTCTGTTTCCCAGAAGAAGGTAAAGCACATCTCTTTCAGCTTGTCTTTTGCTTGACTGGTTATTCTTTTGGGGGTTTTAGACTGTTTGTTGTTTTTAATCCACTGCAGGTTTTGTATTCTGCTGAACCCTGGAAAAGTGGCTAGTAATTGTGCTTAATAAATATAATAGAACCACCAGAATCTTGAACTCTTTGTTTCAGAAGATACAGGGGAAAGTTGCACCAGTTCACCCGTTTTTATGTTTATTAAAAATATAAACTACCAACTAGTAATTGCACTAACGCTTTATCCTCTTTGGTGGAAAAATATATGAAAAGTTCTCAAGATGACAGGCTCAAATCTAATTAAACTGTATTTACCTGATCCCAGAGAGCTCAGCAACTGTTGGCTCAATCCATTATAGACTATTTATTACTCCCTAGCTCAATTTCTGCTGCATGAGCCAAGAGCTATGCTCAGGAAACACAGATCCTGCCATGTCATCTGCCTAGTAAACAAAATTGCTGCTGTTCTGAACCTAATTTTTTAAAACAAGATTTAAAGAACAGAACTAACTTTTACAACCAAAAGCTACTGAAGTTCAACTGTGAAATCATTAGGTCAAGCACAGGTCAGGTAACCACAAACATACAAAAAATATTGGAGTGGGGAATCACCTTCTCTACTGTTAACTCTACAATGGGAATGAAACTGCTATTTGCAGAGAATGAACCTACTATCTAACAAGTAAGGAACTTAAATCTCCGAATATAAAGGTTCCAATTTTGGTTAAGTAACTTGTGTATTCTGGAACGTTCACAAAGTACAGCCAGCTTCAAATATTTGCACATGTATATGAACTGCAGCTTTTCCAAACAAAAGAAACAGGTATGATGCAATAGAAAAGGTTGGCTGCACAAGGGCATTTGTAACAGTCGCTGCATAAAGACAATAAACCGAACCATAACTTGGTGGGTTGTAAGCCACAAATGAGATCTCATTTCCTTGAATGAAGCTCTTTATGCAGGACGAGAAGGAAATGAGATCTCATTATTTCTTGTTTTGATCAAACCTTAGTTTCTTATTACATCTGAACACACAAACTCTGGTTTGAGCTATCCCTACAAGTCACAATCAAACCATGTTTTGCAATGTAGACTTGAAGCTCCAGAAGAGAGGAGGCAGTGATTGAGATGATTGCATATTTGGGATATTCCAGAGAAAGATGGAAGACGTTCATCTGAATGAAGCCTCTATTTGACTGTGACCAAATAATACGCAACCAACTGACCAGCCAATTGGTCACCATTACAAGCCCACCAAGAATTTACCCTGAAACCAGACATGATAGGAGATGATGTTGGCAATCAAGCTGGGCTCTCTCTGAGTCTTTGCTTGTTATTGAAGTTTCTCTTGTTCTATTGGACCAAACACAATGTGGGAGTGGGGAGGTAGGCCTGGGTGATATATTGATATATCGCCCAGGAGTTGTATGAGGGGCAGATCTTGATGACAGCTTCACTCGGCGGTATATTGCAGGTGAAACCGCCGTCTTCCGAGTCCTTCTGCTGCTGAGGGAGAAACAAGCTGCAGCCGGGTGCTGGAGGCAGAGGGACTCAAGAGCGGCGACAGCTTCACCAATATACCACTGAGTGAAACCACCATAGCAGTCTGCCCTCATACCGGCAGAGCAAGGAAACAGCTGCTCCGGCAAGGCACAGCTTTTTCCTCCCTCTGCTTCTTTAAACTGCTCAGCTGAGGAGCTCATGGCTGCCCTTGCCTCGGCCAAGCAGTTTTACAGAGCCCCCAACCCGCCACTGGCTCACACTCCCCAGCTGAGAGAGCCCTGATCTGGCTCCTGTTTGCACGAGAGGGGTATCAGGATCACGGCTCCTCAGCTGGGGAGGTGTGGGCTCTGTCATACTTCTCCCTTGCACCACCACAAAAGAGAAGGTTAAAGGAGACCCCACCTCGCCTCCAGGTCGTGCGAGGCAGGCTCATGCACTTGCCTCATCCGCAGCAGCCTTGGCATGGGGTCGGGCAGGCTTAGCCAGGTGGTGCGAGGGCTCTCTGATGCTTGTGGACTTCGCCCGGGAGGGTTGGCTTCATCTTTCCTCCGGGGGTGAGCAACCACCCCAGGAGGAAGAGGCAGCCACAGGTGAAGGTGACACCTGGTCCGTCTTTGGGTAGTGGTGGCCGCCCTGCACTGGCGAAGGGAGCCTTAGGAAGGAACCCCAAGGTCCCTGCTGCTTGCGTGTGAGCGGCAGGGACACTAGGGCTGGCTCCGGTAGGGGCAGGAGCCTTTCTGTCCCCCAGCTGAGCAGCAGGCTGGGGCCAGCTGCATTGGCCCCAGCCCATGAGGCCCTGGTGTGAAAGTGCCTCAGCTCCCACGGTGAGAGTTGAGGCAGTTTCACCCTGTGCCTCACTGGCTGGGGCCAATGAAGCTTGTTTCAACATTGTGGTTTATCCTGGATAAAGTGTCAACTATTAAAATGAGTGTTTTACCAAGAATGCTTTTTATTTCAATCAGCTCCAGTGATTGGCAAGGTGGAATGCTTCTTGAAAGGTAAAAGGATATTTTGATATATATCTTGGCAAGGGAAAAAACCAAGAATAAAATATAAGATACTGATAGATGCTAATGAAAGAGGAGCTTCCCCCCCGCCAGATCTGAGACTTTATTATGAGGCATCCTGCCTATGTTGGTTAAAGGAGTGGTTGTCATTAAAGAATTCACATATTTTAGACTTAGAAGGGCATTACATTAAGTTTGGTTGGCATGCATATCTGTGGTATGAAAAGTTGAAAATACATAGAGGTTTCACAAATCATATTATTGAAGGGGGGAATGAGTATAAGTATAAAAATTTGTTGGAATGGAAAACAGCACTTTGGCTCTCGCCTTTAGAAGCCATAGAGGTGTATAGGAAGGAAAACAGGGCAACTTAAAAAAGCTTAATAATAGAGGAGGGTGGCAAGTTTAAGTTAAAAAAGTTTGAAGAATTACCAGGAATGTTAACAACTTGGTTATAATATCACCATTCAAATGAAGTGTTTAAAATGGATTAAAAGCTGGGTTTTTGTGACTCAAAACCTCTCAGTTAGAGAGACACCTGCTAAATACTGCTAAATAAAGTGATGTCAAAAATGTTCATCCTTTGTTTTCCATTCTAATAGCATCTTCTACAAGTGAAATCTTCAATGATACATTGGGAAATCGACATAGGACATAATATAGAAATGTTGGTGTGGAAGCAATTGTGGAATGTAGATTTAAAATTTACTGCATGTTATGAGCTAAAGGAAATTTATTTGAAAATGCTTTATAGATGGTTTAACTTGGAAATGTAGTAAAAGTATTATAAATATAAGCAACGACAGAAAGAGTGAGAGTGAGATTGAAATAAGATATTGGAATTTGATGTTGAAAATGTTTTCTTTTCTTTCGTTTGTTTGCTGCAAAATGGGAAATTATAAATAATTTTTTTAAAAAAACATCGCGGTTTATTGCCAAACCACGATGTCTGGCTGGTGATAAATCACAATGTTGAAAATCCAACATCACCCACCCTACTGTGGGGGAGGCCTCTACTAAAAAGACATAACTATATTTTCAAATAAGTCTGCAACTAAGATGACTGTTGCACTATTGTATCAAGGTTGTCCATGATTTTTGTCTTTTGCTACTGTTGAAGAAATTAATAAATAATACATTTTTTAAAAAAGAAGTGTGCTTAAATATATTTTTAAAAAATATTAACGAATCTAAGAAAAGATCTGTAGGATCAGACCAAAGCCCTACCTAGCCGAACATCTTGTTCCCCACAGTAGCAAGCCAAATGCTCCTGGGAAGCTGGACACAAGGACAAAATGCTGTTTCCCCCCTGCAATTGATATTCAGAGACCTCCAGTCCTTGAAGTAGTATATAGCCATCATAACTAGTAGCCTCAACCTCCATGAATTTCTCTATCTCCCCTGGCTATCTCTACATCTTCTGGTAGCAAATTCCACAGTTTAACTCTGCACCATGTGAAGAAGTATTTCCTTTTGTCTGTCTGAATCTCAAAAAAAAAATCAGTTTCACTGGATGGCACTAGGTTCTAGTATTAAGACAGGAAGAAAAACATATCTAGTCACTTATTTCATACCACTCATAATTTTATAAACCTCTAACTAGGATTTAGTGCAGGGTCACCTCACCACTGGCCAGTTCCATGATAAATTGTTCTAGGCTTGGGCACTGTCATTTATGATATCCAGAAATTTATTTATCTTGACTGGAACATGCATTTACTCAGTATATATGAAGGAGACTAAAGCCACAGATTACTTTTGGATGCCAATATCGACGGGAACATTTTGGTAACGGTAAAGGGACCCCTGACCATTAGGTCCAGTCGCGGACGACTCTGGGGTTGCGACGCTCATCTCGCTTTACTGGCCGAGGGAGCTGGCATTTGTCCACGGACAGTTTTTCCGGGTCATGTGGCCAGCTTGACTAAGCTGCTTCTGGCGAACCAGAGCAGCGCACGGAAACACCGTTTACCTCCCCCCCGTAGTGGTACCTATTTATCTACTTGCACTTTGATGTGCTTTCGAATGGCTAGGTTGGCAGGAGCAGGGACCAAGCAATGGGAGCTTATCCCATCGCGTGGATTAGAACAGCCAACTTTCTGATCAGCAAGTCCTAGGCTCTGTGGGGGCATTAATTTGTTTCCACTGCTAAATTACTTTTTGGACCCCATATTGTCACTCACAGCAATTCTGTAAAGGAGTCTGTCCTATCTGAAATATCGCCTCCAGTATGCTTTTCCTATAGAGTTTGGATGCAAAATCACCGTTATGCTCACTACAGGCAACCCCCTATTTACGTGGGGGTTACGTTACAAGGCACTGTGCATGGCAGTGAAATCATGTGTATCTGAAACACCACTGGAAAAACCTGCAAACACCCCATTCCGCCCCTTCCCTGTCACTTCTGGGTTTGGCGTGATGCACATCTGCACAGTTGCACACATACTGAACACACATAAATGGGAGGTTGGTTCCTTCACAGGCAGAGACATAGGGGAAGTGTTCAAATGGCAAGTTCACTCTCTAGCTCCCTGTCATTTTTTCCCTATCATGTGCACATTAGTTGTCCCAATACTTCTGGTACTCTAATGATTATGATCCCATTCTCCTGGGACTGTTTTCCAACTGGACAAGGACAACAACAGCTGTGATGGGGATAAATGGCCAGTTTATGCCACATGTATTTTTAGTTGCCAGCATCATCTTTTTAGGCACCCAGGAAAACAGGTGTCTGGGGGTTTTCCAGCCCTGTTCACAGCCATTTTAATGGGAAGTGCATTAAAGTGGCAACGCCTTTGGACGTACTGCTTTTGTGACCACAGGCAGTCAGAATATGTGTATTAACGTACCGTATTTTTCGCTCTATAAGACGCACCAGACCACAAGACACACCTAGTTTTTGGAGGAGGAAAACAAGGAAAAAAATATTCTGAATCTCAGAAGCCAGAACAGCAAGAGGGATCGCTGTACAGTGAAAGCAGTAATCCCTCTTGCTGTTCTAGCTTCTGGGATAGCTGTGCAGCCTGCATTCGCTCCATAAGACGCACACACATTTCCCCTTACTTTTTAGGAGGGAAAAAGTGAGTCTTATAGAGCCAAAAATACGGTATGTTAAAATGCATTAATAAAGTTACTTTTACTACCAGAACTCAGTATCAAATTTCTACAGTTTAAGAGCACCACAGGGCCTATCCAAATGTTGTCATTTTAAGAATACACCCAAGATTTAAATGAGTATTTAAAAATGTTATAGGTTAACATTGTAAACAGATGTTTCGTAGAATCATAGAATTGTAGACCATGAATTGTAGACCATAAGGGTCATGTACTCCAATCCCCTGCAATTCAGGAATCTTTTGCCCATTGTGGGGCCCAATCTGTTGCCCAATGTGCTCAAACCCATAATTCTGTGATTAAGAATCTCATGCTCTACCGACTGAGCTATCTCAGCAGTTTGAAAATATACAGGGTATATAGGTACCCTTATCAGAGAGAAGGGATGGCTGCAACTTCCTTTTGAGGGTACATCTGGTGGCAAACCCAGACCTGCTGCTGTGTAATGTGTAAAGAAAGCAACCTCTCCTTCCAAAGCCAAGAACTGAACTTCCCTTATTTTATTAATTTGAATTAAACATTCTCCTCACTGAAAGTCTGTTATCATTTCCAAACTTTTAGGCTGCCCAAAATATATTTTGTTGCAAAGCCGCAATCTGATAGCAATGAAAGAAAGATAATCAGTAATAGAGCATTCTAAACAAGGAAGCCTTATATACTCAGAGGAGGCAGGTTTAGTCGTTGTCTGAGGACTATCCCTGCCTCCGGGTCTGGTCCTGACCGGATGGATACTAGAATCAGCAAGGGATACCCACATGACCTGAAGGTGCTGCTGTGCAATGCCAGGTCAATGATTCATAAGACCACTGCCATCCATGACTTGATCATGGATGGAGGACTTGACCTGGCATGCGTGACAGAGACTTGGTTGGATGAAGCAGATGGGCCTGTCCTTGCCGCTGCTTGTCCACCAGGTTTCTCTTACGCACAGCAACCCAGGTCATGTGGGCGGGGAGGGGGGGTTGCAGTGATTTTTAGGAAGTCATTAGTTTGCACCAGGCGTCCTATTGGGAAGACCCAGTTTTCCGAGTGCATGTTCTGGAAGTTGGGCAATAGGGGCAGTACAGGATTCCTACTGGTGTACCGACCTCCCCGCTGCACCAAGGATTCCCTGCCCGAGCTGCTTCAGGTCGTGGCGGATGTCCTCCTGGAGACACCTAGCTTGGTTGTCCTAGGGGATTTTAACATCCATGCCGACACGACCTTACAAGGGGCTGCTCGGGACTTCGTGGAAAGCATGGCCTCCATGGGGCTGTCCCTGAATAAGTCTGGCCCAACCCATAGCCGCGGACATGCCTTGGACCTGGTGTTTACCTCTATGGATGTTGGTGATCTGACACTAAGTAAAAGCGAAACGAAAGAAGTGCCATGGTCAGATCACTTCCTGGTGCAACTGGACTTCTCTGCGACCCATCCCCTCTGCAGGGAGGTGGGACCAATTCGGATGGTCCGCCCCCGCCACTTAATGGATCCAAATGGTTTCCAGAGAGTGGTAGGGGATGCTTTATCCCATGTTGATGGCCTTTCAGCCGATTCCCTGGTGGCCCGCTGGAATGTGGAGTTAACCAGGGCTATTGACTGTTTGGCTCCAAAGCGCCCTCTCCGATTGCATGGAGCCCGGAGAGCCCCGTGGTTCTCCACGGATCTGAGGGCAATGAAACAATCGTTGAGACGGCTAGAGCGCCGGTGGCGGATAACCCATTCCGAATCTGACCGGACACAGGTTAGAGCTCAACGTCGAGCCTACCAAGTGGCGATAGCGACGGCAAAGAAGACATTCTTCGCCGCCTCTATTGCATCTGCAGAAAACAGCAGCAGGAGACTTTTTCAGGTGGTTCACAATTTAGCGGAACCACCTGCGACATCTGGGCCCAGTATGGGCCACATGATCTCCTGCAATGATTTTGCAAAGTTTTTTGCAGATAAAATCGCTCAGATTTGGGAAGAAGTAGACTCCACCATGGGAGCAGAGCCAGGGCGGGAGAGTGCTAGAGTCCTGTCTAGTCAAGTTGTGTGGGATCAATTCCAACCTGTTACCTCCGAGGATGTGGACAGGCTGCTTGGACGAGTGAAGCCAACCACCTGCCTCCTGGATCCTTGCCCATCCTGGCTTATAAAAGCTAGCCGGGAAGGACTGGGCGATGGGCTTCGTGGGGTGGTGAATGCTTCCCTCCGTGAGGGAGCCTTCCCAGACCCGCTGAAAGAGGCGGTTATTAAACCGCTTCTTAAAAAACCATCTTTAGATGCGGCCACGATGGCCAATTATCGCCCAGTCTCAAATCTTCCATTCTTGGGCAAGGTGATTGAGCGAGTGGTTGCTGAACAACTCCAGGCACGCCTGGAAGAAGCGGACCATTTGGATCCCTTCCAGTCGGGATTCAGGCCTCATCATGGGACTGAAACTGCCTTGGTCGCACTGGTTGATGATCTCCGGCGGGCTAGGGACAAAGGTGAGAGCTGTTTCCTAGTTCTGCTGGATCTCTCAGCGGCGTTTGATACCATCGACCATAACATCCTTCTGGACCGTCTTGAGGGGCTGGGAGCTGGGGGCACTGTCATACAGTGGTTCCGCTCCTTCCTCCTGGGCCGTGTTCAGAAAGTGGTGGTGGGGGATGAGTGTTCAGACCCCTGGGCCCTCACTTGTGGGGTGCCTCAGGGCTCTGTCCTCTCCCCCATGCTTTTCAACATTTACATGCAGCCACTGGGAGAGATCATCAGGAGGTTTGGGCTGGGTGTTCATCAGTATGCGGATGATACCCAGCTCTACCTCTCTTTTAAATCAGAACCAGTGAAGGCGGTGAAGGTCCTGTGTGAGTGCCTGGAGGCGGTTGGAGGATGGATGGCGGCTAACAGATTGAGGTTGAATCCCGACAAGACAGAAGTACTGTTTTTGGGGGACAGGAGGCGGGCAGGTGTGGAGGATTCCCTGGTCCTGAATGGGGTAACTGTGCCCCTGAAGGACCAGGTGCGCAGCCTGGGAGTCATTTTGGACTCACAGCTGTCCATGGAGGCACAGGTCAAATCTGTATCCAGGGCAGCTGTTTACCAGCTCCATCTGGTACGTAGGCTGAGACCCTATCTGCCTGCGGACTGTCTCGCCAGAGTGGTACATGCTCTGGTTATCTCCCGCTTGGACTACTGCAATGCGCTCTACGTGGGGCTACCTTTGAAGGTGACCCGGAAACTACAACTAATCCAGAATGCGGCAGCTAGACTGGTGACTGGGTGCGGCCGCCGAGACCATATAACACCGGTCTTGAAAGACCTACATTGGCTCCCAGTAAGTTTCCGAGCACAATTCAAAGTGTTGGTGCTGACCTTTAAAGCCCTAAACGGCCTTGGTCCAGTATATCTGAAGGAGCGTCTCCACCCCCATCGTTCTGCCCAGACACTGAGGTCCAGCTCCGAGGGCCTTCTGGCGGTTCCCTCACTACGAGAGGTCAAGTTACAGGGAACCAGGCAGAGGGCCTTCTCGGTAGTGGCGCCCGTCCTGTGGAACGCCCTCCCATCAGATGTCAAAGCGATAAACAACTACCTGACATTCAGAAGACATCTGAAGGCAGCCCTGTTCAGGGAAGTTTTTAATATGTGACATTTTAGTGTATTTTTTATCTTTGTTGGAAGCCGCCCAGAGTGGCTGGGGAAACCCAGCCAGATGGGTGGGGTACAAATAATAAATTATTATTATTATTATTATTATTATTATTATTATTATTATTATTATTACTGGATAGCTCAGTTGGTTAGAGTGTGGTCCTGACAACATAGGTTCGATCCCAGTAATTGCAGATTGCAGGTTCGATCCCAGTAAGGTGCATATTCCTGCACTGCAAGGTTTTGGACTAGATCAGAGCTTTTCAAACTTTTCATGTTGGTAACATGATTTTTAGACATGCATCATTTCATGACACAGTAATTCAATTTTACTAGCAAGCCAGAGGTTAAACTAACCCCTTTCCAGCCCCGGGAGGAGCGTGGGGAGTGTTCACACGGCACACCTACACACTGCAGCTGATACACAAACGTGTTGCAACACACAGTTTGGAAAACTCTGGACTAGACGACCCTCAGGGTCCCATCCATCTCTATGATTCTATGAGAACTGAAAGCAGGGAGAGCACAACAAATATAACCTCTTAATAACATTTCTTTGAATTGCAATAAAGCTGCAGTCCTAAACTCAGTTATCTGGAAGTAAGCCCCTGTGAATTAAATAGGACTGAATTCTGAGTGAAATTTTTAGGATTGAACTATAAGGCTGTAACTCTCTGTAAAATTAACAGGTGTAAAACGCAAAGAACACAGTGGGACTTACTGTATTTTTTCATGTATAAGACGCCCCCATGTATAAGACGCCCTCTATTTTAGGGGACTCCAAATTAAGAAAACATCCCTCAGCACTACCCATGTATAAGATGAGCCCCAATTTCAAACCTAATTTTTTGGTAAAAAAACCTAGTCTTATACACAGAAAAATATGGTACTTCCAAAGAAATATGCTGATGATTTTGCAGTGGATCACTAGCCTGCAAGGGTTATATGAGAATTATCTGAGATACTAATGTGTTTAAAAACTCAAAAGTAGAATTTGCAGAATTGCAAAATGGTTTCTGTATTTTATTCAAAGCTGTGCAAATAAGTGTTTTAGCATATCCTGAAAATCAACTGAGTTGTATCCCAACTCAGGGTAGCATACATGGACACTAAGCAACATTAAATCATGGACTTTAAGCAACATTAAATCATGGATATGAGAATCTACAATATAGATCAAGCTATAATTGTCTGCTTCCCCAACCCCTTGGTGCCATAACTACATTCACAACCATGTTACAACCATGGTCCTCCTATTTTCTATCTTTGACTAGAAGTGGCACACCTCTCAATAGAGGCTTCAGTGAACCAATGTGTCTGGCTGTTAACCAGCAGGTTGGTGTTCTGAGAGCCTATCCAGGGACGGCTGTGGGCAGTATTGCAGGGGGCTGGACTAGATGACCCTTGGGATCCCTTCCAACTCTACAATTCTGTGATTCTATGTTCACTTTCACCACACTTTCCAATTTTATGAAATCACAGTTTGTCAGTTCAGACAGCAAACTGGTATGATCAAACCAGTAAGCATCCTACTTTTCTTAAGTGAAGTGCTCAAGGGGAGGAAGTGGCAAACTAAGCAAACTAGTAAAAGATAGAAGGATGTAAAGCACGTTTGTTAATTATTTCAGTTACAATTTGCTTTGCTGACGACTAAGTTTTTATTAACAGGCTTCCAAGATTATCTTCAACAAAGCTAATAAAAACCATTTTGCCATCAGATACACCTTGTATATTTATTTTAATGACATTTGATACCATTCGCCTGAACCAGTTTTGTGCAATGGGCACTGTTGACACTGTTTTGCGGTGGTTCCAGTCCTATCCCTGGGGTCAGTTTCAAATGACAGCATTGGATTATTATCTCCACCCCATATAAGCAGTGTTAGAAAATGGGATCGAAAAGCTATTCGCCATATGGTTCCTGATTCCTTGGCACAAAACAGAATGCCTAGTCAGCTCCCCCCCCCCCCCTAAATGCAGCAGCACTTTCTATTTATTTTTTTCAAAATTCATGAATACACAATTCACATCAGTGACACATTGTTAATAGCAATTATTGGACACAACAAATATAAATGGGGCTCAGCCCCTGCAGTTTTGGCCAAAACAATAGAGCCAGTGGTTAAGAGCGGTAGACTCGTAATCTGGGGAACCGGATTCGTGTCTCCGCTCCTCCACACGCAGCTTCTGGGTGACCTTGGGCCAGTCACACTTCTCTGAAGTCTCTCAGCCCCACAGAGTGTTTGTTGTGGGGGAGGAAGGGAAAGGAGAATGTTAGCCGCTTTGAGACGCCTTCGGGTAGTGATAAAGCGGGATATCAAATCCAAACTCTTCTTCTTTGAAAAATTTATATTTACGAAAACCTGAACCAGTGCCTGGACTCTGTGATGGGCTGGAAGAAGGCCAACAAACTGACACTAAATTCCAACAAGACAGAAGCACTGTGGTTGGGTAGGTCACAAGTCCATAAAATTGGTCATTTGTCTGCTGGGGTTGCACTCCCCGTGAAGGAGCACATTCCTAGTCTGGGGGTTGGAGCCATCTCTGATGACTTCATGATCTATGGGTTTCTTTACCAGCTCTTTCCATTTCTAGGCCAGGATAGCCTGAGAACTGCCACCCATGTACTGGTCCTCCAGAATCATCCAATTGCAGAGTTGGAAGGGATCTTGAGGATCATGTAGTCCAACCTTGTGGAATGCAGTATTATATAGATGTCCCACATGGGGATCAAACCTGTGACCTTGGTGTTATCAGCATCATGTTCTAACCAACTGAACTATCCAGTGGTCACCAATGGATTACTATCATGCGTTGTACGCGGGACTGCCCTTGAGGTTGACCTGGAAAAGCTGCAGCTAGTGTAGAATGAGGCAGCTCAACTGCTCAGAGGGGCAGAATTCTGCTGTTGAAAGAAGAAGAAGAAGAAGAGTTTGGATTTGATATCCCGCTTTATCACTACCCAAAGGAGTCTCAAAGCGGCTAACATTCTCCTTTCCCTTCCTCTCCCACCACAAACACTCTGTGAGTTGAGTGGGGTTGAGAGACTTCAGAGAAGTGTGACTAGCCCAAGGTCACCCAGCAGATGCATGTGGAGGAGCAGAGACGCAAACCCGGTTCACCAGATTACGAGTCTTCCGCTCTTAAACCACTACACCACATTGCAGCAATTGCAGTGGCTGCTAATTAGCTACTGGGCCAAGTTCAAGATGCACAAAGCCCTATAAAGATTGGGGCCAGGGTTCCGAAAAGATAATCAAATCCTTTACATGCCCATTGCACACTGCAGGAGAAGGCATCCTGTTCACAACATCTTACCAGGAGAGCTATTCCACAGCATGTTGAAATTGAGCCTTTATTATGACAGCAGCTACCTTTCAGAACTCCTTCCTGTTATGCCTGAGACAGGTGACATCTCTGTGATCTCTCCAATGTCTGTTGAAGACTTTCCTCTTTCAGTAAGCCCTTTAAGTGGAGATTCCACCTCCCCACTCCACCCCGTCCCAGTTAGTACCCGTACTGAATGGAAATGGTCTTTACATATGTAAATGTTTTTATATACGTAAATGTTTTATACATTTGTTGTATTGTGAAATTCCTTTGAGATGAAATAAATAATGTAAGAGCTCCCTGTTATTATAAATCTTAAATCAATGTTCATCGTAATGATAGACCTTAAAAGGTGACGTGTCATGCTAGATTACAGTTGAGTAACATCAACAAGCCAGGACAAACATTGAGTTCACACTCCCCACCTTTCTCTCCTTCTCCTGTATAGCCAGGAATAAGAGTTCATATGTTTAAATCGTGGTATGCAGTTTCATTCGTACCCAGTGTTTGAAACTCCCATTATTCCAGGCGCATTTTGTGACAGAGAATTTCATTAGTACAAACAGTTTCTGAGTTCTGGCAGCTTAACACCCCTACTCACCCTGCTTATACAACAGGTAGTTATCAGTGTCCCTGTATTTAACCTGTGCAAAGAAGACATTGCAGCTGTTGGTGCATATTGATTGGTGCTTTCGGCTAATGTGGGGAAATTCTTATTATGTAACATAATGATGGGTTATATGGTGCTATTGACAGGGACACTGTATGAATAGGAACTGGTCTTGCTACTTTAATTTTTGTTTCTGCAGCTACTTTTGTGCTGCTGACATAGGTGCAATCCTTCAGAAACATTTCCAGTAGTAATATGGCCATCTTTTACAGACCACAGGATATCCCACTGAGCACTTTTTTCTATTTTATAATAATAATAATTTTATTATTTGTACCCCACCCCTCCAACCAGGCCATCCCAAGTAAAGTCAATTTGCCAGTGAGATTACACATTAGTACAGTTTCATCCACATGAAGAGCCGCAGACTTCTGTGACATAATGCCCTAGTCCAGAATGTTATAGAATCTGTGAGTGCCATGAAGAGGAAAAACCATTGCAGCTTTGAGCAAAAAACTGAACTTAATTTTTACAAAATCTAATCAGCTCCAATTCCAATAAAGAAATGTATGAGGTTTGCATGTGTTACAAAATTAGTTTCCTATCTGTCCAATTTTCATTTTTTCTATTATCTATATAGAACAGATGCCTGCAATTTTAACACTATTTGTTTCCTCACGTAGCAAGTATTTCTAGCACCTCCTCATTTTTTCCTTTTTTGAACACAGTTTTTTGGGGAATGATATGATAAAATTATGTCTGTTTCCATTTGAACAATACTTATAATTCTGGAATAAAGCACACTATCTATTTGACATCTAGCAGCTTTGTCATATAATTGTTCTATCACCTACTGCTGATAGTAATTATTCAGGCAGCCCTATAGTTCTTCTGCTCTTGAGTTCATTTTCCTGACAATTAACCCTAATTTAAATCTGAAATATAGACTTTTAAAATCTCTAAATCGTGTCTCCTGAACCAGAAATGGAGAATGGCAGTGTACCCAACGACTTCTAAGGTGTACTCTAGTAGTAAATATGACTTCTGACACAATTTAAAATTAAACAGGACAAACCTCAGTTTTAAACTCTGCACTCAAGTCTCTCTGTGTGCATTGACACTTTCCATCCTATAAGCCAAGACACTAGAATTGTGAGTTGACAAAACCTACCTATACTGTCACATCCAATGCTATTCTCTCCACTCCGGAACGGAAAAAACAATTTTACACAGATGAGTAGTTATATATGTTCAAGCAATAACCTCTTTCCACACCTAGATACTGCATCAATACATTTTGATGAGCTGCAGAATCTCTACGCATTTTTTCCCCAAACCTCAGTGCCTAAAATTAGATTCCCAAAAATAACTTACTGCCTTTGCCGACATGCCTAATAAACTTCAGCGACTAACTATGTATCAGAACTGGTGCGCACCAAGAGCCTGACTTAGCAAGAGAAATGTGGAGTAGTACACAAGCTTCGGCTTAGGTGCTTGTAAAACTAAATTCCTCCAAACTTTTGACAGCACCGAATCTCAAACTTGGAAAAGGCAAGAACAGCAGAGCCAATCAGAGAGCAGTTGGCAAGGCTGTCATGAGAGAGAGAGAGAGAAATCCTCTTAAGTACTTGACTTCAGAGGAACTCTTGTACTGTCTTCCAGAGTAGAACTGCCGGATTCACTTCTTGGTGCACAAAACACGCACGCTGCAGGAATGCTATTTCTACTTCTACAACCTCCTTGCCACCTTTTGATTTAAAAGAGCAGCAACACTTGGCTGAGAGAGGACAACTTTCAGCTTTGATTTCTGCTCACTCACTCACTTCCTCCTGCTCCAATCGCTGTCTGCCAAAAGTCACTCGCCACCCAAATCTCTCCATGCTCCTGAATCCACTCAGCCCTTCTTTTCTACGGAGGGAAAAAATTACACCACTGGGCCTTATGCAATAATAATAATAATAATAATAATAATAATAATAATAATAATAATAATAATTTATTATTTATACCCGCCCATCTGGCTGGGTTTCCCCTGCCACTCTGGGTGGCTTGCAACAAAACGCTAAAATACAATAACCTATTAAACAAGAAAAGCTTCCCTAAGCAGGGCTGCCTTCAGATGTCTTCTAAAAGTTATTTTTCTCTTTGACATCTGGTGGGAAGGCCGCCTGGGAGGTCTTGCCCTGGCACCCTGCGCAAGACCCACCTCGCCACCTATGAAGAACCACGAAACACCCCCGACTGAGTGCAAGGTGCATTGGTTTTCCTCGATGCCGACAAGACATTCCCGGAGAGAAACAGGCGGCATAACCAACAGCCCCTTTTCGCTCCCACCTCTTGGGAAAATCTAAATTTTGACTCCTGCCGCCCCTGAACAACCGAGAAGCGGCACGGGCTCGAGTTCGCGCGAGCAGAAGAAACACTCTGCACGTGCCCAGAGGCACTCCGCTTTTCTTTTTCAGCCCGCCGCCCTGCACTCTGCACATGCTCGCGGGCGCGCCGCCCCCCTCCCCCGCTCGCCCCCGCCTCACCTGAGGCCCCGCCGCGCTTCTGCTGCCTGCGGTGGTCGCTCTCGTAGAAGCCGAGCGTCTCGGCGGCGCGCTGCTGCTGCTGCTGCCCGGGGCCGGGCGACGGCGGGCTGGAGGCGGGCGGCGCGGACCGAGCCGGGGAGGGCTGAGGGGAGCGGCACTCGCCGCCCGTGAAGCTGCTCCGCCGCTGCTGCTGCTGCCCGGAGCCCGGCTGGAGCAGGGAGAGCTCCGGGGGGCCGCCGCCCCCCCGCCGCCCGCCTTCCCCGCTCCCGGCGGAGGCGGCATCGGCGACGCCCGCCATCTTCACGCGAGCGGCAGCCACAAACTCCGCTCCGCGCGGCGGAGGCTGCTGCTGCTGAGGGAAGCCTCCGCTGGCCCGCCGGAGCACGTCATCGCCGCGCGACAAGGAGCGCACCAGACGGGCCCACCTCTCCAGCGCGCGCGAGCGGCGAGCGGTCCTGGCGGCCATCTTGACGGAGGCAGGAGGGGCGTTGCCATAGCAACCGCCCCCCGCGCGGCCTGCTGCTTCTGCTTGTCCTCCTCCTCTCGCCCAGCCCGAAGCCTCACAGCGACGACACGGAGGGCGGGCGGGAGCGAAAGGAAGCGGGTCCAGCCTCCTCTGGCAGAGTTTCAGCCCCAATAACAACACACACACACACAGTGGAAACAAAAATAAAAATAATAATAAAACAATCGCCCGACGTGCTCGTATTATATCGTTCGCCAGCCTCTGAGGAACGAAATAAAGCACCTTTAAACTCGTGCAATTGGAGGCGCGCTTAACTGAGAGCCCCAAAGTCACGAAGACTTTATTCCCTAAACGGAAAATAAGCTGGGAAAGTTTCTTTTTCTTCCCCACCCGCTACTCTTGCGCGTCTCCGGTGGGGCTGCTGCCTGGGAGCTTCCCTCTTTGCACCGCGCTTAGGATGGGGCTGCGCGCAAACGAAGCGCAGGTTTCCCCTCTTGGATGCGCAGCTCGGGGCGTCCCCTGCCAATCCCACCTGAGCAGCTGCAAAGGACAAAGCTGTGAAAGTTTGCTTCGTTTTGTTTAAGAGAGCATTCAGGGAAGCAGGAATGTAGGGACTTTCATTTGAAGTTGTATTTTTTTTATTTTTTCTCCGCCCTCGCGTTTCTGATAGCGCACAACTGCCTGCTCCAAGAATAAACTCTCCTTGCTCTCAGCTAGTAAAGCTTAAAACTACAATCCTATAAAGGGCCCTATTAATACACTGGGATTTGTTTCCAAGTAAACAAGCAGAGGCTAGGAATGTAATTTTCTTCTAGATTTCTGGAAACGAGAGGTGAAAAACCATTAGCCATGAGTATAGCCAGGAACCTTAGTTTGCTATATATTTTTATTTATTTTTATTGATTTGGTCTTTAGATCAGTGCTTTCGTTTAAACTTATTCTCGATTAAGCCTCTCTCCTTTTTCATTCGCGACTCATAGAGACCTCCTCTTTTTCACCTCTGCACCACTATGGACCAAACAATAACTCCTCTATTTCTCTCTGCACTTCCATTTCTTAAGTTATGCCCTCTTTTTGAGACAGGTTTCCCTGCACTCCTCCTGAGCAGAAGCTCTGCAGGATCAGACCAAAGGTGGCAGACACACCATTTCTTCCAAAGCATTGTGAGAACTGTTGTTTCCCACTCAGAGATCTACAATTCCCACCACCCCATAACAAGCTACATTTCCTGGGAATCTCCAGGGGCGGGGGTGGGAATAATATGCTTTAAAAGTAGGATGGTCGGTAGCCAAATGTCTCTGCAATAATTCTCTCTCTGGTGATGGCCCCGGTATGCAGTGGCATAATACTGGCTTGGAATACAATACTTTTTTTATATAGATCTGACAGTTAACCTGATAGGGTCTGCTAAGCTGCTTAATACAGTGGTACCTCGGGTTACATACGCTTCAGGTTACACACTCCACTAAGCCAGAAATAGTGCTTCAGGTTAAGAACTTTGCTTCGGGATAAGAACAGAAATCGGGCTCTGGCGGCGCGGCAGCAGCAGGAGGCCCCATTAGCTAAAGTGGTGCTTCAGGTTAAGAACAGTTTCAGGTTAAGAACAGACCTCCGGAACGAATTAAGTACTTAACCCGAGGTACCACTGTAGATCCATCCTTCATGGATTTGTCCACCCCGCTTTGTGAACTAACTAGAGATGGGCAACAAATTCAATTTAGTTTGCATTTAAAGGTGAATCTAATAAATTTGCGCTTTCCATAACAGTATGCAAACTGAAGCACAGCCAAACTTGGAAAGTTGCACTTATTTGAATTTTGCGGTGCAGGTTTCTAACCAACGCTTGCAAAAATGCATACATTAGGGGAATGTGTGCATAAAAAGAAATGTATTTGTGAAAATAACAGATAAAGTGCATTATGTTAGGGAAATCTGCTTGCATGAATGTGTGCATTGTTCAAAACTGTGTTAAGCTGCGTTTCATGAGGATCGTTTTTTAAAGTGCACATGGCTGGAGAAATGTGGAAAACTGAATTTAAGACTGGGAACATAAGAAACGGAGAGAACCAAAAGTGACAGTTCTAGCAGTGACCATCCCCACATCATGTGACAGTAAAGTCCTTTCATTAATTATGTGTTGTGTGCAAAGTAGTACTTCCTTTTGTCTGTCCTAAATCCTGATTGTACTGCCAATCAGGTGCAGCGTGGGACTGTGATTTCTAGTATTCTCTCTATCCACTTTTCCCACACCCCTCACAACCCCAGTCACCTTTTTATCCTAAATAAAATGCTTCTGCCTTTTGCTATATACCAAGGGTGCTCCCAAACCCTTCTTATTCTGCTTGCAGCTTTTCAGCAGCTTTCCTAATGCTGCCATATCCTTTTTGAGCTTTAACAGCTAAAACCTACACCATCTGGCGGCATCACAATATTTGCAGTTTTAGCTGCAGTCCTTTCCCTAATAATTTCCAACATGAAATTTGCCTTATTCACTGCTCCAGCATAGTAAGCCAATGCTTCCAGTAAATTATGCAACATCTACTTTAATTTCCGTAGCCCAATCAGGCCCCACCTGTGAATGTGGAAACACTTTTCCATGAATCTCATTATGTCATCTTGTTATCCATTCACCCAGTTTGGGGAGTTCCTTTTGGAGCTCTTCAGCCTGACTGGAGTCTTCTGCACACTTTGTGTTAAGTCGTGGGTTGACATAGCAGCCGGCACAGCGATCTCTTCAAGTAGCTCTTTATTATGGTAAGCTGGAATAGAACTGACAGTGAACAGCTCAGCCGGCCTGTATTTATAGGCAGCCGGCTGTCACATTGTAACCACAACAGCCCAGAGTTCCCGCCTAAAATAACTGCCGCGGACCTGAGTGAAAACTATCTACAGACCTGAGTGAAAACTATATACAGTATCCCCCTGTTGGCCCAGGGTGAAACTACACTACATAACACCCCTCCCCACCGAGATAAGGCGTTAGTTACAATCGTAATGGTTTCCTTATATACAGCACTACGCGTAATGGTTCAATTAGGCACAAAAGCATATCGGTTACATTTCCCATACTTAGACCAACAGTGATACCTGTCCAACAACATAGTCCTTTAAATGAGTTGGGCGCTTGGAAACTCTGCCAGACCGCCGGGGACTGGTAGCCAAGTCCGGAGGGCCACACAGTTCTCGCTGAGGCTGTGGTGCGACCCTAGGTGGCGTTGGAACCAACTCCCCTGGATCCGCTGCTGTGAGTGGAGCCTCCGCAAGTGGAGTGGTCTGAGTCTGTTCTGAGACGGCTTGGTTCGGCTCCACGCTGGCAGTTTGCGAGGGAGGTGTAGGTGGAGCCTCGCCATCTGTACGTGTCTCTTCTGGAGCCGCAAGCGCAGTTGGGGGCACCTCGGTAGTGTCCAAGTCCCCAACCCTGCGCCTAAGTTGGTCTATGTGCCGTCGCCACAAGCGCCCGTCTTCGAGTGCCACCTGGTACGAGCGAGGTCCAGTGACTCCCACTACTGTGGCTGGCACCCAAGGGATGTCCCCCACATAGTTCCGGGCAAAGACCTGGTTTCCTGGGACAAATGACCGTGGTGCGTTGGCACAGCCTGGGGGTTCAGCCACGGCAAAGTCTGGGTGTAGCCGGTCGAGCGGTGACCTGAGGCGGCGGCCCATAAGCAGTTCCGCAGGACTCCTCCCTGTGGCCGCATGAGGGGTGATGTGTTGCGCGAACAAGTATTCGGCGACCCGCTCATGCCAGTCTTCCCGGTCCAGGCGCGCCAGTGCCTCTTTTGTCGAGCGCACCATTCTTTCCGCTTGCCCGTTGCTGGATGGATGAAAGGGTGCCGTTAGGGCATGGCGGATGCCCAGTTCCAAAAGATACCGCTCAAACGTGCCTGATGTGAACTGCGGTCCGTTGTCAGAGACAAGGACATCAGGACACCCATGCGTTGCAAACAGGCCTCACAGCACCCGGATGACAGCTTCGGTAGTGGTGGAGGGCATCAGGGCGACCTCCAGCCATTTGGAATAGGCGTCCACCACTACCATAAAGGTCCGGCCGTGAAAGGGGCCAGCCAGATCGATGTGCACCCTCGACCAGGGTGTCTTTGGCGTCTCCCACGTGTATCCCTTAGCTGCCGGTGGTGCAGGCCTCGACTCCTGGCACGCTTGACAGGCGGACACCCAGGCAGTGATGGCATCGTCCATATTAGGCCACCAGACGTAACACCGAGCCAACGCCTTCATTTTGACAATTCCCGGGTGGCCAACGTGCAGAGCCTCCAGGACGCGCTGACGGAGTCCCTGGGGAATCACGACGCGGTCTCCCCACAGCAGACAGCCGCGATGAGCTGAGAGTTCATGTTGTCTGGTTGCGAAGGGCTGGAACTCCGATGCAAAGGGCCCTTGTGGCCACCCCCTCCACACCCAGTTGAGCACCCGGCTGATGGTGCGATCCTGGGCAGATGCGGAGGCCACAGTGGCAGCCGACACAGGCGCTGCCGGAAGATCCTCAATCAGAAGGAGCGATGAAGCTGGAGCCGGGTCTTCCACAAATGCTGGAAGAGGGCAACGGCTGAGGGCGTCGGCATGGCCCATCGATTTCCCCGGGCGGTGGATGAGCCGGTAGTGGTAGGCAGCCAGGAAAACAGTCCATCGCAGCATGCGTGGTGAGAGGACCGGTGGAGTTGGACGATCACCGGCGAGGAGGCCCAGGAGTGGCTTGTGGTCAGTGATGAGGTCAAAAGTCCTGCCATAGAGGTATTCATGAAACCTCTTCACTCCAGCCACAAGTGCCAATGCCTCCTTGTCGAGCTGGCTGTAATTCCGTTCCGTCGGAGATAGTGTCCTGGAAAAGTAGGCGAGCGGTGCTTCTCTTCCATCTGGAAAACGGTGACTAAGGACAGCCCCGATGCCAAAAGGTGAGGCGTCGCAGGCAAGGACCAGCGGCCTGGATTCACTGTACTGTACCAGCACACTGTCCGAAGAAAGGAGAGCCTTGACCGCGTTGAAGGCCGCCGTCTCCCGATGACCCCAGGCCCAAGGCGTCTTAGTGCTAAGGAGTCGGTGAAGAGGCTCAGCCACTGTGGCTTTGTGGGGCAGGAACATGTTATAAAAGTTCAGCAGCCCCAGGAACGCCTGCAACTCCGTTTTGTTCTTTGGAGTGGGGGCCTGCTGGATAGCGCGGATCTTGGATGTGGTTGGATGAAGACCGGAGGCATCGATAAGATAGCCCAGGAACTCTACCTGTGGAACGGCGATCTGGCACTTCTCCCTTTTTACCTTGAGCCCGGCCTCCTGGAACCTGGTCAGCACGGCACGGAGGCGCTCGAACAGCTGCTGGTGTGAGTCTGCAGACACCAAGACGTCATCAAAATATGGTACCACGCCCGGAAGCCCTTGCAGGAGACGCTCCATAAGGCCTTGGAAGATGCCAGGAGCCACACTCACCCCGAACTGCAACCGGCGGCAACGGAATGCCCCCCGGTGGGTGACGATCGTCTGGGCTTCAGCAGTGGCATCATCGACTGGCAGTTGTTGATAGGCTTGGGCAAGGTCCAGCTTAGCGAAGACCTTACCCTCACCCAGGGAATGCAGCAGGTGTTGGACAACAGGAACCGGATAAGCGTGCTGCTGAAGTGCCTTGTTGATCGTGCACTTGTAGTCAGCGCAGATTCTCACCGACCCATCTGGCTTGACAGGCGTGACGATGGGGGTTTCCCACTTTGCGTGGTCAACCGGCTCCAAAACTCCTTGGGCGATCAGTTTGTCCAGTTGTTCGTCCACCTTAGCCTTGAGAGCAAAGGGAACCCGGCGTGGCTTTAGCTTGATGGGGGCGACTTGTGGATCCAGGCTAAAGGAGATGGGCGTACCTGTATATTGGCCCAAGGTGCCGTCAAAAACCTCGGCAAAGTCTTTGACCAGACCCTCAATCTCTGCGTTAGAGATGCAGTTGATGCCGGTGACTTCCAGGCCGAGGGCATCAAACCAGTCTAGCCCTAGGAGGCTTGGCCGCTGACCTTCGACCACCACCAACCGGAGCAGGCCCGAAAAATCCTTGAAGGCGATCCGGAACCGGCCAACGCCTACCACGGGAACGTCGTTTCCCTGGTAGTCTCTCAGGTGTACGCGGTGAGAGTCGAGTTGCCTTTTGGACACTCTGGGTACCAGTCTTTTGATGGTGCTCCATGACACGATGGACAGGGCAGACCCGGTGTCGATCTCCATGTCACATGGAGCTCCTTCAATGAGCACCGTGACGTTCAGCTTGCGTCTCGTAGGCGAGTCGGTTTGGCCAATCGTGGTTCCAGACGGGCAGCGGCAGTTGGTGAGAGCGAAACAACTTTCCTTGGCAGACTGGAGTGAAGACTTGGACTTGCGAGTCGATGAAGGGGGGGTGTCAGACGGAGCCGATCGGCAGACCTTAGCGATGTGGCCCCTTCTGGAACACCTCCTACAGATGGCGTCTCTGAATCGACACTTGGCACGGGAATGGTTGCCTCCGCAGCCAGCACATTCCGGTTGGCCCTTGGACTTCTGTTGGAACTTCCTGCGCTCCCGCTTTGTCTGGTGCACATCATCGTCTTCACTGGAGGATGCCTCCTCACTGCTGGCCTCTTCATGATGCACCGGAACGGGCTCCCTAGCAAGACGCAGGCTGCTGGACTTGCGGATCTCCTGAGCGGAGCGTTCAGCAGCTTCTGAGGCCACAGCCTCCTCAATGGCTTTCTGTAGCGTGAGGTCTGGCTTGGCTAGGAGACGCCGTTGCAGATGGATGTCCCGGACCCCGCAGACGATTCGATCCATCAGGGCATCGTCTAAGTCTCGGAACTCACAGTGCATTGCAGCCTGTCGCAGGGCGGTGGTGTAGTTGTTGATTGACTCCCCCTCTGCCTGGTTCCTGTGGTAGAACGCATGGCGGGCAGCAATCTTGGACGGCTTTGGTGCGTAGTGGTTGCGGAGCTTCTCTTGGATCGTGTCCCATGGTGATGCCTGGACTGCTTCAGGCGCAACCAACGCTCGGGCCGTCTCAAACACCTCAGGCCCACAGAGGCTGAGGAATAGGCCCCGCTTCCGATCCTGTGATACTGCTGTCAGTTCGTTGGCTTGGAGGTAGCAGTCGAACCGAGCGAGGTAGGAGTCCCATGATTCAGAGGCTGGCGCAAACGGCGGTAGAGGCACAAGTGAAGCCATGATTCCGATGCCGGCGTGAAGGGCGATGGATGGAACACAGTGCTCTAGCCAGAACAGTCAGCTCTGAACTGGTTCTGCCCAGTGATTTCGCTCAGTGATTTCGCTCTGTGATTCAGCTCAGTGATTCAGCTCAGTTCAGAGGCTGGCCGCATCTGGCTGTGCTCTGATGTCCATCCATCCCATCCTCGTCGCCAGTGTTAAGTCGTGGGTTGACATAGCAGCCGGCACAGCGATCTCTTCAAGTAGCTCTTTATTATGGTAAGCTGGAATAGAACTGACAGTGAACAGCTCAGCCGGCCTGTATTTATAGGCAGCCGGCTGTCACATTGTAACCACAACAGCCCAGAGTTCCCGCCTAAAATAACTGCCGCGGACCTGAGTGAAAACTATCTACAGACCTGAGTGAAAACTATATACAGTATCCCCCTGTTGGCCCAGGGTGAAACTACACTACATAACACTTTGTTCACCTTGATTCCAGACAAGGAATGAATAAGTCCTTTGCCATCTCTTTCTCTGTGCATTTTCTCTTTTCTCTACACAACAGGTCACAGTTACCCACTATTTTTCTTTCTGCCATTCTCTTTACAGTCTTCTATTTGCTCCACCACCACACCTCACTTTATTTATCCTCCTATAGCAACTCACACTAAGGGAGTCAGATTTGTGGGAGGGGAGCTTGTGTAATACAGCTGGTTGCAACAAGCTGGGTAAATTGGCACCAACTTTATAGCATGCCTCTGACTACAGAGAAGAGGAGCAATAGAGAACATGCTGGTTTTTTTTACTACTACTACTACTACTACTACTACTACTATTACTACAGTGGTACCTCGGGTTACATAAGCTTCAGGTTACATACGCTTCAGGTTACAGACTCCTCTAACCCAGAAATTGTGCTTCAGGTTAAGAACTTTGCTTCAGGATGAGGACAGAAATTGTGCTCCAGCGGCGCAGCAGCAGCAGGAGGCCCCATTAGCTAAAGTGGTGCTTCAGGTTAAGAACAGACCTCCAGAACGAATTAAATACTTAACCCGAGGTACCACTGTATTTGCTTTTTAAAAGCATTCTTACCCCAGTTTTCAGTCAAAAAGGATTCCCATGCCTTACAGAATGGTGAAAAACAAGACAGTCTTTTCTCCCAGGTTTACAATCCATAAGAGGGACAAGGCACACGTTTTAAAATTCAAAGTTATTTATAAAGCATCAGAAGTGTGCAAGGTGTTTTGTACAAGATGACAGGTTCGTGTACAGAAAAGTTTCCAAGTTGCAACTTAACTCCCTTCCCTATATTCCCCAGTTATCTTGATAGTGCTTCTTTACAACACTGATTGTATATATAACAATTAATTTCTTGTTTAGACCATTCTTACTATAGGCTTTTTTGGGACACGGGTGGCGCTGTGGGTTAAACCACAGAGCCTAGGACTTGCCGATCAGAAGGTCGGTGGCTTGAATCCCCGCGACGGGGTGAGCTCCCATTGCTTGGTCCCTGCTCCTGCCAACCTAGCAGTTTGAAAGCACCTCAAAGTGCAAGTAGATAAATAGGTACCGCTCCAGCGGGAAGGTAAACGGCATTTCCGTGCGCTGTTCTGGTTCACCAGGACTCTGGTTCGCTTAGTCATGCTGGCCACATGACCCGGAAGCTGTATGCTGGCTCCCTCAGCCAATAAGGCAAGATGAGCGCCGCAACCCCAGAGTTGGCCATGACTGGACCTAATGGTCAGGGGTCCCTTTACCTTTTTACTATAGGCTTTGGTGACTAGAAATGTTCCAGTGCAGCCACCATCTTTTCCTTCAGGGCTTTGTTACATTGCCTCCATATTAGGTTGTGTCAAGGATAGCCAACATGGTGTCCTTCAGAAGTGTTTGGCATCCAACTTAAGAGCACTGTCTCCAATTTAGTAGCAACTCCCACCATTTATTTCTATAGAAGAATATTGCTGAAACATTGCAGCAAGTGGAACATGGAGAATGCACGTGCAGAGCAGAGAGATTTAGGGGTGATTTTGCAATGTGTTTGGGGACATGCGACACTCTTGTGAAACTGAAGAGATGGCTATCTCTCTAGGCTTTTGCACAGGTTGATGAAGAAAAGAGATTGCTTAATGGGCGCTGTTGGTCAAGTAACGTTCCTGGAACAACATGGCACGCAAGTCGCACGCCTCCTGTTATGGTGACAGTTGAGATCTGCTTGCAAGTTGGGAAAAGTCAAAGCTCAGGTTGCAGAGAGAGCTTCCTGGCTGTCTAAGGCAGGGCAGTTCAACATGCAGCCCAACGGGCCTTTTTTGGCAATCCTCAGCAGCATTTGACGCCCTGACACTGCCTTCCGAAAGCCAGGAAAACAAGAGCTGGCCTTCAGGAAGGAGGTGTGAGGGCTCTGACAGGGTCCTGGAACCCTCCAACCTCTTCCCAAAGCCTAGTTAGCACTTCTCCAGCTTTGGGGAGAAGGACCCTGCCTGAGCCCTGTGCCTTCATCCCAAAGCCCAGCACCTCACTTATCTGGCTTTGGGAAGGCCACATGGGGGGTGGGGCGGGTGTGTCAAATTTTGGCCTGCTTCCATCTTCACCCCCCCCAACAAGGCAATGTGAAGCCTGTGGCTTCTGTGTTGAAGTACTCTTGCGGCCCACTTGGTATGAAAAGTTGGGCCACTCTGGTCTAGAGCAATATGGGGAAACCACAAGGCTTCACATTTCTAGAAACTAGGGCCCTGCGGGACTTGACATCTTTCTGCAGGGCTTGCAAGACAGAGCTGTTCCACCAGGCCTTTGGCCAAGGCGCAGTCCTTTGGAGATCTCGTAGAACTCTGGTCCAGTGGTTGCTATTAATTTGATTTTGAATGGATTTAAGAATATTGATTTTAGAATGCTGTGTTACTTTTATTGTTGTTAGCCGCTCTGAGCCCGGCTTTGGCTGGAGAGGGCAGGATATAAATAAATTATTATTATTATTATTATTATTATTATTATTATTATTATTATTTAGCTTGGTGTTAAGTGGAAGAGCATCCTGGAAAATAGTTAGTGGGTTTTAATTTAGAATGGGGAAGTAGGTTGAGTATTGTAAAGAGACTTTGGAACTTGATATGTGACAACTCTAGAAACTCATCAGTACACCCATATTCAAGTTTCATTTACTTGGGTTTAAAGAACTCAATTTCAGTTGATTCAGCATCTCATCCAGAAACAGCCATTGTGGCTGATTCTCCTGAATGGGAAATCAACTCTGTGGAGATCACATCTGGAATGCGCTCTTTGCCTCAGAATAAAATGAAAGCAACGAAGCACAAAATGTTTCCATGTAGGTGTATAAATTTGTAGGGAAAACACTGTCACCAATACAATGGATGGTATGTAGTAATACCTATCTTAATTGCAGTTTGCCATGATCCCTTCTAGACCCCAGGTTTTATGTCTATATATTCCATTTACACTTATGCTCTGGGATAGCTCAGTCAGTAGAGCATAATTTCAGAATGATGGATTCAAGCCCCACACTGGGGAAAAGATTCATGCCTCACAGGGGGTTGAGGTAGATGACCCTCATGCTCCCTTTTAATTCTATGATTCTATTCTGTGAAAAGCAGCCCCAGCTTTTACAATCAACAAATACCAGAGCTATTTCTAACACTTTTGAAAGTAGCTTAGAGGAAAGCATTTGCTTCGCAGCAATGAATAAGCAGATGTTTTGAAATGATTACAGTGGTGACGTCAGCAGGCGAACGTTGAGTAAGACGTGTGCATAATTATATATGAATTGCATTTTTCACGTTGGGTCTCTGGCCAGAAGAAGGAAGTGGAGAGGCCTGTTTTAAAAGTCTTTTGACTTTTAAAAAACCAGCAAAGGGCAACCCCAGTGTATGGCTAAGAAGGGTGAAAACAAAACGAAAAATGAGTCACTTTGGGAACTGCTTCCAAAAAAACGTAAAGGTAAACGTAAAGGGACCCCTGACCATTAGGTCCAGTCGTGACCGACTCTGGGGTTGTGGCGCTCATCTCGCTTTATTGGCCGAGAGAGCCGGCATACAGCTTCTGGGTCATGTGGCCAGCAAACCAGAGCAGTGCACGGAAACGCCGTTTACCTTCCCGCCGGAGCGGTACCCATTTATCTACTTGCACTTTGACGTGCTTTCGAACTGCTAGGTTGGCAGGAGCTGGGACCGAGCAACGGGAGCTCACCCCGTCGCGGGGATTCGAACTGCCGACCTTCTGATCGGCATGTCCCAGGCTCTGTGGTTTAACCCACAGCACCACCCGCACACTCAAAAAAAGATGGGGGTCCAATGCCAGGGAAGTCATTCTGTACTCGTCTGCCAAGGCACCCAGAGGACCCTGTGTCTGATCTGATTTCATCATTTTCTGGCCCAAATTCAAGGTGCACACATTGCCACCTTCCCTACAGACCATCGCTGATGCTAAGGTCAGCAATGGCCCTCTGGGTAGCTTCAGCACCCTCAGATGACTTTTATTGTGATTGTTATTTGTTTTGGACTGTCCCCTCTAGAACCCTAAGGTGTTATCTGAACCTCGACTCATCCCCCCTTTCTGCCTTGACATTATCTCCTTCCTCTTCATCCTATTGCTTTCTTATTTGTCTTGGTGCAAAGAGAGACAGAAAGGGGAGAATTCTTGGATGCCAAGAGCCAAGTTTGGGGCTTTTTAACTCAAACGTATTTTGACCTGCATGAGAGAACCCCAGCAAAGATTTAAAATCACAAAACATGCAGCAAAGCATGGTAATATAGGCTAGTAGACCTTTAAAACATGTCCCTCCAAGTGAGTTCCAAAATGTCCCCTTAAAAGTTTCTTTCCAAAGTTTCCCTCTTTCCCCCAGCATAGGAAAAGACCACACGTTTGGTAAGTTTAAAACTGTTTTACTTACAAATTCTCCAAAGATCAGATTCATGAGCTTTTCTATACATCAGCCAGAAGAATTGCACAGGCAGTAAAACTTAGCTGAATTACAAAGTTGTGCAAGTTCCTGAATTATTGGTGAAGGAACTAAAAAATGGCTACTGAGAGCCATGTAGCTGAGTTCAAACCCTTTTCATGCTGAGCTTCATAGGTAGACTGGGGCGGGGATAATAATAGGCTTGATTACCTATTTCCTCCCAAGGTAAAGGAAGTAACATAGCTAAGCCTGGCAGGACAGCTTACTCTATAGTATTAACCCCTTAATGCATTAGACTTAAGCATGTTGGTTATATGAGGCTGGTTATCCCATACCTTGCACATTCATTATATCTGCAAATTAGATATGATGTGGAAAATTCATTGTCATAGTTCCTGATATTATTAATATTGAATAAGACTTTGGGGTTTTTTCCACCCATTCCCCATGCTTTTTTCTTCACTTTAAATCCTGCTCTGAAGCAAGTGCTTCAGAATAAAAGTAAGATGGGAAAATAGCCCTCCTTCGCTCCAAATCATCCCTTCTTTTGCTTTACTTTGTTTTTAAGAAAAAAAGGGCGAGAGATCTCCCTCCCTTCTCCCCTACATGTCTTGTTTGTCCCTTTCTCTATCAGGGATCTCAGAACAAATACTACATGCTGTTCCTTTCTTATTTAAAGTGAAACAAGATGGATGGAGTTATCTGGAAACACACCAAGCCCAGTATATCCTAATAAAAGAGCAGAGAGAAACATTTGGTTAATTTAATAAAAGAGCTCCAATTAGTATTCACTGAAAAAGTTTGTAAATGGATGAACTACTTATTGCACTTTGTCTGTAATCCATAGAGTTCTATGCCAGGGCACAGCAGGGGTTCATGAGAAATAAATTAATTGAATTAAAGTCTCCCACGAGCCCAAAGTACTCACTTAACACAGGAAACATCTGTTGAAGTGGACTGTACTCTACAGAAGCTTTTGCCGTAATAAAAGAGTGAGTCTTTGAGGTGCCACAAGACTCTTAGAGGTTTTGTTGCAGGAGAGTAACACAGCTGCCCCTCTGGAAAATGGAAACAAATTGCTTTGGCCTTTCCCTTTGCAGTAGGCCTCTAAAGAGAATGGATCCTTTGTCCCTGACTCAGAGATGTATCAGAATTACTTGTGTTCAGCGAAGACTGCATATTACATCTCCGCAGAAGTTATTGTTTTGCCAATTCCATTCACATATATGTATATCGTACAGTGGTACCTGTCAGGGAACTGCCATCGGAAGGACAGGAGGTGCAAAGGCTCACTGAGGTTGAGAGAGACGTAGCAGCTGAAGAGGGAACCAGTAGGGGGAGAGGAGGAACTCCAAGGGAAAGTGAGTCGGAGGGATGGCTCAGAGACGCTTCCAGCGAAAACAGTGGGGAGGTCTCAGGACCTCCTATAGGGACACCCACTCCTCGCCGGAAACTGTCACGCAGAGAGTCCAGAAGACGTGTTTCCGTTAAGGAGCTTTTATGTTGGAAACGATTCCGAAAGCAACCACTTTCGGATTCTGCTAGCGACTGACGCAGCCATGCCGGAGGGGCTCCGTCACAGGCAGAGGTTTGAAAACCTGATCAAACTCTGAGGGACTTGCATTTTACGCACAAGCAGCTCATCATCCCATCACAGCAATCCGAAAGTCGTCGAAAGCCAGCTTGTGCAGGGAGAGGCATCATGAGCGACCCAGCCGGAACCGGAGGAGCAGGAGCAGCTGGAGGGGGTCCAAGCCTGGAAGAAAGGTACAGGGCGTTGGAGATCCAGCTTGCGCTGCAAACGGCGAGGCTCAAGGAGAGGAGGGCTCAGGATGCAGAAAAGGGAAAGGAGAAAACCACCCCGCTCGCCAGAAAGGTGCCAGGATTGGTGCAGAAGTTTGGGGGGGATCCCAGGAACTATCATGCCTTTAGAACAGAGATGCAATATGCTCTCAACCTGCAGTTTGATGACTTCCCCGACGAGGAATCGCGAGTGGCTTTTGTGATTGGCCATCTCGAATCGGGAGCGAAGGACTGGGTTAGACCCCTGATGGCAGTGAATAATGAGATCCTAAAGGACACGAGGAAGTTTTTTCGTGCCATGGACCTGATGTTTTCCAGCGATATTGAGCAGGGAGTGGTGCGAAGGCAGTTAATGGCTTGCAAACAGGGGAGCCGATCTGTCCGTGAGTACTGGACTGAGTTTACCATACTGATCCACAAATTGGGGTGGGATCTATTGGCGGAACCCATCCAGATGCTTTTCGAAGAGGGGCTTTCTTCAGCCGTGAAAGATGAACTTTCCCGGGTGCCCAGGGCGGAGTCTATGGACCAGCTGACCAAATCCGCACTGGCCATAGGAGCACGTCAGGAGGCGAGGGCTTTGGAAAAGCGGGAAGGGAAAGGGGAACGTTGGAGGGATTTCCGCATTCCAGAGCCACCTTTCCCGCCAGCAGAGCCGATGGAAATTAGAACAGCGCGGGCGCGCGCAGTTTCAAATCCCAGTGAAGGGGGGAAGAAGGAGGGGAAGAGCGCCAAGAAATGTTATCTCTGCCAACAGCCAGGTCACTTTGCCAGAGTCTGCCCACAAAGAAAGGAATGGCAAGGGATGGCAGGAGCTGTTGGGGAAAAAGAGGAGGAAGGCAAGGAGCAAGTAAAAGCCAACGCCTGGCTGCCACCGTCGGGGCACAGCAGCCAGGCCAAAGAGCAGTGAAAGTGCCCACGCCGGAACCTCCAAGACCTGCTTTAGTGATAGAGGTGTTACTAGAGCTGCCAAACGGACACCCACTAAAGATCAAGGCGCTTTTGGATTCAGGCAGCTCCTGTAATTTCATGAGTAAGGAGTTTGCAGCTGAGCACCAGATACAGACCATCCCTTTAAGTAACCCCTTGCAGGTGACCACGATTGACGGCAGAGAGCTGTTGGGAGGAGAAGTTAGCCAACAGACTGTCCCGATGATAATGAGGGTGGCAAGGCACACCGAACGGATAGCGTTTAACGTGGCCACCTTGGGAGGAGCTCCCATCATTTTGGGGATGAGCTGGCTGGCGCTACACGATCCGCTAGTGGGCTGGCATCAGAGGGTGGTCTCTTTTGGGTCAGCGCATTGCCTAGAACACTGCAAAGAGGGGAAGGTTCCGGGAGAAGCCAGAGTCACCCTAGCCGGGATGGAAGTAACGGATAAAGGGAAGGTGCCCCCGCAATACGCAGATCTGAGCAACGTATTCAGCGAAAGGGAAGCAGACAAACTGCCGCCGCATAGACCCTTTGACTGTCAAATCAATCTGCTCCCTGGGGCCCAACTCCCAGTGGGCAAGCTGTACGCCATGTCAGACAGGGAGATGCAGGAGTTGAGGGAGTTCATTGACAAAAACCTGAAACGAGGTTTCATCAGAGAGTCCCGAGCGGTGGGGGGCAGCCCAGTGTTTTTTGTGGACAAAAAAAACACAGATAAGCCGAGGCTTGTAGTGGACTTTAGGGCCCTGAATGCAGTGTCGGAACCCCTGGCTTTCCCTATGCCCCGAATTGATGACATTTTGACCAGGGTGAGGAAGGGAAAGATTTTTACAAAACTGGACTGCGGGGGGCGTACAACCTGATACGCATAAGGAAAGGGGATGAATGGAAGACCACCATGTTCACCCCTTTGGGAGCCTTTGAATACCTCGTGATGCCCTTCGGTCTACAAGCAGGCTCGGCGTGCTTTCAAGCCTTTATGAACCACGTCCTGGGACCTTTGCTCTACAAGAATTGTGTGGCCTTTTTAGACGACGTGTTGGTATATTCGGAGGATGAGGAGCAGCATGTGAGGGACGTTCGAGAAGTGTTGGGCAGGCTGCAAGCCAACCAGCTGTGGGTGAAACTGGAGAAGTGTCAGTTTCATACCAAGGAGGTGGAATTCCTGGGGTATCGCTTGTCAGACAAGGGATTGGCAATGGATCCAGGCAAGGTCCAAGCGGTACTGGAATGGAAGACACCGAAGACCAAGAAGGATGTGCAAAGATTCCTGGGGTTTGGGAACTTCTATCGGAAGTTCATCAAGAACTTTGCCCACTTGACGGCGCCCATCACCGACTGCCTCAGCAGCAAGAAGAAATTTGTTTGGACGGCGGAGGCGGAGCGAGCATTTGAAGAACTGAAAAGGGCTTTCGCCTCGGAAGAACAACTTCTGCATGTGGATTTACGAAAACCAATGAGAGTGGAAACCGATGCGTCCGACCGGGCGGTAGGGGCGGTGCTTCTTCAACCGGGGAGGAGTACGTCGGAGTGGAGACCGTGTGCCTTCTTCTCGCGGAAGCTGAATAAATCCGAGAGGAACTACACGGTGTATGACAGGGAACTACTCGCCATTCACGAAGCGTTCCGGAGGTGGAGACATTTGTTAATTGGGGCACAACACAAGGTGCAAGTGTGCACCGACCACAAGAATTTAGAGTATTGGAGAACGGCTCGAGTGCTCAACCAACGACAAGTGAGATGGGCACAGGAATTCTCCAAATTCCACTTTGAAATTTGTTATGTGCCAGGCCCAGAAAACGTCAGGGCGGACGCTCTCTCACGCAAACCAGAGTATTTGGAGGGGGAGGGGGCAATCAAAGAGAGACATGTCATCCCTGAGGACCGCTGGGTGTGTGGGGCGGCGCTGGTGGGGCAACGAGAACTGGTAGAGGAAACGGAAAATGATGAATATGCCCAGGATAAGCTCAGAGGTCTCAGGGGGGAGGGCGAGAGCCCCGGAGGTTTTGAGGAAAGAAATGGGGCATTGTATTACAAAGGGGCACTGTATATACCCGAAGGTGAATTGGAGGGGAGAGATGGAGCGTCCCAGCGGCCGAACATTTTGTAGAAGAGATGGAAGCGATCCATCGTCAGCTCCAGCTCAACTTAGAAAGGGCCAAGGCACAATATAAGAAGCAGGCAGACAAGAACAGAAGGGAAGGTGAAACCATAAGGGTGGGGGATCAGGTGTGGCTGTCAACCCAAGGGTTGCCGTTCAAAGGGGGTTGTAAGAAATTGAGACCCAAAAGATTGGGACCCTTTGAGGTCATTAAGCAGATCAACCCAGTGGCTTTCAAACTCCGGTTGCCCAACCACATGAAATTGCACCCAGTGTTCCACAGGTCGTTACTGTCACCGTACAGGGGGGGACGTGAAGGGGAGCATGCCAGGGAACCCGCCTTGGAAGAAAGGGAAAGCAGCAACCATGTAGCTGAAATCCTCGATTCCAGGTGGAAGGGAAATCAGGTGGAGTATTTGGTGGCGTGGGAAGGGGAACCGGAGTCAGAAAACACCTGGGTGACTGCAGGGGAGGTCAATGCCAGGTCAAGACCAGGGCCCTTCAGGATTTAACCTCCTTCCATTGGGCCTGTAAGCCAGAGCTAGTCTGCCTGGCCTTTAATTTGAATTCAGCCTGATCTTTTATTTCCCTTCTCTTCCCTCCCCCTCCCCTTTTATGAAGATCACCCGCTCTGAGACCCCACAGCCAATTCTCCCCTGGCCTCCTCGCTGGCCCATGTAGGACCAATTCAGCCAGCTAGCCCTGGGGATTATCTAATGCTTATTTCTCTTAAATTGATTTCTGAATTTTGAATTTTATTGTTATTCATGTATTTTATGCTGATTTTACAATTAAGTGTTATAAATTTGTTGTTAGCTGCCCTGAGCCCAGTTTTTGAACCAGGAAGGGCAGGGTATCAATAAATTATTATTATTATTATTATTATTATTATTATTAGAGGTGCCATCCAGGAACAAAGACCAGAGATGGCAGCATCAATACCCCGGCAAAAGGTGAAACAGTCGGCATCAGGCAAGGAGAGGGTGGGTTAACTTGTGTTAGTTAGCAAAAGACAATTGAAGAATTGAGAGAGGAAGGTTGCCAGGGTCACAGGGGTGTGTGATGTCACCACAGGAAGAAAAGTGTCCTTTTAAAAACTGAGGTTTGGGGAAAGGAGAAAGGAAGGGCAGAACGCCATGTGACGCTGGCCGGAGGAGGCTGCACTGAGAGACTTGGGACCACGGCTGCCCACTGCTTTGGACCCAAGCTGGCTGAAGCTTTGAGAGGAGCAACGAGAGACACTCAAAGGAGGTGGAATACTGCACTCCCTCCATCAGCACTCCCTCCATCAAAGCTCAGGTGTCAATCTGTGTAAAATTGAAATTGAAACACTTTATTGTCACTTGTACAACTTGTATACAGTGAGATTACATGAGCACCCCCCACTCAGCTCTCTTAGTCTTAATTCCCCCCGTTTACTGACGCACACCCACCAAACCCGAAAGTCAGTTGCCCTGTTGTTATCTTTTCATTCAGCAGCCTAACAGCCCACGGACGGAAGCTGTTCTTTACCCTGTTGGTGCGACTAATCATGCTTCCATATCTTCTGCCTGAGGGCAGGAGATCAAGAAAGTGCCGGCCAGGGTGTGAATCATCCCTGAGAATTTTCCTCACTCTCCTGAGGCAACGTTCTTCCGCTATTTCATCCAGCGGATTCACGGGACAGCCCATAATATCTTGTGCTGTATTCACCACCCTCTGTAGGCACTTCCTATCAGCTTATGTCAAACCAGCATACCACACCGTGATGCAGGATGAAAGGACACTTTCTATTGTTGACCCATAGAAGGAGATCATAAAAGGTTGATTGACATCGTTCTTCCGCAATACTCTGAAACCATGTTTCTTATTCTTGTCTCTGCTGTGCCTCATTCCCAAGCAACATAAACCCTGGTTAAAGTGCCAAGACCCCTTGAATCTCTTGCCACCACTCAGCAGAGATTGGTGTGTGTGTGTGTAACACTATAAAGTCAGGGAAGGGGTCCACTATTAATAACAAAGGCATGTACAGCTCAACATCCCCTCCGCCACATTGCCTCCATGTTCTTACTCAAGCACTTTTGTCTCAGCTTAAGTCCGACACCAAAAGTAGATAAAGTTGGGAAGAAAGGCAGAAGAATGAGCAGTGGTAAGTTTGGGAAGGTCCCCTTTCCCTTCGCGTTTTGGTGTAAAAATCATGGGGCAGTCTCACAAATAACAAACACGGCAGCCTCACTTTGGCCCTACATTGATATTGTTAAGTTGTGGGTGAACATATCAGACGACACAGCAATTCTTCAAACAGCTCTTGTTTATTCACAGACCAGAACTGAACTGAAGGGTTCAGCCAGCCTGCTTATATAGAGCTCCACTAGAACGCAACAGTAACCATTTTCAGTAACTATCCAATCACTGAATGTCACTTTCAATCCCTTATTTGCATATGTGGACCTGAGTGAAAACTATCTACAGTAACCCCCTGCTGGCCCAGGGTGAGAACTTCAGTACATAACAGATATAGTGTAAAGCAGGGATCAGCAACCTAAGGCCCATGGGCCACAAGTGGCCCACGGGGGTCATTTAACTGGCTCCCGAACTGAGCCGCCCGCTTGGCGAATCCCCGCGCGCTGCGCTAAACCGGTGCAGCACGGCACAGGGACTTGCTTCCACGGCACCGGAAATTGCGTTTACGCAGGCGCAGATGCTGGAAATCGCAGTGGCATGTGCGATCCAGTCCACTGAGCGATCTCCGCTGGAGTGAACTAGCCCAGGTGACCCCTGCCGACCCCTGGTGTAAAGGCTCTTTGTAGTTCTCATCGGTCACCAGGCCACAGTTCAAAAAGTGCTTCCTCTTCCATAGAGAAGTTGCCACCCTACCTGGTTCCGTCACCTTAATAGTTTTGCAGAAACACAAATTTTGGCGAGGACAGCTTGTGATATCATACCTGAAGTTCAAAAAAGGTAGCCATGGGGGGAAAAACCTGCAGCTATTGGAAGTACAATGATCTTTATTGCATTTGCTAAACCTGTGTGCTCCTGTGTCACAAGACCGTGTGATAACAATGTTTTCTTTGCTCTCTTTACTTGCCAGGTTGGTTGCAAAAACAGACCTTAGGCTAATTTCCACGAAGCTGCTTTCACAAGCACTGGGCATGATTTCTTTATATAATCATGATCTTAAAGGGTATAGCAATTTATTAATTAAAATGCAATCAGATTTATATTGCAGTCCTTGATTTGGTAGAAAGGTGGGGTGCTAAAATTTAAATAAATATATAATGAACATCAAATCCAATTTTAAAAGCACAAATTAAAAAATGTACGGTAAGGAGCGGATCCTGTTCCATTCGTTGTTTTGGCCGTGGATGTGAAGGCCATAGTCATAATTAGAAAGCATGTTGCTGAACTACAACTCCCTTAAGCCACTGAAAGCGGGGCCAGGGCTGATGGGAACTGTAGTTCAGTGGCATCTGGAAGGCCAAAGATTCCCCATATCTGATGCAGAAAGTGAGTGAACTATGCCCCCCCCCCCACTACGTAATTCTTTCCAAAAAAATTAAACACAATTAATTGACAGTGGGGTTACTATTTTTAGAATTTTATTCACTTTTTTACATACCTGTTTATTGAAAAGGGGCATGTAAACTTGATACTTAAGCATCAAGAAACATATTTGCTCTTTTAAATGTTCTGAAGCACCAAACAGAATACAGTGGTACCTTGGGTTAAGTACTGTACTTAATTCGTCCTGTAGGTCCGTTCTTAACCTGAAACTGTTCTTAACCTAAAGCACCACTTTGGCTAATGGGGCCTCCCGTGCCACCGCACCGCTGCTGCGCGATTTCTGTTCTCATCCTGAAGCAAAGTTCTTAACCCGAGGTACTATTTCTGAGTTAGTGGAGTCTGTAACCTGAAGCGTATGTAACCTGAAGTGTATGTAACCCGAGATACCACTGTACATGGATTCATATGGAATATTGGTTGGCATCCATCAGTCTGGGGGAACAGCAGAGGAGTGTGCCTTCGAGGTTGAAGTCAAACCATTGGAGAGTTGCAGCGCCTGCTGTGGCTGTAGAGACCGATATGGGAGAGACATGTTTTGTTGCAGCTGAGTTAGATGAAGGTGTTTGGTTGTGCTGCTGAAGATGCAACTTGGGATTTCTTCTCTCTGCACTCCTCCCAGAGGTCATTCCTTCCTTTGCTCACTGCTATGGTTGTGCTGTGGGTTAAATCACAGAACCTAGGGCTTGCCGATCAGAAGGTCAGCAGTTCGAATCCCCATGACGGAGTGAGCTCCCGTTGTTCGATCCCTGCTCCTGCCAACTAGGAGTTCGAAAGCACATCAAAAGTGCAAGGAGATAAATAGGTACCGCTCCGGCGGGAAGGTAAACGGCGTTTCCGTGCGCTGCTCTGGTTCACCAGAAGCGGCTTAGTCATGCTGGCCACATGACCCGGAAGCTGTACGCCGGCTCCCTCGGCCAATAAAGCGAGATGAGCGCCGCAACCTCAGAGTCATCTCTGGTCAGGGGTCCATTTACCTTTTACCTTCATGGTTGCCCAACCTGACTGATTTGTCTCCAGGTGCTGCAGTTGCCTTCAAGGGATTCCCACACAGTGGGGTTGATGTTGTCAGCCTTCATGTCTCATTTGCCAACATCTTTGTAACACAGAGTCTGTGTGCCAGCCAGTGACAGACTTTGGGCTCTCAAATTTCAGAGGGGCCCTGTTTGACGCTAACATTTTGTCGTCCCCCCCCCCCCCCCGCTTCTCATGCTCTGCAGTATTGCTGTGGCACTGCCTGAACTGCGGTGCCCAACACACGCTACCCTAAAAACCGCCTCTGTGCCAACAGGTCAGGTGCCTGAAGCCAGTTCCCCACAGAGCACATCCTTGGGAATACGTAAACACTAAGCCAAACTATGGCTAAGCAAAATATCGGAGGGGTAAAGCTGGAATACACGTTTCTCAAACTCCATAAAATTGTTTTGTTTTGTTTGCTCTAAACTTCTGAGGAAGGGATTTCAGAAGGCAGAGCTGGATAAAAAAATATATTTATTTTACAACAAGGAATAAATCAAAATATCATTTTGATATTTTGATTTGTTCTTTAACAACAAAACATTTTATCTCTTCACTTTAGATTTGTACTTTAATATGGCCAGTTTTATTCTGCCAATTTTATTCTGTACATTAGCAGAAATCTAGGGACATTTCTGCTGATGAGTTCTGATGTAGTAGAATGTATCTGCAGCTGTCCTGTCATCTGGCAGGCCACGCAAGAACCACTTAGGCTGAGTGTTTGGTATTTGTAAGCAGTAACTCTTGTTGCCCTACCTTTGTGTCAAATACGATGGCAAGGCCTTGAAAGCTTCCCAGTTCCATTTTCAAATTGCCAAACCTTGTCACAATGGTTGTTTCCATCGTCTACAATCAATTACGCAAGCCCCAAATCAGATTAAAAATAAGGAAAATATACAAAGAGCATTCAGTTCAGCGAGAAGGTGATCTGTATTGGCTTCTCATTGAGCCTGGGTACCACAACAAGTATATTTAAGGAAATGGTATTTATTTAATGAGAATGGACAAAAGCTTGGACACAGCCACAGAACCTGGGGCTCAGTTGTGATAGAAAGGACTTGGGGCTCAGCCACAGCGATGGAGTTTAGCTAAAAACTTAGCTAAAAGCAGCAGCGCCAAGAGTTTTGAAAGCGGGTGCTGTAGTTGGTTCTTACAATGACAGGGTTATGCTTGGCTGGGCGTTGAATCATCCGTGGTGTGTAAGGGCATAAAACCCCAAAAATGAGCAAATAAAGTATAGGTAATATTAGAAGCAGAGAGAGCCAGGAAGGACATAATGAAGTGAAAGTGAACAGGCTGCAGCGATCAAGTAAGGAGAAACGGGTTGTGAAATCTGCAAACCCCTTTCCCTTAGCCACATCTGGGCATCCTCTAGAACAAGCATCCCCAACCTTCGGCCCTCCAGATGTTTTGGACTACAATTCCCATCATCCCTGACTACTGGTCCTGTTAGCTAGGGATCGTGGGAGTTGTAGGTCAAAACATCTGGAGGGCCGCAGATTGGGGATGCCTGCCCTAGAGTCTTTTTTAAAAAATCATGGCTAGGAAGGGCAATCACAAAAGGTACAAGTTTTGTCCCACTGCCATCCTGCAATGACAGGTCATATGCCTAATGACAGGTCATATTAAGGTAACCAGATTTTTAAAAAATGAATCCCGGGACACTTTTCAACTTCCTACTACAGTGGTACCTCATGATACGTACAGTCCTCCTTACCAATGTTGCGGGTTACGTGCTCCGCTAACCCAGTAGTAGATGCGCCTTGTTGAGACCTTTGCGCCGGGATGCAAGTGGAAGTTGCACTCTGGCAGCACGGCAGCAGCGGGAGGCGCCATTAGAGAAAGTGCGCCTCATGTTACGAGCCGTTTCCTGTTACGAACGGACCTCTGGAACGGATGAAGTACGTAACACGAGGTACCACTGTAAACAGATGGATTGAACTGATGAATGAAGAAGTGAAAGAAACTATGGTCAAATGGGTGCAAGATGTCAGACACACGATATACTTAGAGCAATGGGAGAAATTCTGGCGAGAAGATATACGATTTATCGCCTCCTATACGATCAAAGAAATTTTTGTTAAAATGTTCTACAGGTGGTATTTAACACCGGTTAAGCTGGCCAAGAACTACAAATTGAAACCCAACCTCTGTTGGAAATTTGGTAAAGAAGAAGGAACAACAATACACATATGGTGGGGTTGAGAGGAGATTAAAATTTGGGGGGGAATAATACATGAGGAATTAAAGAAAATGTTGAAAATCCCAATTGTTAAAAAACCAGAGGCATTTCTCCTAGGCTTGATAGAGAAATATATACCACAAGTGAAAAAAAGAATCTCTCTACAGTGGTGCCTCAGGTTACATACGCTTCAGGTTACAGATTCTGCTAACCAACCCAGAAATAGTGCTTCAGGTTAAGAACTTTGCTTCAGGATGAGAACAGAAATCGTGCTCCGGAGGCGCGGCAGCAGCAGGAGGCCCCATTAGCTAAAGTGGTTCTTCAGGTTAAGAACAGTTTCAGGTTAAGTACGGACCTCCGGAACGAATTAAGCCCTTAACCTGAGGTACCACTGTATATGCAACTACAGCAGCCAGAGTAGTGATTGCTTCTAAATGGAAATCTCAAATCTTGCCCTCAGAAGAGGAGTGGAAATGCAAATTAAATGAATATTTAGAACTGGCAAAGCTAACATCAATTATAAGATATCAGTCAAATCAAAAATTAAAAAGGGAATGGAAATGTTTCGAAGATTATATTGTTCTAAGAAAGATAATGCTAATATGCTTAGAATAAAAATGTAAACTGGGTGGGACAGCCTGTTTTTTCACATGAAATCACAGTGGCTATTTTGGGTGCCGTGTTCTCACACCACAGTCTCACCCTGAAAAAAGTGGGTTCATTCAAGATCGTGCCTCCAAAAGTGCTTTTTTTTCAGAGCGTTGGGTCATTTGTGGTAATCTGTTCTTCCCATCCTTTCAAATACTTTGCTTATAGGTTCTGGGTACACTTCAAAGCACAACCCTTATGGGCTCCCAGCCACCTACCTTATTAACCTACCAGATTTCAGTCCTTTAAGGACCTGGCAGCGCCCCTGCTTAGAGTGATCAAGTCACTTAATAACCACACTGTTTTAGTCAGGCACACAATTTTCCTTGTAGGGTCTAGCTCAGGAGAAAGCAGTTCTGTGAGTTTTCAGGAGAAGGCAGAGTTCTGCTATACAGAGTACTGACTGGTCAACCTGTCTCACATCACGAAGGCATTCTCTCTCCAAAGCAGTTTTTGAGTTTAAAAATACAATTGTGTTTTATTTTTTAAATACAGTGCCAAACAAGTGTTGACCAGATAAACTTACAGGGTGCTAAGGAAAAACTTGTTGAGTAGCACGAGAAGGGGCAGAGAGGAAGAGGAAGCCAGCTTTGGATAAAGAGGCAGATATGTTTGTAAAGGGACACGGGTGGCTCTGTGAGTTAAGCCACAGAGCCTAGGAATTGCCGATCAGAAGGTTGGTGGTTCGAATCCCCGCGGCAGGGTGAGCTCCCGTTGTTCGGTCCATGCTCCTGCCAACCTAGCAGTTTGAAAGCACGTCAAAGTGCAAGTAGATAAATAGGTACTACTCCGACGGGAAGGTAAACGGCATTTCCGTGGGCTGCTCTGGTTCGCCAGAAGCGGCTTAGTCATGCTGGCCACATGACCTGGAAGCTGTACACCGGCTCCCTCGGCCAATAAAGCGAGATGAGCGCCGCAACCCCAGAGTCGGCCACGACTGGACCTAATGGTCAGGGGTCCCTTTACCTTTACCTTTATGTTTGTAAAAAGCAAAGTGGGGTGGATAAGTGTGGAACAGAGCTTATTGTACAGAAGGGGACGGGGAATCACTCTGCATCCTTTATATTATTATTTACTAGATCTCAACCCAACTGTTCCCTTTTAGAAGCCTTCAACGTTGCTCACAACAATACAAACAATAAGAGAGAAGTTTTTTCTCCCTCTTTCATGAGAGCCAGGGAAACCGAATGTTGAAAGATTCAGGACAAAGGGAAGCACTTCTTCTAGACAGCACATTGTTTAAATTATGGAATTCGCACCAGAAGTTGTAGTGATGATGGAAACCAACTTGTGGGCTCTGCCCTCTGTTGGCATGCAGTCCCCAGAAGACTACCCCAGAGAGAATCCAGTCTTTGCCAGAATCATAGAATCGATGAGTTGGAAGGGACCAGGAGAGTGATCTAGCTCAAATCCTTGCAATACAGGAATCTTCTTTCCAACATGGGGCTCCAAGCCATGGCTCTGAGATTCCCTCCCCCCCCCACACCAAACATGGTATAAACCAACACAAAATGTGTAGATTTCATACCTTAAGATATCTTTCTCTGACTCTTACTAACTTTGTGCCTTTTCTGCGAGAAATGGATTGCCAGACCTCATACCACCCAAAACTACCAAGGCAAACTGCAGTGAGGAATGGTGGAGACCATCCTATGAAGAACTGATCAAAAGACCACCATGAAAGAAATGGCGCAACAGAGTATCAGGAGATATTGCTCAAGTTCAGGTATAAAAAAAATCTGTCAGAATCTCAAGAAGTATTGGAAACAGTAGACTACTCATTTAAAAGAGTAGTCTTAAATCATGTTCTTCTGGCACAACCTTTTCTCCTATTTGTGCTACAATTTCTTAAACCAAGGCCAATTGGCCAGGGGTCTTTCTTGGCCAGGAAGTATGGGATAAATTGAATCTCTAAATTGAAGCAATGAGTAATAATCTGCAGACGGGGTGATCACATCATCTATTTGTATGCTGATGTCGTACTAGTGGTTTTTGAGCCGTGCTCTGTTGAACCCTGGGGCTCCTTGAGAGCTTCTGAGCACCTCTAGAGTGAGAAGATCAGTAACAGGAGACAAGTTCTTGGAAACAGAGTTCAGCCACCAAGCTTGCTATTGCTATGTGTTTTGGGGCACATTTTGTTCATGTGGGCCAATGCCAAGGTTAATTATCTGTGAGCTCAACATGTCTCATGTGAATGGAGTGTGCTCATTCTTCTGAGTCCTCCTAGGGCTTAGTAGTATATATGGGGAATTCCTCAGCAGAGGAGCCCATATGGAAAAGGTGGGAAGAAATGTGAAAATTGTTTACACTGAGCACTTCTGGTGCAATATTGTTCTTTCCATGGCTGCTGTTCACATAAGAGCACTGAGAAACATTCAACACCTGCCATAACTAGGAGTCATTTGGAGAACAAGGAAGAGGACACCATCAAGTGCTCACAAGCTGATAATGACTGCTCCCCGCTTAAAACGGGGGGCGCCCTTTGCGTGGACGCGTGCAGCCCCTAGATCTGGGGCGGCTCCAACAGCATAGGCTTGGCTTTGCCTTCCCTCAGGTGGGATTCCTGGAGGTCTCCGCCTACCTCAGTCAGTTGTCCAATCCCACCTGGGGGAAGCGTTGCCAAGGAGACCAAGCCAGGTAGGGGAGGGATTACCTGCCCACACAATAGAGGGGGAGGATCTTACCTGGGAATCCTCACTTGGCTCCAGAGCTTCTCCCACCCTACCCACCCTCAGTTAATGTCTTATTTTGCAGGTTAACTTTTCTTCACAGGTTTTGCAGGTTAACTTTTCTTCACAGGTATGCAGGCGCTGCTACGTTAAGGTCGCTGTTAAAGGGCCGGAAAGGAATTTCCCTGCATTGGCAGGTTTCACCTTTCCCGTAGCAAAACGTCACAACTTTGGCGGTATCAGGCCTTGGGCGGAATCCTTTTGTCCATCTTCCTCTTTGCGGCGGCGATACCAGGGTTCCCCTTAAAGGGGTTTTCTGAAGGGAGGCTTTGACCGTACGCCGAAAGGTCGTCATTGCTCTCCCCTGCGGCGGCGGCGTTACGGGGGCGGCTATCTCTGCTTGAACATATGTTCTCCAGAGCCGGCCCATCCCCCCCCCACACACACTGGATAACCCTGATGCTCCCTAGGTCCCCGGCTGGGGACTGGGGAGGGAGAATGCCCAATGCCTGAGCCAAGGTCTACCCACATTTGAAATTTAATAAAGTTGTGGCCAATTTAATCCCATAGCACGTTGTCTTGAGTCGTTATTCCACATGACGGGGGGACCGCGCGGGATCTGGGGACTCCGCCTGTCCACGCAAAGATCACTTTGATGAACGAGCAAGGAAGGATTGGAGATTAAAGCACACAAAAATGAGGAGATGAGGTTGCCAAGCTGAAGGACACAAGAAGTTACCTTATATTGCACCAGAACATTAGCTCTCTCCAGTCCTGTACTGACCATTCTGAGTGGCACCTCTTCCTTTTTCACCTGTCTAAAACAAAGCAAACACAAACTGAAATGTAGGTGGTTTCCCATGAGGCAAGACCTAGTGATAACAGCAAGAACCTTTATTGAACTACATAACTGGGAAACAGGAGCAAAGCTACTGCTTATATACATTCCCGAAAGCCTGGGCCACTCCCACACCCAACGTGATTGGCTGTCAAAACTTCCCAGCTGCGAATCACAACTCAGAGTTCAAGGGCCAATGGTAGAGGCCCAAATCCTAAAAAGTTCTGTGATTGAACATCATATATTGAATCAGAACAAAGGAGCTCAGAACCCTTAGTCCAGACTCAAGCTCAGGCAAACACAGGTCACTGAATACAACTATTTTACTTTTAAAAGACAACTGAAGGCGGCCCTGTTTAGGGAAGTTTTTAATGTCTGATGCTGTATTGTTTTTAATATTCAGTTGGAAGCCGCCCAGAGTGGCTGGGGAAACCCAGCCAGATGGGCGGGGTATAAACAATAAATAATCATTATTATTACTTCTATTGGAATCTAATATATGTGGTACAATTACTGCCTGGCCGACTATTCATGTGGGCCTTAAAGAGGTCAGTTATTGTGTTACACAAAAGCAAGGCAGACTCTCAAGTAACTCTTCTGTTCACGTTTCCTAGGCTACACCAAAAAGAGGAGCATGTGCATCATTCTCTCTTCCAGTGCTACATTTGTTTATTTCATACAATTGATTTACTGTTTAATACTAAAGAAAGAAACCCTCAGAGTGGTTTACAAAAAGAATAATACAATAAAATTAGCAGTAAAAACAGTTAAGGACAACTACTAAAATAATTCAAAAAGGAAATTAAATTAAGTGATAAACCAAAAACAAATTAAAACACAACTCAACATATCTGGGTAGGATGCAAACTACAGGAGATCAAGAGTTCCAAAAAGAATAGACTAATAGCAGCACCTAGAACCTGGCCTGGTAGCAAGTCAGGAATCAGTTCAGATCTCAAAGCACAGACATTATATGTGGGCAAATTTTCATTCTCGTTAGCAATCATGCTGCAGCATTTTGCACTAACTGCAGTTTCTGAATCAAGGATGATGGACTCAAGGGCATCCTGATCAAATTTGCAGATGAAACTGGGAGGGGTGGCTAACACCCCAGAGGACAGGATCACACTTCAAAACGACCTTGACAGATTAGAGAACTGGGCCAAAACAAACAAGATGAACTTTAACAGGGAGAAATGTAAAGTATTGCACTTGGGCAAAAAAAATGAGAGGCACAAATACAAGATGGGGGACACCTGGCTTGAGAGCAGTACATGTGAAAAGGATCTAGGAGTCTTGGTTGACCACAAACTTGACATGAGCCAACAGTGTGACGCGGCAGCTAAAAAAGCCAATGCAATTCTGGGCTGCATCAATAGGAGTATAGCATCTAGATCAAGGGAAGTAATAGTGCCACTGTATTCTGCTCTGGTCAGACTTCACCTGGAGTACTGTGTCCAGTTCTGGGCACCACAGTTCAAGAAGGACACTGACAAACTGGAACGTGTCCAGAGGAGGGCAACCAAAATGGTCAAAGGCCTGGAGACGATGCCTTATGAGGAACGGCTAAGGGAGCTGGGCATGTTTAGCCTGGAGAAGAGGAGGTTAAGGGGTGATATGATAGCCATGTTCAAATATATAAAAGGATGTCACATAGAGGAGGGAGAAAGGTTGTTTTCTGCTGCTCCAGAGAAGCGGACACAGAGCAATGGATCCAAACTACAAGAAAGAAGATTCCACCTAAACATTAGGAAGAACTTCCTGACAGTAAGAGCTGTTTGACAGTGGAATTTGCTGCCAAGGAGTGTGGTGGAGTCTCCTTCTTTGGAGGTCTTTAAGCAGAGGCTTGACAACCATATGTCAGGAGTGCTCTGATGGTGTTTCCTGCTTGGCAGGGGGTTGGACTCGATGGCCCTTGTGGTCTCTTCCAACTCTATGATTCTAAGTGCAAGGGACCAATCATACAAATCAGGCACTTCTAGCCACCGAGGCTACCTGGGCCTCCAGTGACAAACAGAGAGACTCCTTCAGCTGGAGTGCAACTCCATCCAAGGTAGGCAACTGACCAGTTTGGGAGCTTGCTAAGATTGAAGTTCAGCTTCCTTTTCCTCATCCATCTCACCACTCCACCCAAGCACAGCTTTTCCTGAGTCTGATGTTGTGGATAACACCTTATGGCTGCTCTCAGCAGCTTCGCATAGATATTAAATAGAATTGAGGACAAGATGGTGCCCTGTGGCACCTCATAAAGTAGCTGCCAGGGGGCCAAAAGGCACTCTCCCAATGCTACTCTCAGTCCCAAAGGTAAGGTTGGAACCACTGTAATTCAGTGTGTACACACACACACACACACCCATTTCCATTTCGCACAGCTGGTCCAGGAAGATACCATAGTCAATGGTATCAAAAGCCAACGAGAGATCAAGAATCCAGTTCAGAGCCGTGATATGCTATGGGGTCACCATGGTTGATTACCTGCATCAATATGGCGACCTATCCTCTTCAGAAAAAGGCAGTGGTGCGGCCATCTCATCTCAAGCTTAAAAGTGAAGTTTCATTGAAATGACTAGATGATTGGCAGGGCTCCCTGTGAGCCAGGGATAGCAATTCATTTTAATTTGTGTAAATTACCTGGATGCATAATATCCAATTACGCTAAAAGCAACAAGTCAGCTGATATGGTGAATTAATTAGCTAGATGAGGAAATGGTATTAAAGAGAGCAAATGACTGGATTCGTCGTCTGCCAATCTGCGATTTATTGAATGCTGAGTAGTGCCGGACATTGGGGGAAAAGATACTTTGTTTTTAGCAAGCAGCCATCTCAGCAAGTCGAACAGGACGCCACTGCTCACAAGATGGGCCAGACGTGATCAGAGGCTCAACAGGAATTATTGGCTTCGTTGTTAAAACACAGGGAACAAGGAAAGCTGGCTTCTCTTCCTGAAGGGAGAACATCACATTACAGTAGTCTTTTTGTGCTTCAGTTTCTGTGTCTGTACAATGGGTACAACTGCTAACCACCCCCTTTCCACTTAAGGATTGCCGGACTGACTTTGTTATGACCTGTAAAGAACGGGGAAACCCTTAAACGAAAAGTGCTGCAACATTTTGTAAATTATGAGTATATTAAATGTATTGTACACAAAGTATCACAATATAACACGTACTAATTCTCCAATTGGTATGAGCTTAAACAATATATGCATATATATATAGTGTATAGTCCTGTTGTTGTTTAGTCGTTTAGTCGTGTCCAACTCTTCGTGACCCCATGGACCAGAGCATGCCAGGCACTCCTGTCTTCCACTGCCTCCCGCAGTTTGGTCAAACTCATGCTGGTAGCTTCGAGAACACTGTCCAACCATCTCATCCTCTGTTGTCTCCTTCTCCTTGTGCCCTCAATCTTTCCCAACATCAGGGTCTTTTCCAGGGAGTCTTCTCTTCTCATGCGGTGGCCAAAGTATTGGAGCCTCAGCTTCAGGGTCTGTCCTTCCAGTGAGCACTCAGGGCTGATTTCCTTCAGAATGGATAGGTTTGATCTTCTTGCAGTCCATGGGACTCTCAAGAGTCTCCTCCAGCACCATAATTCAAAAGTGTAGTCCTACAAATCACTATTCAATGTCTCCATTGAATAGTATAACTATATTGTACTGAAGTCCAGAGTGTTGGTTCTCTGTGTTCTAGTTGAAAAACGTGTACGTGGAGGATTCTGACGACGAGACATATGGGTAAAATCTCTGTTTCATCAGGTCGGTCCCAGTACACTGCTAAATGATACATGCCATGCTGTTGATGACTAATATAATACAATCCAATATGCAAAAAGCCACATATTCAAGTATTACACTTACATATACAGTCAAACCTTGGTTCCTGGACGGCTTACTTCCCGAACAAATCGGCTCCCAAACACTGCAAACCCAGAAGTAAGTGTTCTGGTTTGAGAACGTTTCTCGGAAGCCGAACGTCCTGCGCGGCTGCCGCTTGAGTGTAAGAAGCTCCTGCAGCCAATCGGAAGCCGCGCCTTGGTTTTCCAATGGTTTTGGAAGTCGAATGGACTCCCGGAATGGATTAAGTTTGAGAACCAAGGTTCCACTTTATAGGCAACTAAACGCTCAACAATTAGGTCAGCTCCTGCCTTGCGATTGTGCTCAGCTCCTGGTGAAATGCTGACTCAGATACTAATTCTGCGCTACAAGGGTGCCATCTCTCCCTCAGGATTGTGGGTGCCCGCCGCCGCAATGCGGATGTGGCGTTTGCCCTCCAATGTGTGTGACATCATACTGGGTTCATAGGGAAAGGGGTAATTAATTGTAAAATGACTAACCAATGGGAACCCAGGGGGCAGAGTTAACTATGTATAAGGTTTAAGCACAGAGGTTTTTTAGTGAGTTAGAGTTGTTGAGAAGACAGTCTGGAGTTAGACAAGAGAGGGAAGATAAGTCTGTGGGTTGGGCTAGCCTGGTGGGAGAGAGTGAGAGAATTTGTTAAGAGGAGTCAGTCAAACAGTTGAGATAATCAGTCAGAAGGTATTAGGAAGGTATAGGCCGGTAAAGAAACGAAAGTTAAGATACTGACAGGAATATTATCTGAGAAACCTGTTAAGTTGTGGGTGAACATATCAGACGACACAGCGATTCTTCAGACAGCTCTTGTTTATTCACAGACCAGAACAGAACTGGGCTGAAGGGTTGAGCCAACCTGCTTATATAGAGTTCAACTACAATGCAACAGTAACAACTTTCTGTAACTATCCAATCACTGAACGTCACTTTCAATTCCTTATTTGCATATGTGGACCTGAGTGAAAACTATCTACAGTATCCCCCTGCTGGCGCAGGGTGAGAACTTTAGTACATAACAAAACCATAAACTTGTTAATGTTTGTTTTTTGGTTCACTTTTAACAACTGAGTGGACTCAGTGTTTTACCAAAGAGTAACTGGTTGGTGGCAGTGGGGAAGTGAGCACAGTGGTGGCATAGGGATCAACAGACCGTTAAACATCTGGGGACCCTGTGTGATCACCACAGCGGACATGCGATGTTACACGCACACACCTGCAGGTAGGTTTTTGTTGCGGCGGCTCCTCTTCCTCCTCCTCTCCGCAGCCAGAGAGGCACCCTTTTCCGCGGGGAGGGGCACGGACCCTCTGCCTCCATATCTGAGGTGCCCCTTCCTGGAAAATGGTGCCTCGCTTGCTGCCTAAGGGGGTGGAGCTGAACTGCTCTCTCTTAGAGCAGCGCTGCTGCTGCCTGCTGACTTTTCTCACTGACTTTGTGGGTGCCCAACCCCCACAATTATATACAGTCGTACCTTGGAAGTCAAACAGAATCTGTTCCAGAAGTCTGTTTGACTTCCAAAACATTCAGAAAACAAAGTGTGGCTTCCAATTGAAGCTCCTGCAGCCAATCGGAAGCTGCGTAAGCCACGTCGGACGTTCGGGTCCCAAAGAACGTTCACAAATCAGAACAGTCGCTTTCGGGTTTGCGGCATTCGGGATCCAAAACATCCGGCTTGCAAGGCGTTCAGTTTCCAAGGTATGACTGTACTCTTATTTTCCATATACAGAATTGTGTTTTATGAGGTTTTTCTCTCTCTATTGCCTTGTTTGTAAAATGGCAACTTTCTACAATATGTTGACTAGCCTTCTTGAGCACTAGAAAAGAGCACCTCAGTATACATTATGTCTTCCTTTAAAACTATCCTACACACTTAAAGAGGAAGCAGGTGGTGCTGTGGGTTAAACCACAGAGCCTAGGACTTGCCAATCAGAAGGTCGGCGGTTCGAATCCCTGTGACGGGGTGAGCTCCCATTGCTCGGTCCCTGCTCCTGCCAACCTAGCAGTTCAAAAGCACGTCAAAGTACAAGTAGATAAATAGGTACCGCTCCGGCGGGAAGGTAAACGGTGTTTCCGTGCGGTGCTCTGGTTCGCCAGAAGCGGCTTAGTCATGCTGGCCACATGACCCGGAAGCTGTACGCCGGCTCCCTAGGCCAATAAAGCGAGATGAGCGCCACAATCCCAGAGTCGGTCATGACTGGACCTAATGGTCAGGGGTCCCTTTACCTTTACCTTTTTACACACTTAGAAAAACCAAAGCAAAACTTTCTTCTCCCAGATGGAGGAAAACAGGACTACCATTATCCTATAGAGCCACATGCCGTTTTAGATACAAGTAATGAAAAATGGAGGATCAATGCCCTGGGAATATATATTATCTATATTAGACACCCTGTAATAAATCTTTGGAGCAAAGCTATTTTATGCTTGATTTGCTCTGAACGTGTCGTTCCCATTTAGCATCAGCTCTTCAAAGCAGGTGCCAAAATGGGGGCACTGGCTGGAACAGGAGCTGTATTGAAAGAGTCCTTGCTTCCTCAACTACAGCTTCACTCATGAGTCTGCTGATCAAGCAGTATATTGAGCCTTGTATAAATGGAAGAACTCTACTTCAGGAGATGGCAACTGGCACAGGGTGCCATTCAAAGAAGCAATCCATTAAAAGCCAGGGCTGTCAAAACTTTTGATCTTCACTTCTTGATGGGGCCCCTGCAAGAGGCATGAAGCTGCAGCAGATGGAGCGATTGTACTTGACCCACCATGGCTGCCCTTAAGCTTGTGTGCCACTTGAGAGGCAAAAACATAAATTCATGCTAAAGGACTGTTACAAGCAAGATAAAACATGGTAGCTCTGCGTCTAAAACCATGGCAATAGAAAGAGTATAATGAGAACAATTGGAAGTTTTATGCAGAAATTTTTATTTGATGGATATGATTTTGTGCAAAGTTTTGAATCTTTTTCTTTTTCTTTCCCCCCTTTACTTAATAATAATAATAATAATAATAATAATAATAATAATAATAATAATTTATTATTTATACCCCACCCATCTGGCTGAGTTTCCCCAGCCACTCTGGGCAGCTTCCAATCAAGTGTTAAAAACAATACAGCATTTTCTTTATTGTCTTTTTTTAAAAAAAATTCTTACTTTTATGTCTTGATGTTATCTTATTCTGTATGTAACTTTTCTAGACTTATCTTCGTTGTACGTTTGTATTTTAAACCAATAAAGATTTAGCATGGGGAAAAAGGGGGGGAGGGAGAATTTCGGTTCTGGTGGGCCGTTGTGACTCATGAGCAAAAGCAGTTTGCTTCTCCTCCCCAGTGTGGTGCTGGCTTCGCCTGTTTTGCCTGATAGTGGGAGTGGCCGCGGCAAATGAAGGTGATTCTTTCAAGGGAGGGAAAGGAGTAAGTTTCAGGCCAGCCAGCATGCCTGGCAGTGCAACAAGGAGGAGGCGGACCAGCAGTGAGTGGCAGTGGACCAGGGCAGAGAGGGTCCCCTGCAGGATTTTGTGAACACCTCAGAGAAGATCCTTGTAATTACCCAGTACAGTGGTACCTCGGGTTACAGACGCTTCAGGTTACATACGCTTCAGGTTACAGACTCCGCTAACCCAGAAATAGTACCTCGGGTTAAGAACTTTGCTTCAGGATGAGAACAGAAATCGTGCTCCAGTGGCACGGCAGCAGCAGGAGGCCCCATTAGCTAAAGTGGTGCTTCAGGTTAAGAACAGTTTCAGGTTAAGAACGGACCTCCGGAACAAATTAAGTATGTAACCAGAGGTACCACTGTACTGTTATGAGAATTATAAGGTCTAAGATATAAAATAAATGTACCAAGCAAACACATACATAAATATATAAACCACATGTCTGAAACAGTACAGGAAAAAAGTCCGGAAACCATTTTGTCTCTCCCAAATTGACCTCAAATGTTTCTCAGAGAGGAGAAATGGGGAAAACCTCCCCATTTTCTCTTTGCTCACAAATCCTGACTTAAGGGCACATTTAATATATGGATAGGGTAAGCCTGTGACCTGGACTCAGGAATTAAGTAATTAGCATCACAAAAGAATGGCCAGGTTGTCCAGGTAAACCCATTAACAGGTTTCCTGCCAGACAGGATTCAGCTGTAGACGGCCCCTTCTGTGATGTATGTATGATGTTTTGGGGGTTGGTCTTGGGCTACAGGGTGGGCAATTTCAAAAGTCTATATAAGGGCTGGCGCACCATTGTTCTGGGTTCCTCCTCCCTCCTGCATGTGATGAGTGGGGACCCTGTGGCAACAGTTTAATAAAGATCAGGCTTACTAGCTGCTTTGCTTCTCAATATTATCTAGTTTGCCTCTGTTATTTTCTACTGATAGAGAACCTACATAAGGACTCTATATGGGTTCTTGGGTATCCCATAAGGGAAAAGGAGCAGGTTTTTTCCTTATAACAATACGTAGCCTAGGTTCCACCCCTCCTGCATATACTGAGAGCCAATGCAGTAAGAGCAAATTTTATGATTACCAGATTTTGTTCCTCTTTCTTCCGTTACAGCGATATGGTGGTATTTTATGGTCCCATGATGTAACATTTGGCAGAAGCTGATACAAGTGCCCCTTATTAACATTCAGCTTCTTAAGCGAGCATGACTTACCCTCCTTGAGTTAGAGTTCACTCTGTCCTATAGTGCTATTGTCCAATCATGCCTGTCAGAAATGATTTATCTATGTTACTTACACTTCTTTTTAAATTTGGAAAGAATTATAGTCACAGGGCCGGAACAGATACAAAGGTCAATTTCAGTAGATGATCCTTGACAAAAAATTGTTTTTTTAAAGGGCTTACCCTACCAAGAAAATTTATTTATGACAGTTTGACTTACCCGAAGTGCCTCTATGCAATGTATGAGAAAGGGTGTTGTTGTTTTTAAAGCAGTAAACAACCCACACAAATAAAAACAGCCGAACAGTGCAGCCCAATATAAGCTGCCACCCCCAGCAAAAAACATATTGGAGGGCAAATACATTTTCAGCCGGAAATTAAACAAGACGTATCAGACCTTCTTTGGCAGGAAGTTGCAAAGTGGGCTTTGGCTGAAAAGGCCTTATTGTGCCCCATTTGAATTCTTATCACCATTTTTGTTGTTGTTGTTTAGTCATTTAGTCCTGTCTGACTCTTTGTGACCCCATGGACCAGGCACTCCTGTCTTCCACTGCCTCCCGCAGTTTGGTCAAACTCATGCTGGTAACTTCGAGAACACTGTCCAACCATCTCGTCCTCTGTCGTCCCCTTCTCCTTGTGCCCTCCATCTTTCCCAGCATCAGGGTCTTTTCCAGGGAGTCTTCTCTTCTCATGAGGTGGCCAAAGTATTGGAGTCTTAGCCTCAGGATCTGTCCTTCCAGTGAGCACTTAGGGCTGATTTCCTTAAGAATGGAGAGGTTTGATCTTCTTGCAGTCCATGGGACTCTCAAGAGTCTCCTCCAGCGCCATAATTCAAAAGCATCAATTCTTTGACGATCAGCCTTCTTTATGGTCCAGCTCTCACTTCCATACATCACTACTGGGGAAACCATATTACAGTGGTACCTTGGGTTAAGTACTTAATTCATTCCGGAGGTCCGTACTTAACCTGAAACTGTTCTTAACCTGAAGCACCACTTTAGCTAATGGGGCCTCCTGCTGCTGCCGTGCCGCCGGAGCACGATTTCTGTTCTCATCCTGAAGCAAAGTTCTTAACCTGAAGCACTATTTCTGGTTAGCGGAGTCTGTAACCTGAAGCGTATGTAACCTGAAGAGTATGTAACACGAGGTACCACTGTAGCGGGTATCATTTAGGTATCATTCACTATATGTTGGATTAGCCTGAACACCTGCTGCCATCTTGTGTATACAAATCTGTACTGCAGTTCTGTGGACTGTTTCTTATCTATCATCTATCTATCTATAACAAATTTTATAAAAGGTTACATTGAGAATCTCTCTTAATCGGTTACTCAAGTAATCTATTTATACTAGAAACAGAAAATACATTTTATTTTTCTTTGGCATTTTTTAAAAAAGGAAGAAACATTGCTGGTTTAATATCAGAGCTAAAGCTATCACATATTGTCTCAAGTTCTACAAACCTGGGAAATGTCTTGTGCCAACCCTTGCTTGGCCTGCTGCTGTCAATAAAGATTTGACCTGATTTTATCCCATCACTGTTGCAGTGTCTGGTTATTTTGCTGTTCTCCAGACCCTCAAGTGTCCCTATTACCCAGGGACGTCCCTGATTTAGAGAAGCCGTCCTGGTTTCTGATCTGACTGAGGAATGTCCTCCTTTTCCTTAAAGGTAAAGGTACCCCTGCCCGTACGGGCCAGTCTTGACAGACTCTGAGGTTGTGCGCCCATCTCACTCAAGAGGCCAGGGGCCAGCGCTGTCCGGAGACACTTCCGGGTCACATGGCCAGCGTGACATCGCTGCTCTGGCTAGCCAGAGCCGCACACGGAAACGCTGTTTACCTTCCCGCTAGAAAGCGGTCCCTATTTATCTACTTGCACCCGGGGGTGCTTTCGAACTGCTAGGTTGGCAGGCGCTGGGACTGAGCAACGGGAGCGCACCCCGCCGCGGGGATTCGAACCGCCAACCTTTCGATCGGCAAGCCCTAGGCGCTGAGGCTTTTACCCACAGCGCCACCCGCATCCCCCTCCTTTTCCTTAGGACGTCCCTATTTTCATTAGAGAAATGTTAGAGGGTATGGAGTTATCTGACTACTGAACTATCTGAAGGAAATCCTGTATAGGGAGAGGCTTTTTTAAATGTTTAATGTTTTATTCTGTATTTGTATACAGTGGTACCTCGAGGTTACAAACACTTCGGGTTACAGACTCAGCTAACCTAGAAATAGTACCCTGGGTTACGAACTTTGCTTCAGGATGAGAACAGAAATTGTGCGCGGCAGCAGCGGGAGGCCCCATTAGCTAAAGTGGTACATCAGGTTAAGAACGGTTTCAGGTTAAGAACGGACCTCCAGAACGAATTAAGTTCCTAATGAGAGGTACCATTGTATGTTGGAAACCTCCCAGAGTGGCTGGGGCAAGCAAGTAAGATATGTGGGGTGTAAATAGAAAATACAATATTTATCAAACATTGTAGCCTTTAGCACAGGGGTGACCACATTTGGAAATATGATAAACTTGTGGGTGCCACCACAAAATAGCTGAGTACAAGGCTGGGGCCATCTTTGAGGCCCTAATACCAAATCATAGGAACAGAGCTAGAAAACCTTGGAAAAAACTGGAAAGGAATTTGCATATATAACCAATACTGAAGGGTGCAACTAAAAACCAACCGTCTAACTAAAACATGTAGTTTGTAATAAGCCTAGTTGCAAATGAAACACCTTTAAATTAAAATATTTTAGGATTTCTTACTTAGCATATGTGAAAACCTGACACACTGTTTAGCACTTAATAAATGGTAGAGGTCACACAACCTGCATGTGTGTGTTCTGTACATGATACAAAATTTTAAATCATTTCATGGTTTTTTAGAGCAAAGTCATTGATGATGTCAAATGATAAGCTACCAAAATTTTGATGTACATAAGGCTAGGCACTGACCTCTTCTTGCAACATTGTGGTCTGTAGTTCATTCTTGATCTTTTTAGCCCTGAAAATGACTTTTCTCCTGAGCAGTTTGTTGCTAGGTAAAGGTAAAGGTATCCCTGACCATTAGGTCCAGTCGTGACCGACTCTGGGGTGGCGGCGCTCATCTCGCTTTATTGGCCGAGGGAGCCGGTGTACAGCTTCTGGGTCATGTGGCCACCATGTCTAAGCCGCTTCTGACGAACCAGAGCAGCGCACGGAAACGCCGTTTACCTTCCTGCCAGAGCGATACCTATTTATCTACTTGCACTTTGACGTGCTTTCGAACTGCTAGGTTGGCAGGAACAGGGACCGAGCAACGGGAGCTCACCCCGTCTCGGGGATTCGAACTGCCGACCTTCTGATCGGCAAGTCCTAGGCTCTGTGGTTTAACCTACAGCGCCACCCGCGTCCCAGTGCAGTTTGTTGCTATTAGACTCAAAAGGAGCTGCAATTTTGATTCCACGTTAGGAAAAGCCAACTGAATCTTATTTTGATGCAGTCTTGCTAAAGTTCCTGGTGGCATAAATGTTTTTGATCTGACTAATTTTGTTTGATGTAAGCATAGAAAAAATCCCTAAGTCACAATTTCAGGAAAAAATCTGACTTTTGGCAATTCACTCAAAAATGGTGCCAAACGCTTGCAAATGCTCCCCCGAAAGCGTTGGCGATGGAAACAGAAGGCTTTTTATCACAGGACAAGAAATCAGCCCTCAACAACTTAACCGGCGGAAAATATTTTTTTGAAAAAATCCCTAAGCCCCGGGGTCACAATTTCAGCTAAAATCTGACTTTTGGCAATTCACTCAAAAATGGTGCCAAACGCTTGCAAATGCTCCCCTGAAAGCGTTGCCGATGGAAACAGAAGGCTTTATATCACAGGACAAGAAATCAGCCCTCAACTAGCTAACCGGCGGAAAATATTTTTTTTGAAAAAATCCCTAAGCCCCGGGGTCACAATTTCAGCAAAAATCTGACTTTTGGCAATTCACTCAAAAATGGTGCCGGAAGCTTGCAAATGCTCCCCTGAAAGGTTTAGCAGTCGAAACAGAAGGCTTTTTATCACAGGACAAGAAATCAGCCCTCAACAACTTAACCGGCGGAAAATATTTTTTTCAAAAAATCCCTAAGCCTTCTGACTTTTGGCCATTCACTCAAAAATGGTGCCAAACGCTTGCAAATGCTCCCCTGAAAGCGTTGGCGATGGAAACAGAAGGCTTTTTATCACAGGACAAGAAATCAGCCCTCAACAACTTAACCGGCGGGAAATATTTTTTTGAAAAAATCCCTAAGCCCTGGGGTAACAATTTCAGCAAAAGTCTGACTTTTGGCAATTCACTCAAAAATGGTCCCAATCGGTTGCAAATGCTCCCCTGAAAGCGTTGGCGATGGAAACAGAAGGCTTCTTATCACAGGACAAGAAATCAGCCCTCAGCAACTTAACCGGTGGAAAATATTTTTTCGAAAAAATCCCTAATCCCCGGGGTCACAATTTCAGCTAAAATCTGACTTTTGGCAATTCACTCAAAAATGGTGCCAATCGGTTGCAAAGGCTCCCCTGAAAGGTTTAGCAGTCGAAACAGAAGGCTTTTTATTACAGGACAAGAAATCAGCCCTCAACAACTTACCCAGCGGAAAATATTTTTTTGAAAAAATCCCTAAGCCCCGGGGTCACAATTTCAGCAAAAATCTGACTTTTGGCAATTCATTGAAAAATGGTGCCGATTGGTTTCAAATGCTCCCCTGAAAGCGTTGGCGATGGAAACAGAAGGCTTTTTATCACAGGACAAGAAATCAGCCCTCAGCAACTTAACCGGCGGAAAATTATTTTTTTTTGAAAAAATCTCTAAGCCCCGGGGTCACAATTTCAGCAAAAATCTGACTTTTGGCAATTCACTCAAAAATGGCGCCAGAAGTTTGCAAATGCTCCCCTGAAAGCGCTGGCGATGGAAACAGAAGGCTTTTTATCACAGGAGAAGAAATCAGCCCTCAACAACTTAACCGGCGGAAAATATTTTTTTGAAAAAATCCCTAAGCCCCGGGATCACAATTTCAGCAAAAATCTCACTTTGGCAATTCACTCAAAAATGGTCCCAATCGGTTGCAAATGCTCCCCTGAAAGCGTTGGCGATGGAAACAGAAGGCTTTTTATCACAGGACAAGAAATCAGCCCTCAACAACTTAACCGGCGGAAAATATTTTTTTGAAAAAATCCCTAAGCCACGGGGTCAGAATTTCAGCAAAAATCTGACTTTTGGCAATTCACTCAAAAATGGTGCCAGAAGCTTGCAAATGCTCCCCTGAATGGTTTAGCAGTCAAAACAGAAGGCTTTTTATCACAGGACAAGAAATCAGCCCTCAACAACTTAACCGGCAGAAAATATTTTTTTGAAAAAATCCCTAAGCCTTCTGACTTTTGGCCATTCACTCAAAAATGGTGCCAAACGCTTGCAAATGCTCCCCTGAAAGCGTTGGCGATGGAAACAGAAGGCTTTTTATCACAGGACAAGAAATCAGCCCTCAACAACTTAACCGGCGGAAAATATTTTTTTGAAAAAATCCCTAAGCCCCGGGGTCACAATTTCAGCAAAAATCTGACTTTTGGCAATTCACTCAAAAATGGTGCCAGAAGCCTGCAAATACTCCCCTGAAAGGTTTAGCAGTCAAAACAGAAGGCTTTTTATCACAGGACAAGAAATCAGCCTTCAACAACTTAACCGGCGGAAAATATTTTTTTGAAAATATCCCTAAGCCTTCTGACTTTTGGCCATTCACTCAAAAATGGTGCCAAACGCTTGCAAATGCTCCCCTGAAAGCGTTGGCGATGGAAACAGAAGGCTTTTTATCACAGGACAAGAAATCAGCCCTCAACAACTTAACCGGCGGAAAATATTTTTTTGAAAAAATCTCTAAGCCCCGGGGTCACAATTTCAGATAAAATCTGACTTTTGGCAATTCACTCAAAAATGGTGCCGGAAGCTTGCAAATGCTCCCCTGAAAGGTTTAACAGTTGAAACAGAAGGCTTTTTATCACAGGACAAGAAATCAGCCCTCAACAACTTACCCAGCGGAAAATATTTTTTTGAAAAAATCCCTAAGCCCCGGGGGTCACAATTTCAGCTAAAATCTGACTTTTGGCAATTCACTCAAAAATGCTGCCAAACGCTTGCAAATGCTCCCCTGAAAGTGTTGGCGATGGAAACAGAAGGCTTTTTATCACAGGACAAGAAATCAGCCCTCAACAACTTAGCCGGCGGAAAATATTTTTATGAAAAAATCCCTAAGCCCCGGGGTCACAATTTCAGCAAAAATCTGACTTTTGGCAATTCACTCAAAAATGATGCCATAAGTTTGCAAATGCTCCCCTGCAAGGTTTGGCAGTCGAAACAGAAGGCTTTTTATCACAGGACAAGAAATCAGCCCTCAGCAACTTAACCGGCGGAAAATATTTTTTGGAAAAAATCCCTAAGCCCCGGGGTCACAATTTCAGCAAAAATCTGACTTTTGGCAATTCACTCAAAAATGATGCCATAAGTTTGCAAATGCTCCCCTGCAAGGTTTGGCAGTCGAAACAGAAGGCTTTTTATCACAGGACAAGAAATCAGCCCTCAACAACTTAACCGGCGGAAAATATTTTTTGGAAAAAATCCCTAAGCCCCGGGGTCAGAATTTCAGCAAAAATCTGACTTTTGGCGATTCACTCAAAAATGATGCCAGAAGCTTGCATATGCTCCCCTGAAAGGTTTGGCAGTCGAAACAGAAGGCTTTTTATCACAGGACAAGAAATCAGCCCTCAACAACTTAACCGGCGGAAAATATTTTTTTGAAAAAATTCCTAAGCCCCGGGGTCAGAATTTCAGCAAAAATCTGACTTTTGGCAATTCACTCAAAAATGATGCCAGAAGCTTGCAAATGCTCCCCTGAAAGGTTTGGCAGTCGAAACAGAAGGCTTTTTTATCACAGCACAAGAAATCAGCCCTCAACAACTTAACCGGCGGAAAATATTTTTTTGAAAAAATGCCTAAGCCCCGGGGTCAGAATTTCAGCAAAAATCTGACTTTTGGCAATTCACTCAAAAATGATGCCAGAAGTTTGCAAATGCTCCCCTGAAAGGTTTGGCAGTCGAAACAGAAGGCTTTTTATCACAGGACAAGAAATCAGCCGTCAACAACTTAACCGGCCGAAAATATTTTTTTGAAAAAATCCCTAAGCCCCGGGGTCAGAATTTCAGCAAAAATCTGACTTTTGGCGATTCACTCAAAAATGATGCCAGAAGCTTGCAAATGCTCCCCTGAAAGGTTTGGCAGTCGAAACAGAAGGCTTTTTATCACAGGACAAGAAATCAGCCCTCAACAACTTAACCGGCCGAAAATATTTTTTTGAAAAAATCCCTAAGCCCCGGGGTCAGAATTTCAGCAAAAATCTGACTTTTGGCGATTCACTCAAAAATGATGCCAGAAGCTGGCATATGCTCCCCTGAAAGGTTTGGCAGTCGAAACAGAAGGCTTTTTATCACAGGACAAGAAATCAGCCCTCAACAACTTAACCGGCGGAAAATATTTTTTTGAAAAAAACCCTAAGCCCCGGGGTCAGAATTTCAGCAAAAATCTGACTTTTGGCAATTCACTCAAAAATGATGCCAGAAGCTTGCAAATGCTCCCCTGAAAGGTTTGGCAGTCGAAACAGAAGGCTTTTTATCACAGGACAAGAAATCAGCCCTCAACAACTTAACCGGCGGAAAATATTTTTTTGAAAAAATCCCTAAGCCCCGGGGTCAGAATTTCAGCAAAAATCTGACTTTTGGCAATTCGCTCAAAAATGATGCCAGAAGCTTGCAAATGCTTCCCTGAAAGGTTTGGCAGACGAAACAGAAGGCTTTTTATCACAGGACAAGAAATCAGCCCTCAACAACTTAACCGGCGGAAAATATTTTTTTGAAAAAATCCCTAAGCCCGGGGTCAGAATTTCAGCAAAAATCTGACTTTTGGCAATTCACTCAAAAATGATGCCAGAAGCTTGCAAATGCTCCCCTGAAAGGTTTGGCAGTCGAAACAGAAGGCTTTTTATCACAGGACAAGAAATCAGCCCTCAACAACTTAACCGGCGGAAAATATTTTTTTGAAAAAATCCCTAAGCCCCGGGGTCAGAATTTCAGCAAAAATCTGACTTTTGGCAATTCGCTCAAAAATGATGCCAGAAGCTTGCAAATGCTTCCCTGAAAGGTTTGGCAGACGAAACAGAAGGCTTTTTATCACAGGACAAGAAATCAGCCCTCAACAACTTAACCGGCGGAAAATATTTTTGTGAAAAAATCCCTAAGCCCGGGGTCAGAATTTCAGCAAAAATCTGACTTTTGGCAATTCACTGAAAAATGATGCCAGAAGCTTGCAAATGCTCCCCTGAAAGGTTTGGCAGTCGAAACAGAAGGCTTTTTATCACAGGACAAGAAATCAGCCCTCAACAACTTAACCGGCGGAAAATATTTTTTTGAAAAAATCCCTAAGCCCCGGGGTCAGAATTTCATCAAAAATCTGACTTTTGGCGATTCACTCAAAAATGATGCCAGAAGCTTGTAAATGCTCCCCTGAAAGGATTGGGAGTCGAAACAGAAGGCTTTTTATCACAGGACAAGAAATCAGCCCTCAACAACTTAACCGGCGGAAAATATTTTTTTGAAAAAATCCCTAAGCCCCGGGGTCAGAATTTCAGCAAAAATCTGACTTTTGGCAATTCGCTCAAAAATGATGCCAGAAGCTTGCAAATGCTCCCCTGAAAGGTTTGGCAGTCGAAACAGAAGGCTTTTTATCACAGGACAAGAAATCAGCCCTCAACAACTTAACCGGCGGAAAATATTTTTTTGAAAAAATCCCTAAGCCCCGGGGTCAGAATTTCAGCAAAAATCTGACTTTTGGCAATTCACTCAAAAATGATGCCAGAAGCTTGGAAATGCTCCCCTGAAAGGTTTGGCAGTCGAAACAGAAGGCTTTTTATCACAGGACAAGAAATCAGCCCTCAACAACTTAACAGGCGGGAAATATTTTTTTGAAAAAATCCCTAAGCCCCGCGTCAGAATTTCAGCAAAAATCTGACTTTTGGCAATTCGCTCAAAAATGATGCCAGAAGCTTGCAAATGCTTCCCTGAAAGGTTTGGCAGACGAAACAGAAGGCTTTTTATCACAGGACAAGAAATCAGCCCTCAACAACTTAACTGCCGGAAAATAATTTTGAAAAAATCCCTAAGCCCCGGGGTCAGAATTTCATCAAAAATCTGACTTTTGGCGATTCACTCAAAAATGATGCCAGAAGCTTGTAAATGCTCCCCTGAAAGGATTGGGAGTCGAAACAGAAGGCTTTTTATCACAGGACAAGAAATCAGCCCTCAACAACTTAACCGGCGGAAAATATTTTTTTGAAAAAATCCCTAAGCCCCGGGGTCAGAATTTCAGCAAAAATCTGACTTTTGGCAATAAACTCAAAAATGATGCCAGAAGCTTGCAAATGCTCCCCTGAAAGGTTTGGCAGTCGAAACAGAAGGCTTTTTATCACAGGACAAGAAATCAGCCCTCAACAACTTAACCGGCGGAAAATATTTTTTTGAAAAAATCCCTAAGCCCCGGGGTCAGAATTTCAGCAAAAATCTGACTTTTGGAAATTCACTCAAAAATGATGCGAGAAGCGTGCAAACGCTCCTCTGAAAGGTTTGGCAGTGGAAACAGAAGGCTTTTTATCACAGGACAAGAAATCAGCCCTCAACAACTTAACCCGCGGAAAATATTTTTTTGAAAAAATCCCTAAGCCCCGGGGTCAGAATTTCAGCAAAAATCTGACTTTTGGCAATTCACTCAGAAATGATGCCAGAAGCTTGCAAATGCTCCCCTGAAAGGTTTGGCAGTCGAAACAGAAGGCTTTTTATCACAGGACAAGAAATCAGCCCTCAAAAACTTAACAGGCGGAAAATATTTTTTTGAAAAAATCCCTAAGCCCCGGGGTCAGAATTTCAGCAAAAATCTGACTTTTGGCAATTCACTCAAAAATGATGCCAGAAGCTTGCAAATGCTCCCCTGAAAGGTTTGGCAGTCGAAACAGAAGGCTTTTTATCACAGGACAAGAAATCAGCCCTCAACAACTTAACCGGCCGAAAATATTTTTTTGAAAAAATCCCTAAGCCCCGGGGTCAGAATTTCAGCAAAAATCTGACTTTTGGCAATTCACTCAAAAATGATGCCAGAAGTTTGCAAATGCTCCCCTGAAAGGTTTGGCAGTCGAAACAGAAGGCTTTTTATCACAGGACAAGAAATCAGCCCTCAACAACTTAACCGGCCGAAAATATTTTTTTGAAAAAATCCCTAAGCCCCGGGGTCATTATCTCAGCAAAAATCTGACCTTTGGCAATTCGCTCAAAAATGATGCCAGAAGCTTGCAAATGCTCCCCTGAAAGGTTTGGCAGTCGAAACAGAAGGCTTTTTATCACAGCACAAGAAATCAGCCCTCAACAACTTAACCGGCGGAAAATACTTTTTTGAAAAAATCCCTAAGCCCCGGGGTCAGAATTTCAGCAAAAATCTGACTTTTGGCAATTCACTCAAAAATGATGCCAGAAGTTTGCAAATGCTCCCCTGAAAGGTTTGGCAGTCGAAACAGAAGGCTTTTTATCACAGGACAAGAAATCAGCCCTCAACAACTTAACCGGCCGAAAATATTTTTTTGAAAAAATCCCTAAGCCCCGGGGTCAGAATTTCAGGAAAAATCTGACTTTTGGCGATTCACTCAAAAATGATGCCAGAAGCTTGCATATGCTCCCCTGAAAGGTTTGGCAGTGGAAACAGAAGGCTTTTTATCACAGGACAAGAAATCAGCCCTCAACAACTTAACCGGCGGAAAATATTTTTTTGAAAAAATCCCTAAGCCCCGGGGTCAGAATTTCAGCAAAAATCTGACTTTTGGCAATTCACTCAGAAATGATCCCAGAAGCTTGCAAATGCTCCCCTGAAAGGTTTGGCAGTCGAAACAGAAGGCTTTTTATCACAGGAGAAGAAATCAGCACTCAACAACTTAACAGGCGGAAAATATTTTTTGGAAAAAATCCCTAAGCCCCGGGGTCAGAATTTCAGCAAAAATCTGACTTTTGGCAATTCACTCAAAAATGATGCCAGAAGCTTGCAAATGCTCCCCTGAAAGGTTTGGCAGTCGAAACAGAAGGCTTTTTATCACAGAACAAGAAATCAGCCCTCAACAACTTAACCGGCGGAAAATATTTTTTTGAAAAAATCCCTAAGCCCCGGGGTCAGAATTTCAGCAAAAATCTGACTTTTGGCAATTCGCTCAAAAAAGGATGCCAGAAGCTTGCAAATGCTTCCCTGAAAGGTTTGGCAGACGAAACAGAAGGCTTTTTATCACAGGACAAGAAATCAGTCCTCAACAACTTAACCGCCGGAAAATAATTTTGAAAAAATCCCTAAGCCCCGGGGTCAGAATTTCAGCAAAAATCTGACTTTTGGCGATTCACTCAAAAATGATGCCAGAAGCTTGTAAATGCTTCCCTGAAAGGATTGGGAGTCGAAATAGAAGGCTTTTTATCACAGGACAAGAAATCAGCCCTCAACAACTTAACCGGCGGAAAATATTTTTTTGAAAAAATCCCTAAGCCCCGGGGTCAGAATTTCAGCAAAAATCTGACTTTTGGCAATTCACTCAGAAATGATGCCAGAAGCTTGTAAATGCTCCCCTGAAAGGATTGGGAGTCGAAACAGAAGGCTTTTTATCACAGGACAAGAAATCAGCCCTCAACAACTTAACAGGCGGAAAATATTTTTTTGAAAAAATCCCTAAGCCCCGGGGTCAGAATTTCAGCAAAAATCTGACTTTTGGCAATTCACTCAAAAATGATGCCAGAAGCTTGCAAATGCTTCCCTGAAAGGTTTGGCAGACGAAACAGAAGGCTTTTTATCACAGGACAAGAAATCAGCCCTCAACAACTTAACTGCCGGAAAATAATTTTGAAAAAATCCCTAAGCCCCGGGGTCAGAATTTCAGCAAAAATCTGACTTTTGGCAATTCACTCAAAAATGATGCCAGAAGCTTGTAAATGCTCCCCTGAAAGGATTGGGAGTCGAAACAGAAGGCTTTTTATCACAGGACAAGAAATCAGCCCTCAACAACTTAACCGGCGGAAAATATTTTTTTGAAAAAATCCCTAAGCCCCGGGGTGAGAATTTCAGCAAAAATCTGACTTTTGGCAATAAACTCAAAAATGACGCCAGAAGCTTGCAAATGCTCCCCTGAAAGGTTTGGCAGTCGAAACAGAAGGCTTTTTATCACAGGACAAGAAATCAGCCCTCAACAACTTAACCGGCGGAAAATATTTTTTTGAAAAAATCCCTAAGCCCCGGGGTCAGAATTTCAGCAAAAATCTGACTTTTGGCAATTCACTCAAAAATGATGCGAGAAGCGTGCAAACGCTCCCCTGAAAGGTTTGGCAGTGGAAACAGAAGGCTTTTTATCACAGGACAAGAAATCAGCCCTCAAAAACTTAACCGGCGGAAAATATTTTTTTGAAAAAATCCCTAAGCCCCGGGGTCAGAATTTCAGCAAAAATCTGACTTTTGGCAATTCACTCAGAAATGATCCCAGAAGCTTGCAAATGCTCCCCTGAAAGGTTTGGCAGTCGAAACAGAAGGCTTTTTATCACAGGAGAAGAAATCAGCACTCAACAACTTAACAGGCGGAAAATATTTTTTTGAAAAAATCCCTAAGCCCCGGGGTCAGAATTTCAGCAAAAATCTGACTTTTGGCAATTCACTCAAAAATGATGCCAGAAGCTTGCAAATGCTTCCCTGAAAGGTTTGGCAGACGAAACAGAAGGCTTTTTATCACAGGACAAGAAATCAGTCCTCAACAACTTAACCGCCGGAAAATAATTTTGAAAAAATCCCTAAGCCCCGGGGTCAGAATTTCAGCAAAAATCTGACTTTTGGCGATTCACTCAAAAATGATGCCAGAAGCTTGTAAATGCTTCCCTGAAAGGATTGGGAGTCGAAATAGAAGGCTTTTTATCACAGGACAAGAAATCAGCCCTCAACAACTTAACCGGCGGAAAATATTTTTTTGAAAAAATCCCTAAGCCCCGGGGTGAGAATTTCAGCAAAAATCTGACTTTTGGCAATTCACTCAGAAATGATGCCAGAAGCTTGTAAATGCTCCCCTGAAAGGATTGGGAGTCGAAACAGAAGGCTTTTTATCACAGGACAAGAAATCAGCCCTCAACAACTTAACCGGCGGAAAATATTTTTTTGAAAAAATCCCTAAGCCCCGGGGTGAGAATTTCAGCAAAAATCTGACTTTTGGCAATAAACTCAAAAATGACGCCAGAAGCTTGCAAATGCTCCCCTGAAAGGTTTGGCAGTCGAAACAGAAGGCTTTTTATCACAGGACAAGAAATCAGCCCTCAACAACTTAACCGGCGGAAAATATTTTTTTGAAAAAATCCCTAAGCCCCGGGGTCAGAATTTCAGCAAAAATCTGACTTTTGGCAATTCACTCAAAAATGATGCGAGAAGCGTGCAAACGCTCCCCTGAAAGGTTTGGCAGTGGAAACAGAAGGCTTTTTATCACAGGACAAGAAATCAGCCCTCAAAAACTTAACCGGCGGAAAATATTTTTTTGAAAAAATCCCTAAGCCCCGGGGTCAGAATTTCAGCAAAAATCTGACTTTTGGCAATTCACTCAGAAATGATCCCAGAAGCTTGCAAATGCTCCCCTGAAAGGTTTGGCAGTCGAAACAGAAGGCTTTTTATCACAGGACAAGAAATCAGCACTCAACAACTTAACAGGCGGAAAATATTTTTTTGAAAAAATCCCTAAGCCCCGGGGTCAGAATTTCAGCAAAAATCTGACTTTTGGCAATTCACTCAAAAATGATGCCAGAAGCTTGCAAATGCTCCCCTGAAAGGTTTGGCAGTCGAAACAGAAGGCTTTTTATCACAGAACAAGAAATCAGCCCTCAACAACTTAACCGGCGGAAAATATTTTTTTGAAAAAATCCCTAAGCCCCGGGGTCAGAATTTCAGCAAAAATCTGACTTTTGGCAATTCGCTCAAAAAAGGATGCCAGAAGCTTGCAAATGCTTCCCTGAAAGGTTTGGCAGACGAAACAGAAGGCTTTTTATCACAGGACAAGAAATCAGTCCTCAACAACTTAACCGCCGGAAAATAATTTTGAAAAAATCCCTAAGCCCCGGGGTCAGAATTTCAGCAAAAATCTGACTTTTGGCAATTCACTCAAAAATGATGCGAGAAGCGTGCAAACGCTCCCCTGAAAGGTTTGGCAGTGGAAACAGAAGGCTTTTTATCACAGGACAAGAAATCAGCCCTCAAAAACTTAACCGGCGGAAAATATTTTTTTGAAAAAATCCCTAAGCCCCGGGGTCAGAATTTCAGCAAAAATCTGACTTTTGGCAATTCACTCAGAAATGATCCCAGAAGCTTGCAAATGCTCCCCTGAAAGGTTTGGCAGTCGAAACAGAAGGCTTTTTATCACAGGACAAGAAATCAGCACTCAACAACTTAACAGGCGGAAAATATTTTTTTGAAAAAATCCCTAAGCCCCGGGGTCAGAATTTCAGCAAAAATCTGACTTTTGGCAATTCACTCAAAAATGATGCCAGAAGCTTGCAAATGCTCCCCTGAAAGGTTTGGCAGTCGAAACAGAAGGCTTTTTATCACAGAACAAGAAATCAGCCCTCAACAACTTAACCGGCGGAAAATATTTTTTTGAAAAAATCCCTAAGCCCCGGGGTCAGAATTTCAGCAAAAATCTGACTTTTGGCAATTCGCTCAAAAAAGGATGCCAGAAGCTTGCAAATGCTTCCCTGAAAGGTTTGGCAGACGAAACAGAAGGCTTTTTATCACAGGACAAGAAATCAGCCCTCAACAACTTAACCGGCGGAAAATATTTTTTTGAAAAAATCCCTAAGCCCCGGGGTCAGAATTTCAGCAAAAATCTGACTTTTGGCGATTCACTCAAAAATGATGCCAGAAGCTTGTAAATGCTTCCCTGAAAGGATTGGGAGTTGAAATAGAAGGCTTTTTATCACAGGACAAGAAATCAGCCCTCAACAACTTAACCGGCGGAAAATATTTTTTTGAAAAAATCCCTAAGCCCCGGGGTCAGAATTTCAGCAAAAATCTGACTTTTGGCAATTCACTCAGAAATGATGCCAGAAGCTTGTAAATGCTCCCCTGAAAGGATTGGGAGTCGAAACAGAAGGCTTTTTATCACAGGACAAGAAATCAGCCCTCAACAACTTAACAGGCGGAAAATATTTTTTTGAAAAAATCCCTAAGCCCCGGGGTCAGAATTTCAGCAAAAATCTGACTTTTGGAAATTCACTCAAAAATGATGCCAGAAGCTTGCAAATGCTTCCCTGAAAGGTTTGGCAGACGAAACAGAAGGCTTTTTATCACAGGACAAGAAATCAGCCCTCAACAACTTAACTGCCGGAAAATAATTTTGAAAAAATCCCTAAGCCCCGGGGTCAGAATTTCAGCAAAAATCTGACTTTTGGCAATTCACTCAAAAATGATGCCAGAAGCTTGTAAATGCTCCCCTGAAAGGATTGGGAGTCGAAACAGAAGGCTTTTTATCACAGGACAAGAAATCAGCCCTCAACAACTTAACCGGCGGAAAATATTTTTTTGAAAAAATCCCTAAGCCCCGGGGTCAGAATTTCAGCAAAAATCTGACTTTTGGCAATAAACTCAAAAATGACGCCAGAAGCTTGCAAATGCTCCCCTGAAAGGTTTGGCAGTCGAAACAGAAGGCTTTTTATCACAGGACAAGAAATCAGCCCTCAACAACTTAACCGGCGGAAAATATTTTTTTGAAAAAATCCCTAAGCCCCGGGGTCAGAATTTCAGCAAAAATCTGACTTTTGGCAATTCACTCAAAAATGATGCGAGAAGCGTGCAAACGCTCCCCTGAAAGGTTTGGCAGTGGAAACAGAAGGCTTTTTATCACAGGACAAGAAATCAGCCCTCAAAAACTTAACCGGCGGAAAATATTTTTTTGAAAAAATCCCTAAGCCCCGGGGTCAGAATTTCAGCAAAAATCTGACTTTTGGCAATTCACTCAGAAATGATCCCAGAAGCTTGCAAATGCTCCCCTGAAAGGTTTGGCAGTCGAAACAGAAGGCTTTTTATCACAGGACAAGAAATCAGCACTCAACAACTTAACAGGCGGAAAATATTTTTTTGAAAAAATCCCTAAGCCCCGGGGTCAGAATTTCAGCAAAAATCTGACTTTTGGCAATTCACTCAAAAATGATGCCAGAAGCTTGCAAATGCTCCCCTGAAAGGTTTGGCAGTCGAAACAGAAGGCTTTTTATCACAGAACAAGAAATCAGCCCTCAACAACTTAACCGGCGGAAAATATTTTTTTGAAAAAATCCCTAAGCCCCGGGGTCAGAATTTCAGCAAAAATCTGACTTTTGGCAATTCGCTCAAAAATGATGCCAGAAGCTTGCAAATGCTTCCCTGAAAGGTTTGGCAGACGAAACAGAAGGCTTTTTATCACAGGACAAGAAATCAGTCCTCAACAACTTAACCGCCGGAAAATAATTTCGAAAAAATCCCTAAGCCCCGGGGTCAGAATTTCAGCAAAAATCTGACTTTTGGCAATTCACTCAAAAATGATGCGAGAAGCTTGCAAACGCTCCCCTGAAAGGTTTGGCAGTCGAAACAGAAGGCTTTTAATCACAGGACAAGAAATCAGCCCTCAACAACTTAACCGGCGGAAAATATTTTTTTGAAAAAATCCCAAAGCCCCGGGGTCACAATTTCAGCAAAAATCTGACTTTTGGCAATTCACTCAAAAATGATGCCAGAAGCTTGCATATGCTCCCCTGAAAGGTTTGGCAGTCGAAACAGAAGGCTTTTTATCACAGGACAAGAAATCAGCCCTCAACAACTTAACCGGCGGAAAATATTTTTTTGAAAAAATCCCTAAGCCCCGGGGTCAGAATTTCAGCAAAAATCTGACTTTTGGCAATTCACTCAAAAATGATGCGAGAAGCTTGGAAATGCTCCCCTGAAAGGTTTGGCAGTCGAAACAGAAGGCTTTTTATCACAGGACAAGAAATCAGCCCTCAACAACTTAACCGGCGGAAAATATTTTTTTGAAAAAATCCCTAAGCCACGGGGTCAGAATTTCAGCAAAAATCTGACTTTTGGCAATTCACTCAAAAATGATGCCAGAAGCTTGGAAATGCTCCCCTGAAAGGTTTGGCAGTCGAAACAGAAGGCTTTTTATCAGAGGACAAGAAATCAGCCCTCAACAACTTAACCGGCGGAAAATATTTTTTTGAAAAAATCCCTAAGCCCCGGGGTCAGAATTTCAGCAAAAATATGACTTTTGGCAACTCACTCAGAAATGATGCCAGAAGCTTGCAAATGCTCCCCTGAAAGGTTTGGCAGTCGAAACAGAAGGCTTTTTATCACAGGACAAGAAATCAGCCCTCAACAACTTAACAGGCGGAAAATATTTTTTTGAAAAAATCCCTAAGCCCCCGGGGTCAGAATTTCAGCAAAAATCTGACTTTTTGCAATTCACTCAAAAATGATGCCGGAAGCTTGCAAATGCTCCCCAGAAAGGTTTGGCAGTCGAAACAGAAGGCTTTTTATCACAGGACAAGAAATCAGCCCTCAACAACGTAACCGAAGGAAAATATTTTTTTGAAAAAATCCCTAAGCCCCGGGGTCAGAATTTCAGCAAAAATCTGACTTTTGGCAATTCACTCAAAAATGATGCCAGAAGCTTGCAAATGCTCCCCTGAAAGGTTTGGCAGTCGAAACAGAAGGCTTTTTATCACAGGACAAGAAATCAGCCCTCAACAACTTAACCGGCGGAAAATATTTTTTTGAAAAAATCCCTAAGCCCCGGGGTCAGAATTTCAGCAAAAATCTGACTTTTGGCAATAAACTCAAAAATGATGCCAGAAGCTTGCAAATGCTCCCCTGAAAGGTTTGGCAGTCGAAACAGAAGGCTTTTTATCACAGGACAAGAAATCAGCCCTCAACAACTTAACCGGCGGAAAATATTTTTTTGAAAAAATCCCTAAGCCCCGGGGTCAGAATTTCATCAAAAATCTGAATTTTGGCAATTCACTCAAAAATGATGCCAGAAGCTTGCAAATGCTCCCCTGAAAGGTTTGGCAGTCGAAACAGGAGGCTTTTTATCACAGGACAAGAAATCAGCCCTCAACAACTTAACCGGCGGAAAATATTTTTTTGAAAAAATCCCTAAGCCCCGGGGTCAGAATTTCCGCAAAAATCTGACTTTTGGCAATTCACTCAAAAATGATGCCAGAAGCTTGGAAATGCTCCCCTCAAAGGTTTGGCAGTCGAAACAGAAGGCTTTTTATCACAGGACAAGAAATCAGCCCTCAACAACTTAACCGGCGGAAAATATTTTTTTGAAAATATCCCTAAGCCCCGGGGTCAGAATTTCAGTAAAAATCTGACTTTCGGCGATTCACTCAAAAATCATGCCAGAAGCTTGTAAATGCTCCCCTGAAAGGATTGGGAGTCGAAACAGAAGGCTTTTTATCACAGGACAAGAAATCAGCCCTCAACAACTTAACCGGCGGAAAATATTTTTTTGAAAAAATCCCTAAGCCCCGGGGTCAGAATTTCAGCAAAAATCTGACTTTTGGCAATTCACTCAAAAATGATGCCAGAAGCTTGCAAATGCTCCCCTGGAAGGTTTGGCAGTCGAAACAGAAGGCTTTTTATCACAGCACAAGAAATCAGCCCTCAACAACTTAACCGGCGGAAAATATTTTTTTGAAAAAATCCCTAAGCCCCGGGGTCAGAATTTCAGCAAAAATCTGACTTTTGGCAATTCACTCAAAAATGATGCCAGAAGCTTGCAAATGCTCCCCTGAAAGGTTTGGCAGTCGAAACAGAAGGCTTTTTATCACAGGACAAGAAATCAGCCCTCAACAACTTAACCGGCGGAAAATATTTTTTTGAAAAAATCCCTAAGCCCCGGGGTCAGAATTTCAGCAAAAATCTGACTTTTGGCAATTCACTCAAAAATGATGCCAGAAGCTTTCAAACGCTCCCCTGATACGTTTGGCAGTAGAAACAGAAGGCTTTTTATCACAGGACAAGAAATCAGCCCTCAACAACTTAACCGGCGGAAAATATTTTTTTGAAAAAAATCCCTAAGCCCCGGGGTCAGAATTTCAGCAAAAATCTGACTTTTGGCATTTCACTCAAAAATGATGCCAGAAGCTTGCAAATGCTCCCCTGAAAGGATTGGGAGTCGAAACAGAAGGCTTTTTATCACAGGACAAGAAATCAGCCCTCAACAACTTAACCGGCGGAAAATATTTTTTTGAAAAAAATCCCTAAGCCCCGGGGTCAGAATTTCAGCAAAAATCTGACTTTTGGCGATTCACTCAAAAATGATGCCAGAAGCTTGCAATTCCCCCCCTGAAAGGTTTGGCAGTCGAAACAGAAGGCTTTTTATCACAGGACAAGAAAGCAGCCCTCAACAACTTAACCGGCGGAAAATATTTTTTTGAAAAAATCCCTAAGCCCCGGGGTCAGAATTTCAGCAAAAATCTGACTTTTGGCAATTCACTCAAAAATGATGCCGGAAGCTTGCAAATGCTCCCCAGAAAGGTTTGGCAGTCGAAACAGAAGGCTTTTTATCACAGGACAAGAAATCAGCCCTCAACAACTTAACCAGCGGAAAATATTTTTTTGAAAAAATCCCTAAGCACCGGGGTCAGAATTTCAGCAAAAATCTGACTTTTGGCAATTCACTCAAAAATGATGCCAGAAGCATGCAATTCCCCCCCCCCCTGAAAGGTTTGGCAGTCGAAACAGAAGGCTTTTTATCACAGGACAAGAAAGCGGCCCTCAACAACTTAACCGGCGGAAAATATTTTTTTGAAAAAATCCCTATGCCCCGGGGTCAGAATTTCAGCAAAAATCTGACTTTTGGCAATTCACTCAAAAATGATGCGAGAAGCTTGCAAACGCTACCCTGAAAGGTTTGGCAGTGGAAGCAGAAGGCTTTTTATCACAGGACAAGAAATCAGCCCTCAACAACTTAACCGGCGGAAAATATTTTTTTGAAAAAATCCCTAAGCCCCGGGGTCAGAATTTCAGCAAAAATCTGACTTTTGGCAATTCACTCAGAAGTGATGCCAGAAGCTTGCAAATGCTCCCCTGAAAGGTTTGGCAGTTGAAACAGAAGGCTTTTTATCACAGGACAAGAAATCAGCCCTCAACAACTTAACCGGCGGAAAATATTTTTTTGAAAAAATCCCTAAGCCCCGGGGTCAGAATTTCAGCAAAAATCTGACTTTTGGCAATTCACTCAAAAATGATGCCAGAAGCTTGCAAATGCTCCCCTGAAAGGTTTGGCAGTCGAAACAGAAGGCTTTTTATCACAGGACAAGAAATCAGCCCTCAACAACTTAACCGGCGGAAAATATTTTTTTGAAAAAATCCCTAAGCCCCGGGGTCAGAATTTCAGCAAAAATCTGACTTTTGGCAATTCACTCAAAAATGATGCCAGAAGCTTGCAAATGCTCCCCTGAAAGGTTTGGCAGTCGAAACAGAAGGCTTTTTATCACAGGACAAGAAATCAGCCCTCAACAACTTAACCGGCGGAAAATATTTTTTTGAAAAAATCCCTAAGCCACGGGGTCAGAATTTCAGCAAAAATCTGACTTTTGGCAATTCACTCAAAAATGATGCCAGAAGCTTGGAAATGCTCCCCTGAAAGGTTTGGCAGTCGAAACTGAAGGCTTTTTATCACAGGACAAGAAATCAGCCCTCAACAACTTAACCGGCGGAAAATATTTTTTTGCAAAAATCCCTAAGCCCCGGGGTCAGAATTTCAGCAAAAATCTGACTTTTGGCAATTCACTCAAAAATGATGCCAGAAGCTTGCAAACGCTCCCCTGATAGGTTTGGCAGTCGAAACAGAAGGCTTTTTATCACAGGACAAGAAATCAGCCCTCAACAACTTAACCGGCGGAAAATATTTTTTTGAAAAAAATCCCTAAGCCCCGGGGTCAGAATTTCAGCAAAAATCTGACTTTTGGCATTTCACTCAAAAATGATGCCAGAAGCTTGCAAATGCTCCCCTGAAAGGATTGGGAGTCGAAACAGAAGGCTTTTTATCACAGGACAAGAAATCAGCCCTCAACAACTTAACCGGCGGAAAATATTTTTTTGAAAAAATCCCTAAGCCCCGGGGTCAGAATTTCCGCAAAAATCTGACTTTTGGCAATTCACTCAAAAATGATGCCAGATGCTTGGAAATGCTCCCCTCAAAGGTTTGGCAGTCGAAACAGAAGGCTTTTTATCACAGGACAAGAAATCAGCCCTCAACAACTTAACCGGCGGAAAATATTTTTTTGAAAATATCCCTAAGCCCCGGGGTCAGAATTTTAGCAAAAATCTGACTTTTGGCAATTCACTCAAAAATGATGCCAGAAGCTTGCAAATGCTCCCCTGAAAGGTTTGGCAGTCGAAACAGAAGGCTTTTTATCACAGGACAAGAAATCAGCCCTCAACAACTTAACCGGCGGAAAATATTTTTTTGAAAAAATCCCTAAGCCCTGGGGTCAGAATTTCAGGAAAAATCTGACTTTTGGCGATTCACTCAAAAATGATGCCAGAAGCTTGCAATTCCCCCCCTGAAAGGTTTGGCAGTCGAAACAGAAGGCTTTTTATCACAGGACAAGAAAGCAGCCCTCAACAACTTAACCGGCGGAAAATATTTTTTTGAAAAAATCCCTAAGCCCCGGGGTCAGGATTTCAGCAAAAATCTGACTTTTGGCAATTCACTCAAAAATGATGCCGGAAGCTTGCAAATGCTCCCCAGAAAGGTTTGGCAGTCGAAACAGAAGGCTTTTTATCACAGGACAAGAAATCAGCCCTCAACAACTTAACCGGCCGAAAATATTTTTTTGCAAAAATCCCTAAGCCCCGGGGTCAGAATTTCAGCAAAAATCTGACTTTTGGCAATTCACTCAAAAATGATGCCAGAAGCTTGCAAATGCTCCCCTGAAAGGTTTGGCAGTCGAAACAGAAGGCTTTTTATCACAGGACAAGAAAGCAGCCCTCAACAACTTAACCGGCGGAAAATATTTTTTTGAAAAAATCCCTAAGCCCCCGGGGTCAGAATTTCAGCAAAAATCTGACTTTTGGCAATTCACTCAAAAATGATGCCGGAAGCTTGCAAATGCTCCCCAGAAAGGTTTGGCAGTCGAAACAGAAGGCTTTTTATCACAGGACAAGAAATCAGCCCTCAACAACTTAACCGGCGGAAAATATTTTTTTGAAAAAATCCCTAAGCTCCGGGGTCAGAATTTCAGCAAAAATCTGACTTTTGGCGATTCAATCAAAAATGATGCCAGAAGCTTGCAAATGCTCCCCTGAAAGGTTTGGCAGTCGAAACAGAAGGCTTTTTATCACAGGACAAGAAATCAGCCCTCAACAACGTAACCGAAGGAAAATATTTTTTTGAAAAAATCCCTAAGCCCCGGGGTCAGAATTTCAGCAAAAATCTGACTTTTGGCAATTCACTCAAAAATGATGCCAGAAGCTTGCAAATGCTCCCCTGAAAGGTTTGGCAGTCGAAACAGAAGGCTTTTTATCACAGGACAAGAAATCAGCCCTCAACAACTTAACCGGCGGAAAATATTTTTTTGAAAAAATCCCTAAGCCCCGGGGTCAGAATTTCAGCAAAAATCTGACTTTTGGCGATTCAATCAAAAATGATGCCAGAAGCTTGTAAATGCTCCCCTGAAAGGATTGGGAGTCGAAACAGAAGGCTTTTTATCACAGGACAAGAAATCAGCCCTCAACAACTTAACCGGCGGAAAATATTTTTTTGAAAAAATCCCTAAGCACCGGGGTCAGAATTTCAGCAAAAATCTGACTTTTGGCAATTCACTCAAAAATGATGCCAGAAGCTTGCAAATGCTCCCCTGAAAGGTTTGGCAGTCGAAACAGAAGGCTTTTTATCACAGGACAAGAAATCAGCCCTCAACAACGTAACCGAAGGAAAATATTTTTTGGAAAAAATCCCTAAGCCCCGGGGTCAGAATTTCAGCAAAAATCTGACTTTTGGCAATTCACTCAGAAGTGATGCCAGAAGCTTGCAAATGCTCCCCTGAAAGGTTTGGCAGTCGAAACAGAAGGCTTTTTATCACAGCACAAGAAATCAGCCCTCAACAACTTAACCGGCGGAAAATATATTTTTGAAAAAATCCCTAAGCCCCGGGGTCAGAATTTCAGCAAAAATCTGACTTTTGGCAATAAACTCAAAAATGATGCCAGAAGCTTGCAAATGCTCCCCTGAAAGGTTTGGCAGTCGAAACAGAAGGCTTTTTAATCACAGGACAAGAAATCAGCCCTCAACAACTTAACCGGCGGAAAATATTTTTTTGAAAAAATCCCTAAGCCCCGGGGTCAGAATTTCAGCAAAAATCTGACTTTTGGCAATAAACTCAAAAATGTTGCCATAAGCTTGCAAATGCTCCCCTGAAAGGTTTGGCAGTCGAAACAGAAGGCTTTTTATCACAGGACAAGAAATCAGCCCTCAACAACTTAACAGGCGGAAAATATTTTTTTGAAAAAATCCCTAAGCCCCGGGGTCAGAATTTCATCAAAAATCTGAATTTTGGCAATTCACTCAAAAATGATGCCAGAAGCTTGCAAATGCTCCCCTGAAAGGTTTGGCAGTCGAAACAGAAGGCTTTTTATCACAGGACAAGAAATCAGCCCTCAACAACTTAACCGGCGGAAAATATTTTTTTGAAAAAATCCCTAAGCCCCGGGGTCAGAATTTCCGCAAAAATCTGACTTTTGGCAATTCACTCAAAAATGATGCCAGAAGCTTGGAAATGCTCCCCTCAAAGGTTTGGCAGTCGAAACAGAAGGCTTTTTATCACAGGACAAGAAATCAGCCCTCAACAACTTAACCGGCGGAAAATATTTTTTTGAAAATATCCCTAAGCCCCGGGGTCAGAATTTCAATAAAAATCTGACTTTCGGCGATTCACTCAAAAATGATGCCAGAAGCTTGTAAATGCTCCCCTGAAAGGATTGGGAGTCGAAACAGAAGGCTTTTTATCACAGGACAAGAAATCAGCCCTCAACAACTTAACCGGCGGAAAATATTTTTTTGAAAAAATCCCTAAGCCCCGGGGTCAGAATTTCAGCAAAAATCTGACTTTTGGCAATTCACTCGAAAATGATGCCAGAAGCTTGCAAATGCTCCCCTGAAAGGTTTGGCAGTCGAAACAGAAGGCTTTTTATCACAGCACAAGAAATCAGCCCTCAACAACTTAACCGGCGGAAAATATTTTTTTGAAAAAATCCCTAAGCCCCGGGGTCAGAATTTCAGCAAAAATCTGACTTTTGGCAATTCACTCAAAAATGATGCCAGAAGCTTGCAAATGCTCCCCTGAAAGGTTTGGCAGTCGAAACAGAAGGCTTTTTATCACAGGACAAGAAATCAGCCCTCAACAACTTAACCGGCGGAAAATATTTTTTTGAAAAAATCCCTAAGCCCCGGGGTGAGAATTTCAGCAAAAATCTGACTTTTGGCAATAAACTCAAAAATGACGCCAGAAGCTTGCAAATGCTCCCCTGAAAGGTTTGGCAGGCGAAACAGAAGGCTTTTTATCACAGGACAAGAAATCAGCCCTCAACAACTTAACCGGCCGAAAATATTTTTTTGCAAAAATCCCTAAGCCCCGGGGTCAGAATTTCAGCAAAAATCTGACTTTTGGCAATTCACTCAAAAATGATGCCAGAAGCTATCAAACGCTCCCCTGATAGGTTTGGCAGTCGAAACAGAAGGCTTTTTATCACAGGACAAGAAATCAGCCCTCAACAACTTAACCGGCGGAAAATATTTTTTTGAAAAAAATCCCTAAGCCCCGGGGTCAGAATTTCAGCAAAAAATCTGACTTTTGGCAATTCACTCAAAAATGATGCCAGAAGCTTGCAAATGCTCCCCTGAAAGGATTGGGAGTCGAAACAGAAGGCTTTTTATCACAGGACAAGAAATCAGCCCTCAACCACTTAACCGGCAGAAAATATTTTTTTGAAAAAATCCCTAAGCCCCGGGGTCAGAATTTCAGCAAAAATCTGACTTTTGGCGATTCACTCAAAAATGATGCCAGAAGCTTGCAATTCCCCCCCCTGAAAGGTTTGGCAGTCGAAACAGAAGGCTTTTTATCACAGGACAAGAAAGCAGCCCTCAACAACTTAACCGGCGGAAAATATTTTTTTGAAAAAATCCCTAAGCCCCGGGGTAAGAATTTCAGCAAAAATCTGACTTTTGGCAATTCACTCAAAAATGATGCCGGAAGCTTGCAAATGCTCCCCAGAAAGGTTTGGCAGTCGAAACAGAAGGCTTTTTATCACAGGACAAGAAATCAGCCCTCAACAACTTAACTGGCGGAAAATATTTTTTTGAAAAAATCCCTAAGCACCGGGGTCAGAATTTCAGCAAAAATCTGACTTTTGGCAATTCACTCAAAAATGATGCCAGAAGCTTGCAATTCCCCCCCTGAAAGGTTTGGCAGTCGAAACAGAAGGCTTTTTATCACAGGACAAGAAAGCAGCCCTCAACAACTTAACCGGCGGAAAATATTTTTTTGAAAAAATCCCTAAGCCCCGGGGTCAGAATTTCAGCAAAAATCTGACTTTTGGCAATTCACTCAAAAATGATGCCGGAAGCTTGCAAATGCTCCCCAGAAAGGTTTGGTAGTCGAAACAGAAGGCTTTTTATCACAGGACAAGAAATCAGCCCTCAACAACTTAACCGGCGGAAAATATTTTTTTGCAAAAATCCCTAAGCCCCGGGGTCAGAATTTCAGCAAAAATCTGACTTTTGGCGATTCACTCAAAAATGATGCCAGAAGCTTGCAAATGCTCCCCTGAAAGGTTTGGCAGTCGAAACAGAAGGCTTTTTATCACAGGACAAGAAATCAGCCCTCAACAACGTAACCGAAGGAAAATATTTTTTTGAAAAAATCCCTAAGCCCCGGGGTCAGAATTTCAGCAAAAATCTGACTTTTGGCAATACACTCAAAAATGATGCCAGAAGCTTGCAAATGCTCCCCTGAAAGGATTGGGAGTCGAAACAGAAGGCTTTTTATCACAGGACAAGAAATTAGCCCTCAACAACTTAACCGGCGGAAAATATTTTTTTGAAAAAATCCCTAAGCCCCGGGGTCAGAATTTCAGCAAAAATCTGACTTTTGGCAATTCACTCAAAAATGATGCCAGAAGCTTGCAAATGCTCCCCTGAAAGGTTTGGCAGTCGAAACAGAAGGCTTTTTATCACAGGACAAGAAATCAGCCCTCAACAACTTAACCGGCGGAAAATATTTTTTTGAAAAAATCCCTAAGCCCCGGGGTCAGAATTTCAGCAAAAATCTGACTTTTGGCAATTCACTCAAAAATGATGCGAGAAGCTTGCAAACGCTCCCCTGAAAGGTTTGGCAGTGGAAACAGAAGGCTTTTTATCACAGGACAAGAAATCAGCCCTCAACAACTTAACCGGCGGAAAATATTTTTTTGAAAAAATCCCTAAGCCCCGGGGTCAGAATTTCAGCAAAAATCTGACTTTTGGCAATTCACTCAGAAGTGATGCCAGAAGCTTGCAAATGCTCCCCTGAAAGGTTTGGCAGTCGAAACAGAAGGCTTTTTATCACAGGACAAGAAATCAGCCCTCAACAACTTAACCGGCGGAAAATATATTTTTGAAAAAATCCCTAAGCCCCGGGGTCAGAATTTCAGCAAAAATCTGACTTTTGGCAATTCACTCAAAAATGATGCCAGAAGCTTGGAAATGCTCCCCTGAAAGGTTTGGCAGTCGAAACAGAAGGCTTTTTATCACAGGACAAGAAATCAGCCCTCAACAACTTAACCGGCGGAAAATATTTTTTTGAAAAAATCCCTAAGCCCCGGGGTCAGAATTTCAGCAAAAATCTGACTTTTGGCAATTCACTCAGAAGTGATGCCAGAAGCTTGCAAATGCTCCCCTGAAAGGTTTGGCAGTCGAAACAGAAGGCTTTTTATCACAGGACAAGAAATCAGCCCTCAACAACTTAACCGCCGGAAAATATTTTTTTGAAAAAATCCCTAAGCCCCGGGGTCAGAATTTCAGCAAAAATCTGACTTTTGGCAATTCACTCAAAAATGATGCCAGAAGCTTGTAAATGCTCCCCTGAAAGGATTGGGAGTCGAAACAGAAGGCTTTTTATCACAGGACAAGAAATCAGCCCTCAACAACTTAACCGGCGGAAAATATTTTTTTGAAAAAATCCCTAAGCCCCGGGGTCAGAATTTCAGCAAAAATCTGACTTTTGGCAATTCGCTCAAAAATGATGCCAGAAGCTTGCAAATGCTCCCCTGAAAGGTTTGGCAGTCGAAACAGAAGGCTTTTTATCACAGGACAAGAAATCAGCCCTCAACAACTTAACCGGCGGAAAATATTTTTTTGAAAAAATCCCTAAGCCCCGGGGTCAGAATTTCAGCAAAAATCTGACTTTTGGCATTTCACTCAAAAATGATGCCAGAAGCTTGCAAATGCTCCCCTGAAAGGATTGGGAGTCGAAACAGAAGGCTTTTTATCACAGGACAAGAAATCAGCCCTCAACAACTTAACCGGCGGAAAATATATTTTTGAAAAAATCCCTAAGCCCCGGGGTCAGAATTTCCGCAAAAATCTGACTTTTGGCAATTCACTCAAAAATGATGCCAGATGCTTGGAAATGCTCCCCTCAAAGGTTTGGCAGTCGAAACAGAAGGCTTTTTATCACAGGACAAGAAATCAGCCCTCAACAACTTAACCGGCGGAAAATATATTTTTGAAAAAATCCCTAAGCACCGGGGTCAGAATTTCAGCAAAAATCTGACTTTTGGCAATTCACTCAAAAATGATGCCAGAAGCTTGCAAATGCTCCCCTGAAAGGTTTGGCAGTCGAAACAGAAGGCTTTTTATCACAGGACAAGAAATCAGCCCTCAACAACTTAACCGGCGGAAAATATTTTTTTGAAAAAATCCCTAAGCCCCGGGGTCAGAATTTCAGCAAAAATCTGACTTTTGGCAATTCACTCAAAAAGATGCCAGAAGCTTGCAAATGCTCCCCTGAAAGGTTTGGCAGTCGAAACAGAAGGCTTTTTATCACAGGACAAGAAATCAGCCCTCAACAACTTAACCGGCGGAAAATATATTTTTGAAAAAATCCCTAAGCCCCGGGGTAAGAATTTCCGCAAAAATCTGACTTTTGGCAATTCACTCAAAAATGATGCCAGATGCTTGGAAATGCTCCCCTCAAAGGTTTGGCAGTCGAAACAGAAGGCTTTTTATCACAGGACAAGAAATCAGCCCTCAACAACTTAACCGGCGGAAAATATATTTTTGAAAAAATCCCTAAGCACCGGGGTCAGAATTTCAGCAAAAATCTGACTTTTGGCAATTCACTCAAAAATGATGCCAGAAGCTTGCAATTCCCCCCCTGAAAGGTTTGGCAGTCGAAACAGAAGGCTTTTTATCACAGGACAAGAAAGCAGCCCTCAACAACTTAACCGGCGGAAAATATTTTTTTGAAAAAATCCCTAAGCCCCGGGGTCAGAATTTCAGCAAAAATCTGACTTTTGGCAATTCACTCAAAAATGATGCCGGAAGCTTGCAAATGCTCCCCAGAAAGGTTTGGTAGTCGAAACAGAAGGCTTTTTATCACAGGACAAGAAATCAGCCCTCAACAACTTAACCGGCGGAAAATATTTTTTTGCAAAAATCCCTAAGCCCCGGGGTCAGAATTTCAGCAAAAATCTGACTTTTGGCGATTCACTCAAAAATGATGCCAGAAGCTTGCAAATGCTCCCCTGAAAGGTTTGGCAGTCGAAACAGAAGGCTTTTTATCACAGGACAAGAAATCAGCCCTCAACAACGTAACCGAAGGAAAATATTTTTTTGAAAAAATCCCTAAGCCCCGGGGTCAGAATTTCAGCAAAAATCTGACTTTTGGCAATACACTCAAAAATGATGCCAGAAGCTTGCAAATGCTCCCCTGAAAGGATTGGGAGTCGAAACAGAAGGCTTTTTATCACAGGACAAGAAATTAGCCCTCAACAACTTAACCGGCGGAAAATATTTTTTTGAAAAAATCCCTAAGCCCCGGGGTCAGAATTTCAGCAAAAATCTGACTTTTGGCAATTCACTCAAAAATGATGCCAGAAGCTTGCAAATGCTCCCCTGAAAGGTTTGGCAGTCGAAACAGAAGGCTTTTTATCACAGGACAAGAAATCAGCCCTCAACAACTTAACCGGCGGAAAATATTTTTTTGAAAAAATCCCTAAGCCCCGGGGTCAGAATTTCAGCAAAAATCTGACTTTTGGCAATTCACTCAAAAATGATGCGAGAAGCTTGCAAACGCTCCCCTGAAAGGTTTGGCAGTCGAAACAGAAGGCTTTTTATCACAGGACAAGAAATCAGCCCTCAACAACTTAACCGGCGGAAAATATTTTTTTGAAAAAATCCCTAAGCCCCGGGGTCAGAATTTCAGCAAAAATCTGACTTTTGGCATTTCACTCAAAAATGATGCCAGAAGCTTGCAAATGCTCCCCTGAAAGGATTGGGAGTCGAAACAGAAGGCTTTTTATCACAGGACAAGAAATCAGCCCTCAACAACTTAACCGGCGGAAAATATATTTTTGAAAAAATCCCTAAGCCCCGGGGTCAGAATTTCCGCAAAAATCTGACTTTTGGCAATTCACTCAAAAATGATGCCAGATGCTTGGAAATGCTCCCCTCAAAGGTTTGGCAGTCGAAACAGAAGGCTTTTTATCACAGGACAAGAAATCAGCCCTCAACAACTTAACCGGCGGAAAATATTTTTTTGAAAATATCCCTAAGCCCCGGGGTCAGAATTTCAGCAAAAATCTGACTTTTGGCAATTCACTCAAAAATGATGCCAGAAGCTTGCAAATGCTCCCCTGAAAGGTTTGGCAGTCGAAACAGAAGGCTTTTTATCACAGGACAAGAAATCAGCCCTCAACAACTTAACCGGCGGAAAATATTTTTTTGAAAAAATCCCTAAGCCCCGGGGTCAGAATTTCAGCAAAAATCTGACTTTTGGCAATTCACTCAAAAATGATGCCAGAAGCTTGCAAATGCTCCCCTGAAAGGTTTGGCAGTCGAAACAGAAGGCTTTTTATCACAGGACAAGAAATCAGCCCTCAACAACGTAACCGAAGGAAAATATTTTTTTGAAAAAATCCCTAAGCCCCGGGGTCAGAATTTCAGCAAAAATCTGACTTTCGGCGATTCACTCAAAAATGATGCCAGAAGCTTGCAAATGCTCCCCTGAAAGGTTTGGCAGTCGAAACAGAAGGCTTTTTATCACAGGACAAGAAATCAGCCCTCAACAACTTAACCGGTGGAAAATATTTTTTGGAAAAAATCCCTAAGCCCCGGGGTCAGAATTTCAGCAAAAATCTGACTTTTGGCAATAAACTCAAAAATGACGCCAGAAGCTTGCAAACGCTCCCCTGAAAGGTTTGGCAGTCGAAACAGAAGGCTTTTTATCACAGGACAAGAAATCAGCCCTCAACAACTTAACCGGCGGAAAATATTTTTTTGAAAAAATCCCTAAGCCCCGGGGTCAGAATTTCAGCAAAAATCTGACTTTTGGCAATTCACTCAAAAATGATGCCAGAAGCTTGCAAATGCTCCCCTGAAAGGTTTGGCAGTCGAAACAGAAGGCTTTTTATCACAGGACAAGAAATCAGCCCTCAACAACTTAACCGGCGGAAAATATTTTTTTGAAAAAATCCCTAAGCCCCGGGGTCAGAATTTCAGCAAAAATCTGACTTTTGGCAATTCACTCAAAAATGATGCCAGAAGCTTGGAAATGCTCCCCTGAAAGGTTTGGCAGTCGAAACAGAAGGCTTTTTATCACAGGACAAGAAATCAGCCCTCAACAACTTAACCGGCGGAAAATATTTTTTTGAAAAAATCCCTAAGCCCCGGGGTCAGAATTTCAGCAAAAATCTGACTTTTGGCAATTCACTCAAAAATGATGCCAGAAGCTTGGAAATGCTCCCCTGAAAGGTTTGGCAGTCGAAACAGAAGGCTTTTTATCACAGGACAAGAAATCAGCCCTTAACAACTTAACCGGCGGAAAATATTTTTTTGAAAAAATCCCTAAGCCACGGGGTCAGAATTTCAGCAAAAATCTGACTTTTGGCAATTCACTCAAAAATGATGCCAGAAGCTTGGAAATGCTCCCCTGAAAGGTTTGGCAGTCGAAACAGAAGGCTTTTTATCACAGGACAAGAAATGAGCCCTCAACAACTTAACCGGCGGAAAATATTTTTTTGAAAAAAATCCCTAAGCCCCGGGGTCAGAATTTCAGCAAAAATCTGACTTTTGGCAATTCACTCAAAAATGATGCGAGAAGCTTGCAAACGCTCCCCTGAAAGGTTTGGCAGTGGAAACAGAAGGCTTTTTATCACAGGACAAGAAATCAGCCCTCAACAACTTAACCGGCGGAAAATATTTTTTTGAAAAAATCCCTAAGCCCCGGGGTCAGAATTTCAGCAAAAATCTGACTTTTGGCAATTCACTCAGAAGTGATGCCAGAAGCTTGCAAATGCTCCCCTGAAAGGTTTGGCAGTCGAAACAGAAGGCTTTTTATCACAGGACAAGAAATCAGCCCTCAACAACTTAACCGGCGGAAAATATTTTTTTGAAAAAATCCCTAAGCCCCGGGGTCAGAATTTCAGCAAAAATCTGACTTTTGGCAATTCACTCAAAAATGATGCCAGAAGCTTGTAAATGCTCCCCTGAAAGGATTGGGAGTCGAAACAGAAGGCTTTTTATCACAGGACAAGAAATCAGCCCTCAACAACTTAACCGGCGGAAAATATTTTTTTGAAAAAATCCCTAAGCCCCGGGGTCAGAATTTCAGCAAAAATCTGACTTTTGGCAATTCGCTCAAAAATGATGCCAGAAGCTTGCAAATGCTCCCCTGAAAGGTTTGGCAGTCGAAACAGAAGGCTTTTTATCACAGGACAAGAAATCAGCCCTCAACAACTTAACCGGCGGAAAATATTTTTTTGAAAAAATCCCTAAGCCCCGGGGTCAGAATTTCAGCAAAAATCTGACTTTTGGCAATTCACTCAAAAATGATGCCAGAAGCTTGTAAATGCTCCCCTGAAAGGATTGGGAGTCGAAACAGAAGGCTTTTTATCACAGGACAAGAAATCAGCCCTCAACAACTTAACCGGCGGAAAATATTTTTTTGAAAAAATCCCTAAGCCCCGGGGTCAGAATTTCAGCAAAAATCTGACTTTTGGCAATTCGCTCAAAAATGATGCCAGAAGCTTGCAAATGCTCCCCTGAAAGGTTTGGCAGTCGAAACAGAAGGCTTTTTATCACAGGACAAGAAATCAGCCCTCAACAACTTAACCGGCGGAAAATATTTTTTTGAAAAAATCCCTAAGCCCCGGGGTCAGAATTTCAGCAAAAATCTGACTTTTGGCATTTCACTCAAAAATGATGCCAGAAGCTTGCAAATGCTCCCCTGAAAGGATTGGGAGTCGAAACAGAAGGCTTTTTATCACAGGACAAGAAATCAGCCCTCAACAACTTAACCGGCGGAAAATATATTTTTGAAAAAATCCCTAAGCCCCGGGGTCAGAATTTCCGCAAAAATCTGACTTTTGGCAATTCACTCAAAAATGATGCCAGATGCTTGGAAATGCTCCCCTCAAAGGTTTGGCAGTCGAAACAGAAGGCTTTTTATCACAGGACAAGAAATCAGCCCTCAACAACTTAACCGGCGGAAAATATTTTTTTGAAAATATCACTAAGCCCCGGGGTCAGAATTTCAGCAAAAATCTGACTTTTGGCAATTCACTCAAAAATGATGCCAGAAGCTTGCAAATGCTCCCCTGAAAGGTTTGGCAGTCGAAACAGAAGGCTTTTTATCACAGGACAAGAAATCAGCCCTCAACAACTTAACCGGCGGAAAATATTTTTTTGAAAAAATCCCTAAGCCCCGGGGTCAGAATTTCAGCAAAAATCTGACTTTTGGCAATTCACTCAAAAATGATGCCAGAAGCTTGCAAATGCTCCCCTGAAAGGTTTGGCATTCGAAACAGAAGGCTTTTTATCACAGGACAAGAAATCAGCCCTCAACAACGTAACCGAAGGAAAATATTTTTTTGAAAAAATCCCTAAGCCCCGGGGTCAGAATTTCAGCAAAAATCTGACTTTCGGCGATTCACTCAAAAATGATGCCAGAAGCTTGCAAATGCTCCCCTGAAAGGTTTGGCAGTCGAAACAGAAGGCTTTTTATCACAGGACAAGAAATCAGCCCTCAACAACTTAACCGGTGGAAAATATTTTTTGGAAAAAATCCCTAAGCCCCGGGGTCAGAATTTCAGCAAAAATCTGACTTTTGGCAATAAACTCAAAAATGACGCCAGAAGCTTGCAAACGCTCCCCTGAAAGGTTTGGCAGTCGAAACAGAAGGCTTTTTATCACAGGACAAGAAATCAGCCCTCAACAACTTAACCGGCGGAAAATATTTTTTTAAAAAAAATCCCTAAGTCCCCGGGGTCAGAATTTCAGCAAAAATCTGACTTTTGGCAATTCAGTCAAAAATGATGCCAGAAGCTTGCAAATGCTCCCCTGAAAGGATTGGGAGTCGAAACAGAAGGCTTTTTATCACAGGACAAGAAATCAGCCCTCAACAACTTAACCGGCGGAAAATATTTTTTTGAAAAAATCCCTAAGCCCCGGGGTCAGAATTTCAGCAAAAATCTGACTTTTGGCAATTCACTCAAAAATGATGCCAGAAGCTTGCAAATGCTCCCCTGAAAGGTTTGGCAGTCGAAACATAAGGCTTTTTATCACAGGACAAGAAATCAGCACTCAACAACTTAACCGGCGGAAAATATTTTTTTGAAAAAATCCCTAAGCCCCGGGGTCAGAATTTCAGCAAAAATCTGACTTTTGGCAATTCACTCAAAAATGATGCCAGAAGCTTGGAAATGCTCCCCTGAAAGGTTTGGCAGTCGAAACATAAGGCTTTTTATCACAGGACAAGAAATCAGCCCTCAACAACTTAACCGGTGGAAAATATTTTTTGGAAAAAATCCCTAAGCCCCGGGGTCAGAATTTCAGCAAAAATCTGACTTTTGGCAATTCACTCAAAAATGATGCCAGAAGCTTGCAAACGCTCCTCTGATAGGTTTGGCAGTCGAAACAGAAGGCTTTTTATCACAGGACAAGAAATCAGCCCTCAACAACTTAACCGGCGGAAAATATTTTTTTGAAAAAAATCCCAAAGCCCCGGGGTCAGAATTTCAGCAAAAAATCTGACTTTTGGCAATAAACTCAAAAATGATGCCAGAAGCTTGCAAATGCTCCCCTGAAAGGTTTGGCAGTCGAAACAGAAGGATTTTTATCACAGGACAAGAAATCAGCCCTCAACAACTTAACCGGCGGAAAATATTTTTTTGAAAAAATCCCTAAGCCCCGGGGTCAGAATTTCAGCAAAAATCTGACTTTTGGCAATAAACTCAAAAATGATGCCAGAAGCTTGCAAATGCTCCCCTGAAAGGTTTGGCAGTCGAAACAGAAGGCTTTTTATCACAGGACAAGAAATCAGCCCTCAACAACTTAACAGGCGGAAAATATTTTTTTGAAAAAATCCCTAAGCCCCGGGGTCAGAATTTCATCAAAAATCTGAATTTTGGCAATTCACTCAAAAATGATGCCAGAAGCTTGCAAATGCTCCCCTGAAAGGTTTGGCAGTCGAAACAGAAGGCTTTTTATCACAGGACAAGAAATCAGCCCTCAACAACTTAACCGGCGGAAAATATTTTTTTGAAAAAATCCCTAAGCCCCGGGGTCAGAATTTCCGCAAAAATCTGACTTTTGGCAATTCACTCAAAAATGATGCCAGAAGCTTGGAAATGCTCCCCTCAAAGGTTTGGCAGTCGAAACAGAAGGCTTTTTATCACAGGACAAGAAATCAGCCCTCAACAACTTAACCGGCGGAAAATATTTTTTTGAAAATATCCCTAAGCCCCGGGGTCAGAATTTCAGTAAAAATCTGACTTTCGGCGATTCACTCAAAAATGATGCCAGAAGCTTGTAAATGCTCCCCTGAAAGGATTGGGAGTCGAAACAGAAGGCTTTTTATCACAGGACAAGAAATCAGCCCTCAACAACTTAACCGGCGGAAAATATTTTTTTGAAAAAATCCCTAAGCCCCGGGGTCAGAATTTCAGCAAAAATCTGACTTTTGGCAATTCACTCGAAAATGATGCCAGAAGCTTGCAAATGCTCCCCTGAAAGGTTTGGCAGTCGAAACAGAAGGCTTTTTATCACAGCACAAGAAATCAGCCCTCAACAACTTAACTGGCGGAAAATATTTTTTTGAAAAAATCCCTAAGCCCCGGGGTCAGAATTTCAGCAAAAATCTGACTTTTGGCAATTCACTCAAAAATGATGCCAGAAGCTTGCAAATGCTCCCCTGATAGGTTTGGCAGTCGAAACAGAAGGCTTTTTATCACAGGACAAGAAATCAGCCCTCAACAACTTAACCGGCGGAAAATATTTTTTTGAAAAAAATCCCTAAGCCCCGGGGTCAGAATTTCAGCAAAAATCTGACTTTTGGCATTTCACTCAAAAATGATGCCAGAAGCTTGCAAATGCTCCCCTGAAAGGATTGGGAGTCGAAACAGAAGGCTTTTTATCACAGGACAAGAAATCAGCCCTCAACAACTTAACCGGCGGAAAATATTTTTTTGAAAAAAATCCCTAAGCCCCGGGGTCAGAATTTCAGCAAAAAATCTGACTTTTGGCAATTCACTCAAAAATGATGCCAGAAGCTTGCAAATGCTCCCCTGAAAGGATTGGGAGTCGAAACAGAAGGCTTTTTATCACAGGACAAGAAATCAGCCCTCAACCACTTAACCAGCAGAAAATATTTTTTTGAAAAAATCCCTAAGCCCCGGGGTCAGAATTTCAGCAAAAATCTGACTTTTGGCGATTCACTCAAAAATGATGCCAGAAGCTTGCAATTCCCCCCCTGAAAGGTTTGGCAGTCGAAACAGAAGGCTTTTTATCACAGGACAAGAAAGCAGCCCTCAACAACTTAACCGGCGGAAAATATTTTTTTGAAAAAATCCCTAAGCCCCGGGGTCAGAATTTCAGCAAAAATCTGACTTTTGGCAATTCACTCAAAAATGATGCCAGAAGCTTGCAATTCCCCCCCTGAAAGGTTTGGCAGTCGAAACAGAAGGCTTTTTATCACAGGACAAGAAAGCAGCCCTCAACAACTTAACCGGCGGAAAATATTTTTTTGAAAAAATCCCTAAGCCCCGGGGTCAGAATTTCAGCAAAAATCTGACTTTTGGCAATTCACTCAAAAATGATGCCGGAAGCTTGCAAATGCTCCCCAGAAAGGTTTGGCAGACGAAACAGAAGGCTTTTTATCACAGGACAAGAAATCAGCCCTCAACAACTTAACTGGCGGAAAATATTTTTTTGAAAAAATCCCTAAGCACCGGGGTCAGAATTTCAGCAAAAATCTGACTTTTGGCAATTCACTCAAAAATGATGCCAGAAGCTTGCAATTCCCCCCCTGAAAGGTTTGGCAGTCGAAACAGAAGGCTTTTTATCACAGGACAAGAAAGCAGCCCTCAACAACTTAACCGGCGGAAAATATTTTTTTGAAAAAATCCCTAAGCCCCGGGGTCAGAATTTCAGCAAAAATCTGACTTTTGGCAATTCACTCAAAAATGATGCCAGAAGCTTGCAAATGCTCCCCTGAAAGGATTGGGAGTCGAAACAGAAGGCTTTTTATCACAGGACAAGAAATCAGCCCTCAACAACTTAACCGGCGGAAAATATTTTTTTGAAAAAAATCCCTAAGCCCCGGGGTCAGAATTTCAGCAAAAAATCTGACTTTTGGCAATTCACTCAAAAATGATGCCAGAAGCTTGCAAATGCTCCCCTGAAAGGATTGGGAGTCGAAACAGAAGGCTTTTTATCACAGGACAAGAAATCAGCCCTCAACCACTTAACCAGCAGAAAATATTTTTTTGAAAAAATCCCTAAGCCCCGGGGTCAGAATTTCAGCAAAAATCTGACTTTTGGCGATTCACTCAAAAATGATGCCAGAAGCTTGCAATTCCCCCCCTGAAAGGTTTGGCAGTCGAAACAGAAGGCTTTTTATCACAGGACAAGAAAGCAGCCCTCAACAACTTAACCGGCGGAAAATATTTTTTTGAAAAAATCCCTAAGCCCCGGGGTCAGAATTTCAGCAAAAATCTGACTTTTGGCAATTCACTCAAAAATGATGCCAGAAGCTTGCAATTCCCCCCCTGAAAGGTTTGGCAGTCGAAACAGAAGGCTTTTTATCACAGGACAAGAAAGCAGCCCTCAACAACTTAACCGGCGGAAAATATTTTTTTGAAAAAATCCCTAAGCCCCGGGGTCAGAATTTCAGCAAAAATCTGACTTTTGGCAATTCACTCAAAAATGATGCCGGAAGCTTGCAAATGCTCCCCAGAAAGGTTTGGCAGACGAAACAGAAGGCTTTTTATCACAGGACAAGAAATCAGCCCTCAACAACTTAACTGGCGGAAAATATTTTTTTGAAAAAATCCCTAAGCACCGGGGTCAGAATTTCAGCAAAAATCTGACTTTTGGCAATTCACTCAAAAATGATGCCAGAAGCTTGCAATTCCCCCCCTGAAAGGTTTGGCAGTCGAAACAGAAGGCTTTTTATCACAGGACAAGAAAGCAGCCCTCAACAACTTAACCGGCGGAAAATATTTTTTTGAAAAAATCCCTAAGCCCCGGGGTCAGAATTTCAGCAAAAATCTGACTTTTGGCAATTCACTCAAAAATGATGCCGGAAGCTTGCAAATGCTCCCCAGAAAGGTTTGGTAGTCGAAACAGAAGGCTTTTTATCACAGGACAAGAAATCAGCCCTCAACAACTTAACCGGCGGAAAATATTTTTTTGCAAAAATCCCTAAGCCCCGGGGTCAGAATTTCAGCAAAAATCTGACTTTTGGCAATTCACTCAAAAATGATGCCAGAAGCTTGCAAATGCTCCCCTGAAAGGTTTGGCAGTCGAAACAGAAGGCTTTTTATCACAGGACAAGAAAGCAGCCCTCAACAACTTAACCGGCGGAAAAATTTTTTTTGAAAAAATCCGTAAGCTCCGGGGTCAGAATTTCAGCAAAAATCTGACTTTTGGCGATTCACTCAAAAATGATGCCAGAAGCTTGCAAATGCTCCCCTGAAAGGTTTGGCAGTCGAAACAGAAGGCTTTTTATCACAGGACAAGAAATCAGCCCTCAACAACGTAACCGAAGGAAAATATTTTTTTGAAAAAATCCCTAAGCCCCGGGGTCAGAATTTCAGCAAAAATCTGACTTTTGGCAATTCACTCAAAAATGATGCCAGAAGCTTGCAAATGCTCCCCTGAAAGGATTGGGAGTCGAAACAGAAGGCTTTTTATCACAGGACAAGAAAGCAGCCCTCAACAACTTAACCGGCGGAAAAATTTTTTTTGAAAAAATCCGTAAGCTCCGGGGTCAGAATTTCAGCAAAAATCTGACTTTTGGCGATTCACTCAAAAATGATGCCAGAAGCTTGCAAATGCTCCCCTGAAAGGTTTGGCAGTCGAAACAGAAGGCTTTTTATCACAGGACAAGAAATCAGCCCTCAACAACGTAACCGAAGGAAAATATTTTTTTGAAAAAATCCCTAAGCCCCGGGGTCAGAATTTCAGCAAAAATCTGACTTTTGGCAATTCACTCAAAAATGATGCCAGAAGCTTGCAAATGCTCCCCTGAAAGGATTGGGAGTCGAAACAGAAGGCTTTTTATCACAGGACAAGAAAGCAGCCCTCAACAACTTAACCGGCGGAAAAAAATTTTTTGAAAAAATCCGTAAGCTCCGGGGTCAGAATTTCAGCAAAAATCTGACTTTTGGCGATTCACTCAAAAATGATGCCAGAAGCTTGCAAATGCTCCCCTGAAAGGTTTGGCAGTCGAAACAGAAGGCTTTTTATCACAGGACAAGAAATCAGCCCTCAACAACGTAACCGAAGGAAAATATTTTTTTGAAAAAATCCCTAAGCCCCGGGGTCAGAATTTCAGCAAAAATCTGACTTTTGGCAATTCACTCAAAAATGATGCCAGAAGCTTGCAAATGCTCCCCTGAAAGGATTGGGAGTCGAAACAGAAGGCTTTTTATCACAGGACAAGAAATTAGCCCTCAACAACTTAACCGGCGGAAAATATTTTTTTGAAAAAATCCCTAAGCCCCGGGGTCAGAATTTCAGCAAAAATCTGACTTTTGGCAATAAACTCAAAAATGATGCCAGAAGCTTGCAAATGCTCCCCTGAAAGGTTTGGCAGTCGAAACAGAAGGCTTTTTATCACAGGACAAGAAATCAGCCCTCAACAACTTAACCGGCGGAAAATATTTTTTTGAAAAAATCCCTAAGCCCCGGGGTCAGAATATTCAGCAAAAATCTGACTTTTGGCAATTCACTCAAAAATGATGCGAGAAGCTTGCAAACGCTCCCCTGAAAGGTTTGGCAGTGGAAACAGAAGGCTTTTTATCACAGGACAAGAAATCAGCCCTCAACAACTTAACCGGCGGAAAATATTTTTTTGAAAAAATCCCTAAGCCCCGGGGTCAGAATTTCAGCAAAAATCTGACTTTTGGCAATTCACTCAGAAGTGATGCCAGAAGCTTGCAAATGCTCCCCTGAAAGGTTTGGCAGTCGAAACAGAAGGCTTTTTATCACAGGACAAGAAATCAGCCCTAAACAACTTAACCGGCGGAAAATATATTTTTGAAAAAATCCCTAAGCCCCGGGGTCAGAATTTCAGCAAAAATCTGACTTTTGGCAATTCACTCAAAAATGATGCCAGAAGCTTGGAAATGCTCCCCTGAAAGGTTTGGCAGTCGAAACAGAAGGCTTTTTATCACAGGACAAGAAATCAGCCCTCAACAACTTAACCGGCGGAAAATATTTTTTTGAAAAAATCCCTAAGCCCCGGGGTCAGAATTTCAGCAAAAATCTGACTTTTGGCAATTCACTCAAAAATGATGCCAGAAGCTTGCAAATGCTCCCCTGAAAGGTTTGGCAGTCGAAACAGAAGGCTTTTTATCACAGGACAAGAAATCAGCCCTCAACAACTTAACCGGCGGAAAATATTTTTTTGAAAAAATCCCTAAGCCACGGGGTCAGAATTTCAGCAAAAATCTGACTTTTGGCAATTCACTCAAAAATGATGCCAGAAGCTTGCAAATGCTCCCCTGAAAGGTTTGGCAGTCGAAACAGAAGGCTTTTTATCACAGGACAAGAAATCAGCCCTCAACAACTTAACCGGCGGAAAATATATTTTTGAAAAAATCCCTAAGCCCCGGGGTCAGAATTTCAGCAAAAATCTGACTTTTGGCAATTCACTCAAAAATGATGCCAGAAGCTTGGAAATGCTCCCCTGAAAGGTTTGGCAGTCGAAACAGAAGGCTTTTTATCACAGGACAAGAAATCAGCCCTCAACAACTTAACCGGCGGAAAATATTTTTTTGAAAAAATCCCTAAGCCCCGGGGTCAGAATTTCAGCAAAAATCTGACTTTTGGCAATTCACTCAAAAATGATGCCAGAAGCTTGCAAATGCTCCCCTGAAAGGTTTGGCAGTCGAAACAGAAGGCTTTTTATCACAGGACAAGAAATCAGCCCTCAACAACTTAACCGGCGGAAAATATTTTTTTGAAAAAATCCCTAAGCCACGGGGTCAGAATTTCAGCAAAAATCTGACTTTTGGCAATTCACTCAAAAATGATGCCAGAAGCTTGGAAATGCTCCCCTGAAAGGTTTGGCAGTCGAAACAGAAGGCTTTTTATCACAGGACAAGAAATCAGCCCTTAACAACTTAACCGGTGAAAATATTTTTTTGAAAAAATCCCTAAGCCACGGGGTCAGAATTTCAGCAAAAATCTGACTTTTGGCAATTCACTCAAAAATGATGCCAGAAGCTTGGAAATGCTCCCCTGAAAGGTTTGGCAGTCGAAACAGAAGGCTTTTTATCACAGGACAAGAAATCAGCCCTCAACAACTTAACCGGCGGAAAATATTTTTTTGAAAAAATCCCTAAGCCCCGGGGTCAGAATTTCAGCAAAAATCTGACTTTTGGCAATTCACTCAAAAATGATGCGAGAAGCTTGCAAACGCTCCCCTGAAAGGTTTGGCAGTGGAAACAGAAGGCTTTTTATCACAGGACAAGAAATCAGCCCTCAACAACTTAACCGGCGGAAAATATTTTTTTGAAAAAATCCCTAAGCCCCGGGGTCAGAATTTCAGCAAAAATCTGACTTTTGGCAATTCACTCAGAAGTGATGCCAGAAGCTTGCAAATGCTCCCCTGAAAGGTTTGGCAGTCGAAACAGAAGGCTTTTTATCACAGGACAAGAAATCAGCCCTCAACAACTTAACCGCCGGAAAATATTTTTTTGAAAAAATCCCTAAGCCCCGGGGTCAGAATTTCAGCAAAAATCTGACTTTTGGCAATTCACTCAAAAATGATGCCAGATGCTTGTAAATGCTCCCCTGAAAGGATTGGGAGTCGAAACAGAAGGCTTTTTATCACAGGACAAGAAATCAGCCCTCAACAACTTAACCGGCGGAAAATATTTTTTTGAAAAAATCCCTAAGCCCCGGGGTCAGAATTTCAGCAAAAATCTGACTTTTGGCAATTCACTCAAAAATGATGCCAGAAGCTTGGAAATGCTCCCCTGAAAGGTTTGGCAGTCGAAACAGAAGGCTTTTTATCACAGGACAAGAAATCAGCCCTCAACAACTTAACCGGCGGAAAATATTTTTTTGAAAAAATCCCTAAGCCACGGGGTCAGAATTTCAGCAAAAATCTGACTTTTGGCAATTCACTCAAAAATGATGCCAGAAGCTTGGAAATGCTCCCCTGAAAGGTTTGGCAGTCGAAACAGAAGGCTTTTTATCACAGGACAAGAAATCAGCCCTCAACAACTTAACCGGCGGAAAATATTTTTTTGAAAAAATCCCTAAGCCCCGGGGTCAGAATTTCAGCAAAAATCTGACTTTTGGCAATTCACTCAAAAATGATGCGAGAAGCTTGCAAACGCTCCCCTGAAAGGTTTGGCAGTGGAAACAGAAGGCTTTTTATCACAGGACAAGAAATCAGCCCTCAACAACTTAACCGGCGGAAAATATTTTTTTGAAAAAATCCCTAAGCCCCGGGGTCAGAATTTCAGCAAAAATCTGACTTTTTGCAATTCACTCAGAAGTGATGCCAGAAGCTTGCAAATGCTCCCCTGAAAGGTTTGGCAGTCGAAACAGAAGGCTTTTTATCACAGGACAAGAAATCAGCCCTCAACAACTTAACCGGCGGAAAATATTTTTTTGAAAAAATCCCTAAGCCACGGGGTCAGAATTTCAGCAAAAATCTGACTTTTGGCAATTCACTCAAAAATGATGCCAGAAGCTTGGAAATGCTCCCCTGAAAGGTTTGGCAGTCGAAACAGAAGGCTTTTTATCACAGGACAAGAAATCAGCCCTCAACAACTTAACCGGCGGAAAATATTTTTTTGAAAAAATACCTAAGCCCCGGGGTCAGAATTTCAGCAAAAATCTGACTTTTGGCAATTCACTCAAAAATGATGCCAGAAGCTTGCAAATGCTCCCCTGAAAGGTTTGGCAGTCGAAACAGAAGGCTTTTTATCACAGGACAAGAAATCAGCCCTCAACAACTTAACCGGCGGAAAATATTTTTTTGAAAAAATCCCTAAGCCCCGGGGTCAGAATTTCAGCAAAAATCTGACTTTTGGCAATTCACTCAAAAATGATGCCAGAAGCTTGGAAATGCTCCCCTGAAAGGTTTGGCAGTCGAAACAGAAGGCTTTTTATCACAGGACAAGAAATCAGCCCTCAACAACTTAACCGGCGGAAAATATTTTTTTGAAAAAATCCCTAAGCCCCGGGGTCAGAATTTCAGCAAAAATCTGACTTTTGGCAATTCACTCAAAAATGATGCCAGAAGCTTGCAAATGCTTCCCTGAAAGGTTTGGCAGACGAAACAGAAGGCTTTTTATCACAGGACAAGAAATCAGTCCTCAACAACTTAACCGCCAGAAAATAATTTTGAAAAAATCCCTAAGCCCCGGGGTCAGAATTTCAGCAAAAATCTGACTTTTGGCGATTCACTCAAAAATGATGCCAGAAGCTTGTAAATGCTCCCCTGAAAAGATTGGGAGTCGAAACAGAAGGCTTTTTATCACAGGACAAGAAATCAGCCCTCAACAACTTAACCGGCGGAAAATATTTTTTTGAAAAAATCCCTAAGCCCCGGGGTCAGAATTTCAGCAAAAAAATGACTTTTGGCAATAAACTCAAAAATGATGCCAGAAGCTTGCAAATGCTCCCCTGAAAGGTTTGGCAGTCGAAACAGAAGGCTTTTTATCACAGGACAAGAAATCAGCCCTCAACAACTTAACCGGCGGAAAATATTTTTTTGAAAAAATCCCTAAGCCCCGGGGTCAGAATTTCAGCAAAAATCTGACTTTTGGCAATTCACTCAGAAGTGATGCCAGAAGCTTGCAAATGCTCCCCTGAAAGGATTGGGAGTCGAAACAGAAGGCTTTTTATCACAGGACAAGAAATCAGCCCTCAACCACTTAACCGGCAGAAAATATTTTTTTGAAAAAATCCCTAAGCCCCGGGGTCAGAATTTCAGCAAAAATCTGACTTTTGGCAATTCACTCAAAAATGATGCCAGAAGCTTGCAATTCCCCCCCTGAAAGGTTTGGCAGTGGAAACAGAAGGCTTTTTATCACAGGACAAGAAATCAGCCCTCAACAACTTAACCGGCGGAAAATATTTTTTTGAAAAAATCCCTAAGCCCCGGGGTCAGAATTTCAGCAAAAATCTGACTTTTGGCAATTCACTCAGAAGTGATGCCAGAAGCTTGCAAATGCTCCCCTGAAAGGTTTGGCAGTCGAAACAGAAGGCTTTTTATCACAGGACAAGAAATCAGCCCTCAACAACTTAACCGCCGGAAAATATTTTTTTGAAAAAATCCCTAAGCCCCGGGGTCAGAATTTCAGCAAAAATCTGACTTTTGGCAATTCACTCAAAAATGATGCCAGATGCTTGTAAATGCTCCCCTGAAAGGATTGGGAGTCGAAACAGAAGGCTTTTTATCACAGGACAAGAAATCAGCCCTCAACAACTTAACCGGCGGAAAATATTTTTTTGAAAAAATCCCTAAGCCCCGGGGTCAGAATTTCAGCAAAAATCTGACTTTTGGCAATTCACTCAAAAATGATGCCAGAAGCTTGGAAATGCTCCCCTGAAAGGTTTGGCAGTCGAAACAGAAGGCTTTTTATCACAGGACAAGAAATCAGCCCTCAACAACTTAACCGGCGGAAAATATTTTTTTGAAAAAATCCCTAAGCCACGGGGTCAGAATTTCAGCAAAAATCTGACTTTTGGCAATTCACTCAAAAATGATGCCAGAAGCTTGGAAATGCTCCCCTGAAAGGTTTGGCAGTCGAAACAGAAGGCTTTTTATCACAGGACAAGAAATCAGCCCTCAACAACTTAACCGGCGGAAAATATTTTTTTGAAAAAATCCCTAAGCCCCGGGGTCAGAATTTCAGCAAAAATCTGACTTTTGGCAATTCACTCAAAAATGATGCGAGAAGCTTGCAAACGCTCCCCTGAAAGGTTTGGCAGTGGAAACAGAAGGCTTTTTATCACAGGACAAGAAATCAGCCCTCAACAACTTAACCGGCGGAAAATATTTTTTTGAAAAAATCCCTAAGCCCCGGGGTCAGAATTTCAGCAAAAATCTGACTTTTTGCAATTCACTCAGAAGTGATGCCAGAAGCTTGCAAATGCTCCCCTGAAAGGTTTGGCAGTCGAAACAGAAGGCTTTTTATCACAGGACAAGAAATCAGCCCTCAACAACTTAACCGGCGGAAAATATTTTTTTGAAAAAATCCCTAAGCCCCGGGGTCAGAATTTCAGCAAAAATCTGACTTTTGGCAATTCACTCAAAAATGATGCCAGAAGCTTGCAAATGCTCCCCTGAAAGGTTTGGCAGTCGAAACAGAAGGCTTTTTATCACAGGACAAGAAATCAGCCCTCAACAACTTAACCGGCGGAAAATATTTTTTTGAAAAAATCCCTAAGCCCCGGGGTCAGAATTTCAGCAAAAATCTGACTTTTTGCAATTCACTCAAAAATGATGCCAGAAGCTTGGAAATGCTCCCCTGAAAGGTTTGGCAGTCGAAACAGAAGGCTTTTTATCACAGGACAAGAAATCAGCCCTCAACAACTTAACCGGCGGAAAATATTTTTTTGAAAAAATCCCTAAGCCCCGGGGTCAGAATTTCAGCAAAAATCTGACTTTTGGCAATTCACTCAAAAATGATGCCAGAAGCTTGGAAATGCTCCCCTGAAAGGTTTGGCAGTCGAAACAGAAGGCTTTTTATCACAGGACAAGAAATCAGCCCTCAACAACTTAACCGGCGGAAAATATTTTTTTGAAAAAATCCCTAAGCCCCGGGGTCAGAATTTCAGCAAAAATCTGACTTTTGGCAATTCGCTCAAAAATGATGCCAGAAGCTTGCAAATGCTTCCCTGAAAGGTTTGGCAGACGAAACAGAAGGCTTTTTATCACAGGACAAGAAATCAGTCCTCAACAACTTAACCGCCAGAAAATAATTTTGAAAAAATCCCTAAGCCCCGGGGTCAGAATTTCAGCAAAAATCTGACTTTTGGCGATTCACTCAAAAATGATGCCAGAAGCTTGTAAATGCTCCCCTGAAAGGATTGGGAGTCGAAACAGAAGGCTTTTTATCACAGGACAAGAAATCAGCCCTCAACAACTTAACCGGCGGAAAATATTTTTTTGAAAAAATCCCTAAGCCCCGGGGTCAGAATTTCAGCAAAAAAATGACTTTTGGCAATAAACTCAAAAATGATGCCAGAAGCTTGCAAATGCTCCCCTGAAAGGTTTGGCAGTCGAAACAGAAGGCTTTTTATCACAGGACAAGAAATCAGCCCTCAACAACTTAACCGGCGGAAAATATTTTTTTGAAAAAATCCCTAAGCCCCGGGGTCAGAATTTCAGCAAAAATCTGACTTTTGGCAATTCACTCAGAAGTGATGCCAGAAGCTTGCAAATGCTCCCCTGAAAGGATTGGGAGTCGAAACAGAAGGCTTTTTATCACAGGACAAGAAATCAGCCCTCAACCACTTAACCGGCAGAAAATATTTTTTTGAAAAAATCCCTAAGCCCCGGGGTCAGAATTTCAGCAAAAATCTGACTTTTGGCAATTCACTCAAAAATGATGCCAGAAGCTTGCAATTCCCCCCCTGAAAGGTTTGGCAGTGGAAACAGAAGGCTTTTTATCACAGGACAAGAAATCAGCCCTCAACAACTTAACCGGCGGAAAATATTTTTTTGAAAAAATCCCTAAGCCCCGGGGTCAGAATTTCAGCAAAAATCTGACTTTTGGCAATTCACTCAGAAGTGATGCCAGAAGCTTGCAAATGCTCCCCTGAAAGCTTTGGCAGTCGAAACAGAAGGCTTTTTATCACAGGACAAGAAATCAGCCCTCAACAACTTAACCGGCGGAAAATATTTTTTTGAAAAAATCCCTAAGCCACGGGGTCAGAATTTCAGCAAAAATCTGACTTTTGGCAATTCACTCAAAAATGATGCCAGAAGCTTGCAAATGCTCCCCTGAAAGGTTTGGCAGTCGAAACAGAAGGCTTTTTATCACAGGACAAGAAATCAGCCCTCAACAACGTAACCGAAGGAAAATATTTTTTTGCAAAAATCCCTAAGCCCCGGGGTCAGAATTTCAGCAAAAATCTGACTTTTGGCAATTCACTCAAAAATGATGCCAGAAGCTTGCAAATGCTCCCCTGAAAGGTTTGGCAGTCGAAACAGAAGGCTTTTTATCACAGGACAAGAAAGCAGCCCTCAACAACTTAACCGGCGGAAAATTTTTTTTTGAAAAAATCCGTAAGCCCCCGGGGTCAGAATTTCAGCAAAAATCTGACTTTTGGCAATTCACTCAAAAATGATGCCGGAAGCTTGCAAATGCTCCCCAGAAAGGTTTGGCAGTCGAAACAGAAGGCTTTTTATCACAGGAAAAGAAATCAGCCCTCAACAACTTAACCGGCGGAAAATATTTTTTTGAAAAAATCCCTAAGCTCCGGGGTCAGAATTTCAGCAAAAATCTGACTTTTGGCGATTCACTCAAAAATGATGCCAGAAGCTTGCAAATGCTCCCCTGAAAGGTTTGGCAGTCGAAACAGAAGGCTTTTTATCACAGGACAAGAAATCAGCCCTCAACAACGTAACCGAAGGAAAATATTTTTTTGAAAAAATCCCTAAGCCCCGGGGTCAGAATTTCAGCAAAAATCTGACTTTTGGCAATAAACTCAAAAATGATGCCAGAAGCTTGCAAATGCTCCCCTGAAAGGTTTGGCAGTCGAAACAGAAGGCTTTTTATCACAGGACAAGAAATCAGCCCTCAACAACTTAACCGGCGGAAAATATTTTTTTGAAAAAATCCCTAAGCCCCGGGGTCAGAATTTCAGCAAAAATCTGACTTTTGGCAATAAACTCAAAAATGATGCCAGAAGCTTGCAAATGCTCCCCTGAAAGGTTTGGCAGTCGAAACAGAAGGCTTTTTATCACAGGACAAGAAATCAGCCCTCAACAACTTAACCGGCGGAAAATATTTTTTTGAAAAAATCCCTAAGCCCCGGGGTCAGAATTTCAGCAAAAATCTGACTTTTGGCAATTCACTCAAAAATGATGCGAGAAGCTTGCAAACGCTCCCCTGAAAGGTTTGGCAGTGGAAACAGAAGGCTTTTTATCACAGGACAAGAAATCAGCCCTCAACAACTTAACCGGCGGAAAATATTTTTTTGAAAAAATCCCTAAGCCCCGGGGTCAGAATTTCAGCAAAAATCTGACTTTTGGCAATTCACTCAGAAGTGATGCCAGAAGCTTGCAAATGCTCCCCTGAAAGGTTTGGCAGTCGAAACAGAAGGCTTTTTATCACAGGACAAGAAATCAGCCCTCAACAACTTAACCGGCGGAAAATATATTTTTGAAAAAATCCCTAAGCCC